>NW_026067924.1:23638293-23929968 GCF_014885135.2 Alexandromys fortis | reverse complement strand
TATCTCTCTCTCTCTCTCTCTCTTTCTCTCTCTCTCTCTCTCTCTCTCTCACACACACACACACTCACTCACATACATGCACTTACCCACACATACATAAATAAAAGTTTAAAAATAAAAGTGTATGTGTTTATGTTTCTTGGAAGGGGCTCTTCTCCTGTGTCCTCACAATAGAAGACAGGATGGATGTCCCTAGGCTTCTGCTTTTCTGGACATGGCTTCAGGCTGCAGAGAGGGTCTCAATGAGAACTCTTAGTGAGAAGAAAGGACTGGGGAAGTAGTCACCCCTCCTTTCATAACATAACAGATTATCTCACAGTGGGAAATTATTTCTGACAAGTCTCAAACATCCAGTTCCCAACCTCCCTATGTATGTCCAGCTTATGGCTGAGGATGTACTCAGACAATAGAGTAGCATTCCCAGCAATGGCATGCGGCAGCTAAAGAATACTTAACAATATTAAACAATTCGTATGGCTCAACATTAAATAACAAAATTATAATTTATCACTGTGATACATTTCCTAAGGTATTATTTACCAAGGACTAAAACTTTAAGTATACTTAAATAATTTTATTCAAAATTTTATCACTATCATCTGTATTTGACTTCTTAAGAGAAAGAGAACTTGAATTTTTATTTCAATTATGTGAATATATGAGTTTGTGCACATGATTACAGGTGCCTTGGCGACCAGAGGAGGGTGCTGGATACCCTGGAGCTGAAGCCCTGTGAGGAGGACACTGGCAACTAAACTGAGGTCCTCTGCAAAAGCAGTACACGCTCTGAGTATCTGAGCCGTCTCTCCAGTACTCTATATCCCACCTGCTACAGAGACACTTGCTCAACCCTGTTCATTGCTACTCTATTCATAATAGTCAGAAATTGAAAACAGACTAGATGTCTGTCCGTGGATGAATGGGATAAAGAGAATGCAGTATATTTACACAATGGAGTATTACTCAGTGGTTAAAAAATGAAATCTTTAAAAAATTATCCTGAGTGAGGTATCTATTCACTTACACGTGGATGTTAGTTGTTAAATTTTCAATATGCAGGCTACCATCCATACAACCATCGGGGTTAGATATAAAATAAGGGATGAGGAAGGAGTGTTGGATCTCCCCATGAAGGGAAAATGGAACAGATAGTTATGGGTGGATAGAGGTGGGGTGGTACTCGAACAGGGAGTCAAAAGGGGAGAGGGAGGGAAGAGTGGGTTGAGGGAGGAAACACAGGGAGGGACAGCTAAAACTAAAGATCATTTGAAGGGTTATACAGAAACCTAAACTGATGTGGGAGTGTCATATATCAATTTGTTGATTTCATTGGCTGAGTAATAAAGAAACTGCTGGCCCTGATAGGTTATAAGATAGGTGGGCGGAATAAACAGGATAGGATGCTGGGCAGAAGAGGAAGTGAGGTCAGACTCTGCTCTGCTCCCGGAGAGACCGGACAGCTCTGCTGGAGCAGAGACGCCATGCTCAACTCTCCCAGGATGGACAGAGGCTAGAATCTTCCCGGTAAGCGCACCTTGGGGTGCTTACACACATTATTAGAAATGGGCTAGTCCAGGTGCGAGAATTATCCTGTAAGGGCTAGAGTTCATGGGCCAAGCAGTTCTTAAGTGAATACAGTTTGTGTGCTGTTATTTCGGGCATGAGCTAGCCAAGTGGCCGGGGTGTTGGGGACGCAGCCCCACCGCTTCTTATTTCAACACTAAACAGTAGAAGCTTCCCAAAATATATACATATATGAAGATGATCTGAATGGAACCACCAAATAATGGGGGAGATGTAGCGCCATCTGGACATCTCATTACCAAATTCCAGGAATGGGTTAAATCTAATCAAGTCATTGGCCAAAGCAGCCCTATAAGAACCCCCAAATGACCCAAAATATTGCCAAGGTTATTGGTTTCTCTCCACAAACTGACAGTAAGACCCTATTGGTGAAGACATCTACACATCTCATTGAGCGTGGAGGTGTGGAGCTGGTGCCTACCTAGGGCCTTCACCCCTATTGGCTAGTGTTCGCAGTACTGGAAGGTACTCTGCATGCTACCAGAGGAGAACGGTAAACACCAACCCAGCTACAAACCCCTCAGTCTACAATGGTGATCTGCTTGTAAGATGCTGGGGCAATAGCGTCACAAAGCTTGTGGAAGTAACCAACCAATGTCTGGTTGGATTTAAGGGGCTGTCCATGAGATGAATCCCATGCCTGACACTTCTCAGGCAGCCAAGAACCTGAGACTAGATGGGCCAGGGAACTAGGAGAAAACCAACTACTACTGTCCGTGTGTTGTGTGTGTGTGTGTGTGTATGTACATATATTGTTTTTTGTTTGTTTGTTTGTTTGAGACAGGGCTTCTCTGTGTAACAGTCCTGACAGTCCTGGGATTTGCTGTTCAGGTTGACCTTGAATCCACTGAGATCCACTGCCTCAGTCTCCCAAGTGCTGGGATTACAGGTGTGTGTCACCACTGCCTAGCCATTTATTTATTTATTTATTTATTTATTTATTTATTTATTTATTGCGCACGCTGGTAGTATTTGCTGAAGGAGGTGGAGGCAAGAGGATCACAAGTTTGAGGCCAACCTGGGCTATGCACAGGTTGTCTCAGTTGGTTAGAGTGTGTTGCTAATAACGCCAAGATCATGGATTGGATCCCCGTAAGGGCCAGGATGCACATATATTGCATATTAATATTACATATTAAAATATAATGCATAATATATTATATACATACATAAATACATAGATATAGCTAGATTAATAAAATGACTCCTAAAGGCATTCTGTTATACTTAGATCAGTGTTCTTGCTCAGCCATCATCAGAGAAACTTCCTCCATTGCTGGACAATGTGTAGAAAGTGAGAGATCTTGAAGACTCAGTCCTAAACTCAGTCTCCATCTAATCCTTCCCCTCAGGGAACTCTGCAGAAAAGGAGGTGAAAAGATAGAAAGAGCCAGAGGGAACGGAGGCACAGGTCTGGACCAGATGGGCTCCCAGCACGGAGAAAGGAAGGACACAAGATCCCCTCAAACCTCCCCAACCCAGAAGCTAACTCCCATCGGACTGATAATCACAAATAAATAGTTTTCTCCAATGGAGTCCAACTCTCTATATGAACCACTGTTTGGTGTAGGAGGCTCTTCTGTTCAGACAAACAAAGCCCCCCACCAACCACTGTTCAGGCCAGGCCCCACATCCAAGCAGTAGATGGCTAACACAAAATAACCTCAGTTTGCGGGGGTGGGGGGGTGGGGTTGTCTCACAGTGCTTTGTCAGGATGCTTCCCCCCTTCTTTTTTACCTTCCAGGTCTTTCGTTTTGGTTTTATAATTTTATAGGATTTTTGTGTCTGAGTGGATGTGTCTCTGTCTATATGTTTCTTGAGCTTTTTCTTTTAGCTCTTTTTCTTCTGTTTCTTTGTTTTTGTCCTATTCTGGTTTGTTATCTATAAATATTATTATTCGATTTTGTGTTTCTCTCTCTCTCTCTCTCTCTCTCTCTCTCTCTCTCTCTCTCTCTCTCTCTCTCTTTCTCTCTCTCTCTCTCCTTCAAGACAGGGTTTCTCTGCACAGCTCCGGATGTCCTGGAACTCACTCTGTAGAGCTGGCTGGCCTCAAACTCACAGAATCCGCCTGCCTCTGCCTCCACAGCCTGATGACATTTTATTTGTTTTAATTGAAAAAAGGTGTGCGCCGCCACCTCCCGGAGACTTTTTTTTTTTTTTTAACTGAAAATAGTTTTTTTCCAAGCTGGTGGTGGTGGCACACGCTTTTAATCCCGGCACTCAGTAGGCAGAGGCAGGCCAGCCTGGTCTACAGAGCGAGTTCCAGGAAAGTCAGGGCAACACAGAGAAACCCTGTTTCGAAACCGCCCCCCAAAAGTCGTATTTCAAATACTAATAAAAAGGAGTAAGAAAAATACCACCCCGTAGGAATGCAGACAAAGCAAAAGTGATAAAGCTGTCACTAGCTGAGCGCAGCGAGGGTTCAGTATTTACAACTCAAGCAGATTGCACTGGGGTCAGCTGCTCATCCCACGTTTGCCCCCGCCTCGCGTGTGACAAACTCAGGTGAGGAATTTGAGGTTCCTACAGAGGAGCAGGAGGCCTAGTGCAGAGGTCTGTACTCCGCACGCGGCTTTCCGCGCCTCAGCATTTAGTGGGCTAGGTGAATGAACCAGCTGACTACACTTACGATTAAGCTCCAAAAGGCGGTGCAGAGACTTAACGCCAGACCTTAGCTTAAGGGGAACACAAACCGTGGCGAAACAGCAGGGACCCGGAGCAGCAAACTGTAGTACCAAGGGGCGGGGCTCCGAAAGGGGCGGGCCCTAGAGGCGTGGTTTTCGGGACAGAACGGGCCCGAAGGGGTAGGGTTGTGGGCGTGGCTTAGTAAAAGGGGCGTAGGATAAAGGTGGGGTCTTAGAAAGAGGCGGGGTTGGAAGGCGGAGTTTCAAAGAGGTGCGGAGATCGAGGGCGGGGCCTCAAGGATCAGGCACGTGCAGGGGGAAGTAGGTGGGGGATTAAACGACTAGCACGAGGTAGGTTTAGCTCTCGGGGAGGCGGGGCTAGCACATCGCGTTTCCTACAAACATGTCCCTCTTCTCTGGCCGTAGTGAGAAACCGGAAGTTCCTATGAGGCGTGCTTTGGAGTTCCGGGATAGAGCCGGCACCATGTGGGAGCTGCTCTGAAGAGTTGTTGGTTATCCAGTCCTGCAGATATTCCAAGTTCAGGGTGAGGAGGAGCACGGTTCAGCCAGGAACGGCCGTGACTTGGGACGGGTAGCCAGGGTGGGACTTGAAGCCGTAGTTCCTTGCCTGGGGAAAGCGTGAGCTGCCGAGGTGTAGTTAATGCTGTTTCGGTGATTGAGCCTCGCCGGTTCTGGAGAGCCTGGGCGGTGGGTTTCTGTGTTCTCGAGAGTACGGAACTCGGTGTTGCCAGTTCATGAGACCTGTGCTGCCAGGTTAAGCCGCTTGAAGTTTCGCAGTTTTCCACGATGTTTGTTTCTTAGCCCGTGTTTTGAGACATCCACTGCCTTGCAAGATGACTTCCTTAGCCCAGCAGCTCCAACGACTCGCCCTTCCTCAAACTGATCCCAGCCTCCTGTCTAGACATGAAGTGGCCTCTCTGTTGTTTGACCCCAAGGAGGCGGCCACCATCGACAGGGACACCGCCTTTGCCATCGGTGAGCCCCCTTTCACTCAGCAAAGTTCCTGGAGCAATGGTTTTGGGGGCTTTTTCTGTGTTTTCTTGTCTTTTGCGTTGTTGCTTTCCGAGCAGGTCCTTGTTTGATTTGTCTTCTTAAGGGGGAAAAAAGGCAAACTTGTTAGATGCTTAAATGTATTTATAAATAGTGGAATCTGAAATTTTACAAAGCAACTAATACGTAAAAGGAAGAAAAATAAGGAGATTGAGAAAATTACTGGGGTGTGGAGGGAGTCTTCCAGAACTGAGAGTAGTTATAACAAGGATTAGAAAGAGGGGTCGGGATGGAGTTCTTGGTGTGAAGTAGTTTCTTTCCTCCTATTGAGTGAGATCAGATAAGTCCTATATGTAAAACCAAAAACCAGTGTTTGAGAGTGCATTACACATTATACAGTTCTTGGATTTAGGGGTAAGGAAACTGTAGAAGTTAGTTCTAAGTGACTCTTCTTGTAGGATGCACTGGCCTGGAGGAGCTTCTTGGAATTGACCCTGCCTTTGAACAGTTTGAAGCACCGTTGTTCAGCCAGCTAGCAAAAACCTTGGAGCGCAGCGTTCAGACCAAAGCAGTGAACAAACAGCTGGATGAAAACATTTCACTGTTCCTCCTTCACTTGTCTCCGTATTTCCTGCTTAAGCCAGCACAGAAGTGCCTGGAGTGGTTGATTCACAGGTAGCTAACCACGTTAATCCTTTACGGACTAGAGAGTTGCAGGCACTCGTTAAAGCTGTGTTGTTAGCTGGAGCTGACTTAGATTAATGGGATGTCTGGAGTGTGAAGTGAACATGTTCTTATATTAAACATGCTGATCTCGAGTAAAATGTCCTGTTTAGTGTGTTTAGATTTTTTTGGGTTTTGTGGTGTTCATTTGTTTTTTGAGACAGAGACTCACTGTGTATCTCTGGTTGACCTCAGACTCAGATATCTGCCCCTTTCCTCCCCAGTGTTGGGATTAAAGGTGTATGCCATCACTCTTGTGTAGTTTTATTTTGAGGGTAAGGTCTCATACAGCTTGAGCTGGTTTTTAACTTCTCTCTTTCTTTCTCTTTGTTTTCAGAATGTGTCTTTCTTTGTAGCCCTGGCTGGTGTGGAACTCACTGTATAAATCAGGGTTACTTCAAACTCCTGAATCTGCCTCCTTTTGCCTCCCAAATCCTGAGATTAGGGTTCTGAACTCTTACTCCTGCCTAAGTACTGTGGGTGCCATCAGACCAAACCTAACCTCATTAGTTTTTCTTTTTTTGGTTTTCGAGACAGGGTTTCACTGTAGCTTTTGGAGCCTGTCCTGGAACTAGTTCTTGTAGACCAGGCTGACCCTGAACTCAACAGAGATCTGCCTGCTTCTGCCTCCCGAGTGCTGGGATTAAACGCTTGCCCCACCACTGCCCGGCTAACCTCATTGGTTCTAAGGAGCAGTGTACATTTCCTTTTCAGAGTCATTCTCAAGGATGAAACTATTAAGTTTTTTTCTTTCCACACTAGAGGTTAAGACTATCCTTTAAAATATCAAACCAAGTCAAGTAGTATTAGTAATGTGTATTAAGCATGTATATAACATGGCCCATACTAACTACTGTGGATGCTGGGAACCAGACTTTTGACCTCTACAAGAGCAGCTTGTAGAGGCTAAATGGCTGAGCCTCCACTCCAGTCCTTCTTCATGTAGCCTTCATTCAGCAAACGTTAAGTGTGATTTTAAAAAAAAAAAAATCTGTAGGTTGTCCTTGGTGACTGTCTTTAAATAAATACCTCAATAAAAGTTTACATAAGATTTAGGTGACTTTGACAGGATTTGTTGAGAAAGTTTCATACAAGTAGTGTCATGGTTAATACTCGAGCCTGTATAAAATTAATAGAAGGCAAGATCTGGCACTATTATATTTCAGTCTGAAGAAATTAATGTGATTTTATTAATCTTTTGGTTTTTCACAGGGTGTGATGGCACACGCTTTTAGTCCCAGCACTTGGGAGACAGAGATTGGTGGATCTCTTGAGTTCAAGGCCAGTCTGCTCTACAAAAATCAGGCTAAATCAGGGCTACACAGAAAAGCCCTGTCTTGAAAAACAACCAAACTTTTTTATTACTATCATTATTATTATTACAAGTATTTTGAAATATGGTGGCTAGGAAAGCAGTAGGAGGTTACTGGAGCGCAGACAAGCCCAGCAGTTGTTGTCTTGTTAGCCAGTTAGTTTTCTTGGTTTCATGATGATGATAATGATGACGATCACAGTTTCATTAAAGTTTAAAGTGAATAGGGTATAAATTTTGATACCGAATATTCAAAATGTTATTGCTTCAGAATTGATTGAACCATGTTGAATCAAACTTGAATGCAAAATAGAGTTTATTATCTAAGTACTGTTTATCTTGTGATTGAAATTCATTGTAGGTCATTATACCATTGAGACAGGATTTGGCCCTTTTAGAAACATGTGTCTGCCAGGCATGGTGGTTCACTCTTGGGAAGCACAGGCAGGTGGACCTCTGTGAGTTTTTTCATGAGACAAGGCCATCCTGATTTTGTCTACATAGCAAGTTTCAAGCCCCACAGTGAGACTGTCGAAAGGAAAAAAAAAAAGAGCAAAAGCAAGTACTTGTGAATTTTGTATATTGTGTTGATTTTAATCATTCCATATTGTTCCTAGGTTCCATATCCATCTTTACAATCCCGATAGTCTCATTGCTTGTGTTCTGCCCTACCACGAGACACGGGTATTTGTGCGGGTGATACAACTTCTAAAAATTAGCAATCCAAAACACAAATGGTTTTGGCTGTTTCCTGTTAAGGTAAGATTGTTTAATGCCATGTTCATTCATGTATATAATTATTATAAACCATGATTAAGGTTTTTGTTTTGTTTTGCTTTTTTTTGTTGTTTGCTTTGCTTTGAGACAGGGTGTCACCTGAGCAGCCTCCACTCATAGAGAATCACCCCCTTTCTCCCTACTTGCTTGACTAGTATTATTAGTTTTGTTTTGGTGGTATGGTCTCACTGTAGAGGCCAAGCTACTTTCAAACTTTCTCTCTGTGTAATCCTGGCTGGCCTGAAACTCAGCATGTAGAGCAGGCTGACCTCAGAGTCACAGATCTGCCTGTACTAAGAGCTGATGGCAGATGGTGCTGAAGCTAGCAATCAGAAGGAAAAGAGGGAAAGGATAGGCAATTTTGGATTCAGTTTAATTTAATTTGGGAAAAGTAAAGCCCTAATGATCATGAAGATAGTCCAGTTTTATCTGTACCATTTGTTTCTTAACTTCCCGTTAAACTCTTATAATGACATCTAGTATTTATTTAGTACCTGACATTAGACTAGGCATTTTACATCGTACTGTCTTGAAGTCTTATAAACTCTTTATAGAGGTGAGGATGGACTCAGGAAATTGAAGCTACTTACTAGAGTTCCTGTGACTAAAGCGGGCACAGTTGCAATATGAGTGCTACTTTGCATTTGTAATTTTAGTGCCAAAGTAATTTTTTAAAAGGTGGAGAGAATGAAACTCTTAAAATACTTACACAAATTAAAGGGATAAGGATAACTTGAAGAGCACCAGGAAACTGTTTAAATTGAATAGGTGTTTGGAATGAAAGGATAGTTACTGAGAAGAAGGGCCTAGAAAGGTCCGTCTACAACAGAGACTAGAAGAAAGTAGGTGGGTGTCATAGAAAGGAACTTTTACTGCCTGTGAGTGTGCTAATGGGGCTGGGGTAAAAGCTGATGAGAGTGAAGGTAGACCAGTAGGCCATGGGTCTGCACCAAGAGCTAGTGACAGCTGGTAGTGAAGTTAGCAGTCAGAAGGAACTAGAGGAAAGGAATCCTCAGTTTTGATTTCAAAAGAGAATTTCAGAACCTGAATGTAAATTAGTCAAGCTAACTGAAGTTCAGAAAGTCTAGTCTGTGCCAAAGCTGCCTTTCCCTGCATTCACGCTGCTCAGAACATCAGGACCATTTTCTCCTGGTCTTCCACAGACTTCAGCACTATCTAGAAACTCTTTTCAGGTATCCAAACCTCACTCTCCCCTTAAAGATGACTTGGATTCTTCATTTAATTGTTTTGTTAATGTTTATTAACAGACCATGTGCAGTAGTATTTAGTGGGGATAGCAGTATAGGCTTTCCAGGGCCTGTGCCTGTTTCTGCTATTAGAATATTGTGAGGCGGACCGATTCAAAAACCAAATCTTACTAGTAGAATGATTACGAGCTAGAAAATTGAGATTAAATATGTATAAGTGGTACATTATAAGTGCTTTCTTCTTTCGCTGTTACCCTGCTCGTTGGAGTTCCAAAAGTTTCTAAGAGTTTATGTGTTAATCTCATCAGCACCAGTTACAAGGTCTTGATGACCAACCAGATGTTATTAGATAGGTACTAGTTGGGGTAACGGTCAGTTGGCAGTTGTTTCTAATAGCTTGTTCTTTTTATCAATAACAGCAGTCTGGAGTGCCCTTAGCTAGAGGAACTTTGGTCACCCATTGCTACAAAGACCTTGGATTCATGGATTTTATTTGCAGTTTGGTGACCAGATCTGTGAAGGTGAGCCATGAGTGTGCTGTTGAGTGTGTGGGCTCCCAAAGTGATGGATGGCTCTCAGAAAGGAAACATTTGGTAGAACTTGGAAGAAGTTCCTATGTTGAATGGTCTGCTCTTGGGGTGCATGAGCAGGTGGAGAATCAGTCTTTTCACCAAAAGATATTTTCTATGGAAGTAACTTAGCCTATTGCTTGTCAGATTCCAGCTACAGTGATTATTAAATAGAAACTACCTAAAAATGTCAAGAAACATCTTTACTCAGCATCGTGCATGATCCTTAAAGAACCAGAGTGTTCCACAAAGCCTGCATGTGTGTGTGTTCCCTATTTCAGGCATTCGCTGAGTATCCGGGAAGCTCAGCCCAGCTCAGGGTGCTCTTGGCCTTCTATGCTTCCACCATCGTGTCTGCTCTGGTGGCTGCTGAGAACCTGTCAGACAATGTAGTTGCCAAACTATTTCCATACATCCAAAAGGTAAGTCAAGTAAATAATTTTATACAGAAAGGAATTTGCTTGCTTTTGAAAATTTTATAAAGAAGTACATATTTTTAAATTGATAGCTTATATTTTAAATGGTTGATAAGATCAAATCCTTAGGTTAAAAAATACTTCCATTATTAAATAGATATCTAATAATAAATGTTCACTTCTTTCTATGTCCTAGGTCTATTTTCTTAGTCATATTTTTGTCATACAGGAAAGAGGAGCCTGCCCTTCAGGCACAGGCTGACTCTTCCCTGTTTCCTTAGCGCTGAGTCTTTCCTACCTGCCACCTCCCAGACACTTGACAGAGGTTCTGCTTTCACTGCTTCTAAGCCCCAGATTACTGTCTTCAATACAATAATACAGTTTTACTCTCGTGAATGATGAGATGGACCTCTCCCTTCCAAAGACATGAGCTTGCAGGTCAAGCAGAGCTTGTTGCCTCTTGTTGGGATGTGTAGTGGATGTCCGAGTTAGGAGGCTTTTCTCGAGTTTGTTCCTTCTCACCTTGTGTCCGCATAGGAAAGAAAGTGAACACCTTGGTATTCCACTTCTTAAGAGTCATTGCCTGTCATTTGCTTTTTTAACTACAATGTATTTATTTATTAGATAGTTTTAAAATTGCATTTTGCCTCTGTGTAAGAAAACAGCTTGTGTGAGTCTGTTCTGTTCTACCATGTGTGCCCTGAGGACTGAACTCAGGTCGTCAGGCATGGTACCAAGTACCTAAGACTCGCTGACCATCCTGCCAACCTTAGTTTTGTTTTGTTTATTTTGTTTTGTTTTGAGAGAGAGCCTTTGGCTGTGTGGCCCACACTGGTTTTGAACTCATGTTCATCCTGCCTCAGCCTCCTGAGTCACGGTGTGACCACCGGCTTAAAAATTGTTTTTGTCTTATACATGGAAACATAGGATTATACATGAATCAGGGCAAACATTAACATTTCTGATTGGTTGTACTTAAGTAACATGTTAAGTAGAAGAACCTAATTCTATGTTTTTTCATTTTCCTTTTATTTTAATAATATTTAGGGGTTGAAATCATCTTTACCAGATTATAGAGCTGCCACATACATGATAATCTGTCAGATTTCTGTGAAAGTAACAATGGAGGATACCTTTGTGAATTCACTGGCATCCCAGCTCATCAGAACATTGACCAAGGTTCCTTCTCAGGTCAAGGATGGATTAGGTTGCCTGATAATTCTCTTACAGCGACAAAAGCCAGAAACGCTTGGGAAAAAGTAGGTATTGTTTTACAGTAGAGGCCAGTGAAGTTGTTTTGAATAAGTTTTGGTGAGATCTACTGCTTTTACACTGCTTTTGTCTATTTGTCCATATCATATATACTTCCTTCTTTCCAGGCCGTTTCCTCATTTGTGCAGCATTCCAGACCTCATAGCGCTACTTCACGGGATCTCCGAACGCTACGACGTCAGTCCTCTTCTGCGCTACATGCTTCCCCATCTGGTTACCTCTGTTGTTCAGCACGTTGCAGGTATGTGGCTTACATTTGGGCCTAAAAGCTTCCTAAGTTCCAACTATCATCAAATAGGACAGACACCTGGTTGATAGCTTTAAACTATTTAAAACTTGCTATTCAGGTGTTTCTGTGTAACTAAGTTGTTTCTATATAGTTAAGTGAAAAATCTTTAGGGTTGGGCAGCTTCACCGAAGGGAGGACTATCATTCTGAGACATTTCTCAGGATTCTGGTATTTAAATAGGTTCTGTTGGAATGAAAGGATTTGGCCAAGTAAATCTTTGCTTCCTGTTGTTGTTTTATTTACCCTTTGGCTCTTTTGGCTTTTTTAATCTTTGCTCTTTTGGCTCTTTTGAGGGGCCCGCTGTATAGCTCCCAAATAAATTACACACATGGAGTCTTATTCTTACTTATAAACACCTGGCCTTAACTTGGCTGGTTTCCACCCAGCTTTTAAATTAACCTGTCTACCTTTGCCTCTGGGCTGTTTCCTTTTCCTCTATATGTCTTACTTTTACTCTTACTGTGTGACTGGCTGGGAGGCTGGGTGACTGGCCCCTAACGTCCTCCTCTCCTTGTTCTCTTGCTCCTTCTCCTCACCCCAGATTCCTCCTATTTATAGTCTCTCTCTTCCGGCCCTGCCTATCCTTTCTCCTGCTTTGCTCTTGGCCATTCAACTCTTTATTAGACCAATCAGGTGTTTTAGACAGGCAAGGAATCACAGCTTCACAGACTTAAACAAATGCAACATAAACAAAAGCAACACATCTTTACATCATTAAACAAATATTTCAGAGCATAGACAAAAGTAACACACCTTAAAATAATATTCCCATCTAGATACATAAAGATACTGAAAGATCTCTAGTGATTCATTCACAGTAAATATCCAGCTGCCAGAAAGTAAGCCAAGAAGATTTCATACATAAAAATACAAATTATGGCTGGGCGGTGGTGGCGCAGGCCTTTAATCCCAGTACTTGGGAGGCAGAGGCAGGTGGATCTCTGTGAGTTCAAGGCCAACCTGGGCTACAGAGCTAGTCCCATGACAGCTAGGGTTGTTACACAGAGAAACTCTGTCTCAAAAAAAGAAAAAAGCAACAAACAAACAAATCCAAATTATGAAAGAAATTGATAATTTTCATTATTTTTCTTTGCTTCAATAAACAGAAAAGAAAGTAAATACTTGGTTCTATGGCTGCTTAAGAGAATATTAGCAAAAACATCTCTAAATTATGTTAAGTGAGATATAAAAAGGTTTGCACAACTAAATCTTGACTTAAAGCTTTCATTTCAGTAAGTCTAGAAGATGGCAGCCTTGGTTTAGTCAGGAGGCACTGCCAGGAAAGCTTGGCCTTCTTTCAGAGATCCCAGCTAGAGCCAGCTTCTCTAACTTTTAGTGTGGTCTGGGGAAACAATATAATTTTTGCACTTCTGTTTTATTCTTGATACCTATATCATGATAATGCTTATAAAAAGTATAGAGAATTTCAGGTGCAGGACAAATGAGAGCAGTTATACAAAAAATGTTTTGAGAAATGTAAATGACTCAATAGATGTAATATACATTTGACTCTAGTTAAAAAGAGGTGGGAGGGGGCTGGAGAGATGGCTCAGAGCTTAAGAGCATTGCCTGC
Organism: Alexandromys fortis; assembly: GCF_014885135.2. Classification (NCBI taxonomy): domain Eukaryota; kingdom Metazoa; phylum Chordata; class Mammalia; order Rodentia; family Cricetidae; genus Alexandromys; species Alexandromys fortis. Next base: position 23,916,610 of record NW_026067924.1, on the reverse strand, counting down.
TCTTCCAAAGGCCTGAGTTCAATTCCCAGCAACCACATGGTGGCTCACAACCATCTGTAATGAGGTCTGGTGCCCTCTTCTGGCCTGCAGGCATACACACAGACAGAATATCGTACACTATTTATTTATTTATTTATTGAAAAAGTAGGTGGGAGATGACTCAGCAGTTAAGAGTGCAGACTGCCCTTACATAGGACCCACACTGGACAGTTCATAGCTGTCTGTAACTCCAGTTCCAGATTTGATGTCCTGTGCATCAAAAGGCACCTGGATATTTGGTACACATAAGCTCTGTGTAGGCACACAGTCATATACATCAATAAACAAGTAATTTTTAAAAAGAGAATAAGTAGGGGCTAGAGAGATGGCTCAGTGGTTAAGAGCACTGGCTGCTCTTCCAGAGGTCCTGAGTTCAATTCCCAGCAACCACATGGTGGCTCCAAACATCTATAATGAGATCTGGCGCTCTCCTCTGGTGTGTGGATATACATGGAGGGAGAATGTTGTATACATAATAAATTTTTTTAAACAAAAGAGAATAAGTATAGAAAGTAAGTTACATACAAAATTTTGGATTCACCAAGATAGGATAGATAATGGAGTATTTTCTCTGAATTTGCCAAATAATAGTGGACTAGATATTGTGGATGTGTTTTTTACTTGATAACTGTATTTTATATAGTTTTACTATGTTAGAGTTAAAACCTTTCCCATTATTTAGACAAAAAGGGGACATGTTGTGGGAGAATTATTTGCACTGCCACTCCATTCTACCAATAAAGTTATACTTTGAATCAAAAAAAAGATAATCAGTAAAAAGCTAGAGATACTAGTATATATGTTTTTAAGTTATTACTAGAAAAATTTTTCACTGTAAGTAAATTTAATCATGAAGATGCCAAAAAGAATATCGCTCAGTTTTCATCTGTTTACATATATCAAGGAGAAGAAACTGAAGGAATTGATGGTCAAATTTACAAGAGACACTTAGAAGCAATACTTACAAAAATACCGCTGACGAACAACTTAGATCACCTGCTAGCTAGGTAAGATTGTTGTTAACGTGCTTCTGATTTGCATATTTATGGCTAAGTATTCATTTCAGTATTTATCAGTAGTTTTCTGGTTTGCTTTTTAATGTATTTTGTTTGCACTGTCTATATCATTTCTTTAGTTATGAGTATTGAATCTAACAACTGACAGCCTAAAATGCAAAAGTACAATTTCTTGATTGTCATTAATGTTTATAGAAGAAAATGAGAAGGTATTAGTCCCGCTAAATTTGAGTTGTAACTAGGTTTACAGATGTTTAAATATTTCTATTAATAATTTCAGGCGTAGTGCCTGAAATAGCACCTCAAAATGGATACTCAGTAAATGTCATTTAGAATCTTCATACTGAGAAAATTGTTTCCTCCGTTTCTCCGAAAGACACTTCTGTCTTCTCTATTCATTTCCTATTTGATTGGCAGTTTGATGTGACGACTGGAATGTCTAGGTGTTGTAGTTGACACAGGTTGGGATCTGGCTGAATGCCACTTCAGTTAGAATAGTAGTTTTAGAAGCCAGTCCTCCTGGATCTGTTTTGTCCTTCTGTTAGGTGAGAAAGAGAACTGCCTGCAGGTGTCCTCATTTGTGTGCACAGAGGCTTAGTTTACTCTGGAATCAGAATGACCTTTGAAATTTATAGCCCTCTTCTCTTCCTGACACAGAAAGGGTTACTACACCTTTGACTTCTGTTTGCTGCTGTTTCCTTCAATCTCAGGCAAAATGGAAGCTTTCCAATGCCCTATTTTTTTCATCAGCAAAATCAATATAATTTCTTTCCTATGGAGGTGTGATCATTAGAGATATGATTTGTAAAACACTTAGTACATAGCAGGGATTCCATGAATGATAACCCATATCTTCTGGTGTTTCTTTTATAGCCTTCTTTTTGAAGAATATATTTCATACAGTTCCAAGGAGGAAACCCATGCTAATGAAGTAGCTTTGCTGAACGAGCAGTTTCTTCCTCTCATTAGACTTTTAGAAAGCAAGTAAGTTGGGTGTGTGTGGGTGCTTGTCTTCAATGTTGGTCTGTTCTGCAAAGAAGTCGTGTCTTAAGCAATGGATTGTAGATACTTTTCCTACTTTATCCTTCCAGAAAAGGACAGTATATTTAGAATGAGATATATTGAAAGACAAAAGGACATGGGGTTGTGGCAGGTCTGTGGACAGTATAACTTTTTTTTTTTTTAAAAACTATAAACTTTTATTGTCTCATAGTGACAGACCTGATCAATATTAGCCTTTATGTTTAATATGTGTTTTGTACATGTAGGTGAATGTGGCTAATAGCTTTGTCAAGAATATTGAATGGGGCTGGAGAGATGACTCAGTGGTTAAGAGCAGTGGCTGTTCTTGCAGAGGTCCTGAGTTCAATTCCCAGCAACCACATGGTGGCTGACAACCATCTGAGATCTGGTGCCTTCTTCTGACCTGCAGGCATACATGCAGGCAGAATACTATATGCCTAATAAATCTTTAAAAAAATACTGAATGACTACTGTAATTCCTTCCTAGATACCCCAGAACATTAGATGTTGTATTAGAGGAACACCTGAAAGAAATCACAGGCCTTAAAAAGCAGGAGCTTTTCCATCAGTTTATTTCCCTTTCTACGAGCGGAGGAAAGTATCAGGTAGGTTGTCCTTCCCCAGCAGTCAAGACAGGAATTGGTGTGGTTGTTTATTTGAAGAGCATCAACCAATAGTCATTTCCTGCTTTCCTCTATTGAAAAACATCAGAGAAAAGAAAAAAACAAAACAAAAAAACATCAGAGAGCTGAGAATTTATAGTTTGTGTAAATACTAGAAACAGAGCTCTGGGGCAGGAATCATAACTAAAGAAAAATGTACTATTCGGGAAAACATTGGGCATTTCATATGTTGTCACCAGTGGTGGCTGCACAGGCTCCCAGCATGCCTTGTTACTGCAGGTGTGCACCTACCAGCGTAAGGAGCCTGCAGTCACATGATCATGACCCTGAATAAATCTTAAGAAATTTTTTAGTTCAAGCCTAAATGCTAAGAAATTTGACAGGTTCTTATGATTCCCCTTGAAAATGAATATTATAAAGATAAACGCACTTTTCTCCTGATATCGGGCTCTTAGTTCCAGTGGTGCATTTCCTTTATTGTTTGTTTTTCGAGACAAGATTTCTCTGTGTAACAGTCCTTGCTGTCCTGAGCTCTGTAGATCAGACTGGCTTTGAGCTCACTGAGATCTGTCTGCCTCTGCCTCCTGAGTGCTGGGATTAAAAGTGTGCACCATCAATGGTGCATTTTCAAATCTGGTAGACAGCCCGGAGGTGTTAATCCTAGCACTCTGGAGACAGAGGCAGGCGGATCTCTGAGTTCAAGGCCAGCCTGGTCTACAGGAGCTAGTTCAAAGACAGGCTCCAAAGCTACACAGAGAAACCCTGTCTCGAAAAAACAAAAAACAAATCAGGTAGATAGGTAGATGACCTTTGTAGTCTGATTTTATGCCAGTTCAAGCTTCTCTGTTGTTTTCTGGGTTGTGTCCTGTCTTCACTGAGGTACCAACTTAGTACTGTCACTTGGAATTAGACTTACGTTGTAATGCTATTTCACTAAATTTAACCCACACCCATCCACACAAGGATATGGAACATATGTGCAATATGAATGTTCTCATGTATTGTAACTCAACTGTGTCCTCTAGACTAATTTACTTTTCTGTTTCTACATTTAGATGGTTATTGCACAGCATATTGGGAAGTGTAGAGTGTTTTCTGTTTTCATTTTTAGTTATGTGTTACTCAGATTAAGTGAAATAATTGAATTATTATGTTGGACTTGCAGTTTTTAGAGGACTCTGACACATCTTTGATGCTCAGTTTGAATCATCCACTGGCTCCTGTGAGACTTCTGGCCATTAACCACCTGAAGAATATCATGAAAACATCAAAGGTTTGTGTCAGATCCCCCTCCAAGTCTAATTCTAGAGTAAGAAATTGGAGTTTCTGTCAAGAATTTATATTGTATAATCACAGATAAGTCAAACTTTATTTTATTTATTTAGTTTTTGTTCTTTCAAAATAACTGCCCTGTTTTGGGGGTTGTTTGTTTATGTTTTTGTTTTATATATTTTAAGGGGTATAGTTGATTTTTAAGATAACATCTATTTATTTATTTATTTAGTGCCTGTGCTTATATATGCAAGTGTTTGCACAGAGGTCAGAGAAAAATATGTGGATCAGAGGACTACCATGTGAGATTGAACTCAAGTTGTCATGTCAAGGGCCTTTGCCCACAGAGTCATCTCACTGGCCTGTCATCTCTCTCTGGGCTCTCTATTTTTAGCAAGGCCAACTCGTAATTAAAAGATGGCATTTAGATTGTATATGCTATGTTCAGTGAGACTGGAAGAGGATTGTAGCAGCTACCCATCTCAGAAGGCCTGTTGGACATGACCTGGTTCTCATTCGTGTGCTCTCAGAGTAGGGCTTGGTCTCCATACTGGTGTTCTGAGGTTCCAGTAAAATTTGTGAGCTTTGTTGCAATAGTTAATTTGCTTTTCTCTTGCTCAGGAGGGCATTGATGAGACTTTCATTAAAGAAGCTATTCTAACCCGGTTAGGCGATGATAATGTAGATGTCGTTTTGTCAGTGCTGAGTGCTTTTGAGGTGAGTAAACATGTTCTGTGGATGTGCGGATTTTGTTTGTAGGTACTTGGTTTTTCTCACGTGGTGCTTGGCTCTATGCAGGAATGTGTCTGGAAATTAGTGCATTAAACATAGTCTGATGAGTCTCAAAGGAGAAGCTAGACTGCACAGTTTGCTTGATAAGGAAATACTACAGAAAGGAAACGTGCTTATGGTGTGAGAGCTTTGTGTCGACAGCCAGTGTCCCAAGACCAGGGCAAATTGGGTCATGAATGCCACTTTTGAGAAATTGTCCTAAGTGAAAAGAAAAGTGCGACAAAAGAAAAGTTCTCATAGAATGGACATTCTACTGGGATTCTTCGGAGAGATTCTTTACAATTAATTGAAAATTTCAATTTTTTAAATTTCATTTTAAGAACACTGTAGATATTTGATAGTAAATATTTATTTAATTGTGTTTTCTTCCCTATCTAGATTTTCCAGCAACACTGGAGTGTAGAGGAGACCATTTCGCATCTTCTGAATCTCTTCCAAAGAGCAGAACTTCTCAAGAATAAGGGGTGGTATGTTTGTTTCTGCTGAGCACATGCTCTGTGCATCAGTGCCCTCTCAGGTTCACACTGCTCTCTTCCTTTTCCTGAGGACTTTAATAACTTAGTGGTTGACTTTTGCTCAGGACTATAGAACAGAGCTTTAAAAAGTTTGTTATTTGTATGTGTGCCTGTGTTTGTACAATGTGCGTGTATGTGCCACTGCTTACCCTTGGAGGTCAGAGGACAATTGTGTGGAGTCAGTTCTGTGTTTTCACCTTCCCATGGGGCTGGGAGCTGAATTCAGGTGTCAAGGCCTGTGTAGCAATTGCTTTGACTTGTGAGTCATCTCACCAGCCCTGGTAAAACAGATCTTAATGGATTGCTCTCTTGAACTGTAAGACATCTATTTGATTTCCTGGTATTTGAATGCTGTTTTCTATGCTTGAACTTCTAAAAAATAAAATGCAAAAGTATATGATATAATATTAGAGCTGGGTGTGGTGGCATATGCCTTTAATCCTAGTACTTAGGACACACAAGTAGGTGAATCTGAGTTCGAAGCCACCCTGGTGTAGAGTGAGTTCCAAGACAGCCAGAGCTACATAGTGAGATCCTGTCTCAAAAAAAAAAAAGATGTTAAATTTTGAGTCATAGGGTGAGAAGAGTTTTCTAATTCTCTTATTTGTAATTAAAGTCAATAAAAAGTAAACCAGCTCAAAAGCTTGTAACACTTAAGTATATGATGAGCTTTAGTTTAGGTTTTTGTTTTTGGCAAGGAAAAGTGACAGATCTGGAGAACATGAGAGGATGTTTCATATAGTTTCTGTCTGCTCTATAGGTCAGTTGCTGATACAGTGACAGAGGAGCGCGTGGGGGGGGGGGAGATAATTTCATGCATGGTGCAATGTATTTTAACCATATTCACTCCACTACTAGATTCACCCTTGATGTCACATCTTCCCAATTTTGTGGTTCTGCTCTTTCCTTTATAACCCTCCAATCCAGTTTGTGCTGCCCGTACATGCATGGGCATGGGGCCATCCAGTGGAGAATGGTTGGTCTAGCAGGGGCCACAATCCTTAATGAAAGCTGGCTCCCCCTTTCCCCAGAAAGGATATGCTTTTCATTTAATTTATGTGATATGATGTATAGGGGTATTTTGCCTCCATGTATTTTTTTCTTTTCCTTTTTTTTAAAATTTATTTCACTTTATTTTATATGCTTTGGTGTGAAGGTTTCAGATCTCCTGGAACTGGAGTTACAGACAGTTGTGAGCTGCCATGTGGGTGCTGGGAGTTGAGAGCAGCCAGTGCTCTTAACTATTGAGCCCATCTCTCCAGCCCCATCTACCATGTATTTCTGTGTACCTTATAAATGCTTAGTGCCTGTGGGGGCCAGAAAAGGGTGTCAGAGTCCCAGAAGTGGTGTTACCACTGGTTGTTAAATTGCCGTGTGGGTGCTGGGAGCATAAGCCAGGTCCTCTGGAAGAGCAGCCAGTGTTCTTAACTGCTGAGCCATCTCTCCAGCTTAGAATATGCATTTTTTTTAATGCAGGATGGATGTGAATCTTCACTGTCTAGTGGAGCTGAGGTATCTGATGTAATATATTTTGTTACAGTTGGAGGTGTTTGTTTTTTGTTAAGATACTTGACAGGACAAGATTATTGCCTAGATAACTCCTTTATTGGCATGGGCTTGAGGTTGTGTCTTAGTTGTCTCTGAGCAGTATTTTTCATTAGGAGACCAGGCGAGCTATTACCAATTGAGCCAGAACAGTGTAATAATGAATTCTGTTGGCTTGAAGTCTCTAACATGTCTCTGAACCAAATGTATCTCATGTCTTCCAGGTACAGGGTGCTAGAGCTCGCAGCAAACGTCCTAATTAAAGAAGAGGTGCTGAGTGCAAGCGATCAATTGTCAAATCAGGTGGTTGTCCAGTTGCTGCCTTTCATGGTCATTACTAGTGATGACATCGAGTCTCCTGATGTGAAAATTGCTATACATCTGTCAAAATCAGGAATTTGCTCTCTGCATCCTCTACTAAGAGGCTGGAAAGAAGGTAAGAAACAAGTGTTAGATAAAACAGCTGTCTGTCCTATAAAGAAGATGAAACTGTTAAAATTTGGTTTTCTCTGCTGTTTGCAGTTGTATTTGTTATATGTCAGCATAATAGTCTTTATTTTGACTAAGTGGCTCATAGACAAATTCAGACTTGTATTAAAAAGAAGCATAAAAAGCAAGCCTTTGAAGAGAACTAGTAAAAATTTTATCTAAATGTGTAACTTTACCTAATTCTTTATATGAATGCCACTGATAAAGGGCTGTCTGTGTTCAATTTTTTTTTTTACAGTTCTTGAAAATGTTATTAGAAGCAGAAAGTCAATAGATATAATTGGTGTAGGAAATCAGAAGATGGTCCAGTTGCTGGCTGGCAATTTAAGCTCAGGGGACCGCTCTTCGATGCTGAGGCTGGTAGGTGTGCTGTCCACCCCTGCTCTGCACTTTGCTCTCATGCTCAGTAGGCGTGCTGTCTTTTGTTGTTGTTCCAGTCTTAAACAGATACAAAGGTCGTTTGGGGTATTCCTGTGGGGACTGTGACTGAGAGTTACAGCTCAAGCTGACCTGGAACTTGCTGTTGTAGCCCAGGCTGACCTTGAGTTCCTGATCTTCTTGCCTCATCCTCCCAAGTGCTAGGATTATAAACTTGTACGACTACTAACTTAATATATTCTACCAATTGTTTAAGTCCTCTCTCTCTCTCTCTGTATATATATAAATTTTTTTGGACTAGTTAAAATACTTTGTTATTTTTAACCTTCATTTTTTTCTAATTTATATTTGACATATTAAAGTCTTTTCATTGTTAGCATATCCAAATGAAATTAAAAGAAAATACTTTTATAAACCTTTTAATGGTGTTAGGTGTCTGATTTATTGATTTTTGTTGCTGCTTGTATTTTTAAGTATGTGTTTTAAATGCATTTGATTTGTCAAGTGTGTTTATGTACATTAATTTCTAAGTGTTTTTACAGTTACCTAGTAATCAGTGTTTACTGCTTTTTAAAAGGCTGTTTGTCATCTCACATGATACATGATACATAGATCAGCCAAAGATAGCTAGAAAAGTTTGTTCTGGAAAGATCATGACTAACCAGTAACGGAGAATGCTTCTTTCCCAAGGTGGAAGATTTAATAAGTGCCGGGGAGAAGGAGTCCTATAGCCTGCAGCAGAAAGTGACATTTCACGTGATCATGTCTGTGCTTATTTCTTGCTGCTCATCCTTCAGAGAAACCTGCTTTCCGTTTGCTATTCGGGTGTTCAGTTTATTGCGGAAAAAAGTAAAGAAGCTCAAAAGCATCATGGCTACTGTGGTAAGGAGTGCAGTGTCTGCAGACAGCTGGGTACAGAGTGCAGCACAGCGTGGGTGCTGGGGGTCTAGCTGGGGAGTGGGAAGCAGTGGTGGCAGTGGGTTTCAGGCAAGGTACTCTCGTGCTTTGCAGCAGATTTATTCAGATCACGAGATTTCCAGGTTGGAAGGTTTTATGTCATGACTGACTCCTCTTTACTCTTTTTGTCAGGCCACTATCCAGGTTTCACTCATAACTACTCTGGTGATGACAAACTCACTTGCAGAGTTAGGGCTTGAAGAAAACCTGTTATAGTATTTATTGAAAGAATATTCTTTATATTGAAAACAGTTGAGTGTCCTGGTAGGTCTGGCCATCTCTGGCCTGCCGTTGTCTCTGACAATGTTACTAAAGGTCCTGTTTCCATTTGTACCTAGTATCCCATTTTGAGGTAACAAGATTGTTTTAATATCTGCTGTTTGCAGCAGTATTTTTCTTTTATTTATCTTCTAAACTCCAAAGGGCTGCCCATTACAGGATTTGCTGAGTTACACTTGTTACACTTTCTTCATATTTATGTATACTCCCAGAATTTTTATAAATTCTAATTTTAGTCATTGTTAGCTAAAATTATGTGAACATGCTTCTCCATACTTTAAAAGGTGGCCCAGGTGAGCCCCCCTTAGTGTCTGTCTCTTGTGAGGTACAGCGGCTGGAGCTGTATTTGTCCGCAGTGTTAGCAGGATAGAGCAGTTATGTTTTACTTTGTGTAGGTGGTAGGTTGTTTCACATTGCTCTGTCAATACCCTTTCTGAGGACTAGGAGCGTCTTTCCAGCTGCAGCCGCTTACCCATCCATACACGCACGCAGTGGTGTATGCATATAGACAACTATATGCAGTTGTCAATCCACCCCTCCTAGCGCGTGCACGTCTGCTGCCGTCTGCTCGTAGAGCACACGTTTGAACTCCTTCCAGGATGTGCTAGTTTCTGTGTCCGCCAATGTTGCAGGAAATCCCCTCCGAGTGGCACCTGGAACTGATGCTGAACAAAGGATTGCCAGAAGAGCTGTGGGCGCGCTACGTCCAGCAGCTCCACAGTGCTCAGAAGGTTACTATGGAGGACGCCATTTTACTGATATTTTCCCTGAAGTGTTTTATTTTTACCTTGAAGGCTCCCAAATCTTTTCCTACAGGTAAGGCACGATCATAAATCTTTAAATGTGATGCAACACTGAGTTCTTAACTCCATAGTTCACCTCACTTGAATGCGAAGCTCCCCGAGCATGCTCATGTAGGTTTCCCCATTGCTTCTCTTTGTCACCATGTCCCTGCAGATGCTACATGGTGGAATCCCGAGCAGCTAGACGACGACAGCAGATGCTACCTGCACTTGCTCATTGGTGTCTTTGAACTGCTGCTTGAGTTTTCTGACGCCATGCATTTCAGGGTTCTGATGAGCCTTATCATGAAGGTACTGGGCTTCTCCTCACAGGCATTTGCTGTGGGTGGTGAAGGTTATTTTATTACCACAGTTCCAGTACTAATGGGAGTATATTTTGCAGCAGTGAGGAGTGTGCTCAACATCCCCTCCAGAGCAGTATAGTAAAGACAGCCAGGCAGCACAGTGAGCCGAGAGTAGCCTGCAGCGTTCCTATGGATGGGCTAGTGTGTTTAAGAATCAAAGCGGCCCAGTCTGTTCACGTTGTAAATGTCATTTGTAGATGAGAAAACTGTCCTAGTGTTGAAAGACGATATTCAGGAGACGCAGTCACTCGTGAAACTTATCCTGGGCGGTATTACCTCCATGCTGCAAGCAGTGTGCTCTTGTCCTTGTCTGACTCCCTCTCTCCATGGTATTTAGCATTGCCAGCATTGCTCACTCCTTCAGAATGCTTTCTTAAAGTTTTCAGGTCCCGTTCTTGTCTAGGTTTTTAGTTATTGTCCCTATCTTTTCTGTTCCGTGTTTTCAACTGTAAGGTTATAGTAGAGTTCTTGAATATCATTCTTCAAGGACACCTTCTAAGTCCTTAAAATTCCAAGTATTGAAGAAGTGATTCAAGGTACATGACATTAAATCACTCATGTCCTATTGTACATTAATGAAAAGATCCGGGGGTAACGCCCGGCAGTGGTGGCGCACGCCTTTAATCCCAGCACTTGGGAGGCAGAGGCAGGTGGATCTCTGTGAGTTCGAGACCAGCCTCGAGACCAGTGAGTTCGAGACCACTGAAGGCGTAAGTCACAAACAATCCCACATCAGTTTGGAATTATGATTAATAGGGTGGTATTTATTTAAAGGGGAAAAAACCTACAGATCATCGTCCCAGACAACAGCCCTCTGTGCAATCAGGAAGGAGTCTAGTCGCCAGAAACGGAGCAGGAAGCAAAAAAAAAAAAAAAAAGAGAGATCGAGGAGGGAAGTGGCCGCTTTTTTAAAGAGAGAGACCACGCCCCAATGGGCTGGTATCTCAGCGGCTATTGGCTGGAGGAGCGAAAAAACCTCCTGCATCATACAAGAGCTAGTTCCAGGACAGGCTCCAAAACCACAGAGAAACCCTGTCTCGAAAAACAAAACAAAACAAAATCCGGGGGTAGTTTGTCTAAGTGAGACTTCACTTTGTTTGCTTTTTTTTGATTAGGTACACCTACAAGATGTTCTTCAGGTGTTCAAGTTCTTTTGTGTTTTGTGGACCTATGGTTCTAGCCTCTCAAATCCACTTAACTGCACTGTGAAGTCAGAGCTGCAGACTCAGGCTCTTTACATAGGCTCTGTGATGCTTTCTTCTCAGAATACACAGTATAAGCAAAAGCTGGCATCTACTGCATCTCCAGGTATGACAAATCACATTTAACCATTAAATTAGTACGTTATAGACATACAGTAGATGAGGAAGTATAGTTTAGTCTTGTATTTGATTGCATAGAGGTAACCTAATTTTTTAATATAATTGACCCTGTGGTGGGGAGATGGTGCTGAGTGCAAAGGCACTTGAGTTTAATCCTGGCCACATTGTAGAAGGAGAGATTTGACTTCTGCACTCAGCACAGTTGTGACCACACCACACCACATATAGATACAGAAAATATCTTTATTTTTATTTATTCATAAAAAATATAATTTAAAAATGTAATAAGAAGTTAAAAACAAAAATGGGTGTGGTGGCACATGCCTTTAATCCTAGCACTGAGGGGGCAGAGGCAGATGGAGAAATAGATCTCTGAATTCAAGGCCAGTGTGGTCTACACACTGGTCTCTACACAGAGAAGGCATATGTACTTTGTTTAGAAATGAGTATTTGAAGTTTCCAGTTTGGCATTACACATTTTCCTTCCTTTGTGTTAGAGGCAATGGGCAGCCCTCCTTAATGTATACCTCTCTCTACAAACAGCAGGACTGAAGAGCGTCACTCTCCACCTAAAATGAAGGTGTAACATAAAATTTAACTGGTATTGGAAGAAGACAGATGCATATGATCTCTAAATACAGAGCTTGATACTTTATGAATGAGTTTTCAGGGTGGGCAGTACCTTTGTGAGCCAAAGATAAAAGTAGAAAAGCTTTTATAGACAAATCTGGGATATATGGGTTATATTTCAACCTTATCTCAGAAAAGGAAACAATAACAATAAAAAACCCAGCCAACCAAACAATAACTCTAGAAGGAAAAAAAATAGATAGAGATTGTAAGATTTCTGCACTAAAAATGAAGTCAAGTATCAGGGAGCCAGCTTTGATTGGCTAATGCCTGTAATCCCAGCACTTATGAAGGGGAGGAAGGGGAATCTGAAGTTTCAGGGTAGCCTGGACTGTATGAAAGCAACAACCTGCACCAATCAGCAGTAATTTAAATATTTGCAAAGCACCCATAGTAAAAGTCAATGGTAACTTCCTGCTGCTCCTAAAGCAGGAGTGGATTTGGAGGCTGTTGCAGCGTTGTTCTGAAATCCTGACCTTCACTAGCACTTGACAGCTTAAGAGTAAAAGCACACTTTAGATACATGTGTGCCTATCGGAACAACCCTTAAGGTGAGAGGACAGTTGACAAATTGCATGTTTTGAGAAAATGTGGCTATTTTTCTGAAATAATTAGGCAGTGAACAGTCTTCAGAGGAGGGATGTCTGAGAGGGAACCTTGTATGTGTGTGATGGCCAGGATGGGGTAGTGCCAGGGATGTTAACCAGGTGTCTTACAGGCCAGATGTGTGCTATGCAAAGGAGCTGTGCTCCAGAAGAAAACCTGTCACTGTGAACCTTTGACACTAGCTTCTTTCCCATTTCATTTAGTGGTGCTGTCTCTGCTCCTCAGTCTGGGAAGCCCTGTAAAAGAAGTGCGCAGAGCTGCTGTTCAGTGTCTCCAGGCCCTCAGCGGAGTAGCCTCGAAGTTTCAGCTGGTGATAGAGCACCTGGTTCCTAAGGCAGAGGAGATCACTTCAGATGCTACCTATGTGGTCCAGGTAGACTACTGTCAAAGACGGTTGCAATGGAGAGCCTAGGGAACAGAGCAGTTTGCTCCTTCCTGTACCTTGTAGGGATTTGGGTGGATTAATCCACTAATTTAAAATTTTGTGTCAGCAACTTCAGTCTTTTTGCCATTTTTTAAAAGGTCACATATTGTGTTTCAATTGTGTTGTCCTTTTCTTGCATGAAAGACTAATGTTCAGTCTTCACAGTGTTCACAGCTGTTGGATACTAAAACCCTTTCCAGTTGGTACTTTATTTGAAGAGAAGTTAAAAGATGTAAGCAGTGTCCTGTCATTAGAAAAGACTTCCATAGTTAAGACATTTAGTCCTTAAAGTTCCTTTCCCCTTTTGAAGACAGTTTTCTGTCTTTCTGGTACCTAGGATTTGGCTACGTTATTTGATGAACTACAGAGAGAAGAAAAACAGAAATCACATCAGAAGTTGTCTGAGACACTGAGAAGCCTTCTTCACGGCATTTATGACTGCCCGTCGTACATCGCAAAAGACTTGATGAAAGTATTTCAAGACGTGAACAGTGAGGTATGAGTGTTTTGCACAGAGTGCAGTGGATTATATATTCCATGACTTTCCTGAGAAGTAGCTGCCAGGATGAGGAAGCAGCTGTGTGTTCTCAGGTGAGAAGTTCTTCACCACATGGACGGAAGAATTACGGAGGAAAGAAGGATTCAGGATTCAAAAAGCACACATGAGTGTTCATTCATTTTTAAATTCAGTATGTAATCTCAGCAACTTAATCTCAGAATAGGTTTTAACTTGTGTTCATTTTTAAGGAGAAATCCTCTACAAAGGAATATGTTTAGAGTCTCTAAAACTGGATTTTTTTTTTCTTTCTCTCATTTACAAAATACACGGGTTCATGTAATTTTTGTAGGGAAAAACATAGCCTTCGTTGTGTGCTCAGGGAAGCCTGTGATGTGAAGGAAATGTCTGCTCTGACCAACAGGGCTTTAACTCCCTTCTTTCCATACCTGGAATGCCCATGCTTCCCATTGCTCTTGACCAACTGCAAATCCAGAGAATTAAAGTGGGTAAAATAGAATAAAAATTATTTGTTTTTTTTTTTTTTCTTTTTCCCAGTTATCAGCCCTGAGTTGTCCCTGGTGTTAACAGGCTGGCAAATTTCTTATATAAAGCAGTAGATAGTGAATATGATTTAACTCCTGTCGATGAGGTTCAAATCTTCTAGTTCAGCCAGGCTCAGAATCGAAGTGTTTGGGAGAAAGTTTTTTGGGAGAAAAAAGCAGGCTTTTTTCTTGTCCTTATTTCAAAAAAAAAAAAAAAAAAAAAAATCAGTATTTATTATGATTAACCTAGAGGTGACTAAAAGTTTTTTTTAGAAAACTGAGACTAGATTATATAAGCAATTATGCCGTGTTATACAGGGGCTTGTGTATCCAGAGTTTTGTCTGAGGAGTGACTTATGGGCAGTACTCTGCAGATATCAAGAAACAACTCTCGGGCTCTGGACCATCTTTCTTTGCAGTTGTTCAGATTTGCCTCTGTGAGATCAGACAGGGTATGTAATCAGATGATTGTGGCTGTTGTCAATGAACAAGTTTAAAAGTCAGGACATCACTGGATTTGTCAGAAGAGCCATGACTTCTGGTTTAACTATTAAAGCCTTTACATACCTCATTTGAATCAATACTAATGATACCAAATTGAGGGAAATGCAGTACTTTAGCAAATGCTAACTATTGCTGTACTCATATTTTAGTTTGTAGTTTCTGTTCTTAGAATGTGTTCACTCCTGTAAAGAATGTAGAGAACTGTAGCTGAACTGTGAGAGCACACCTGAGCAGAACAAGAGCCTCGGTTACTACTACTAACCTTCTCTGTCTTTAGATGGTGCTGGCCCAGCTGCTGCCTATGGTGGAGCGACTCCTAGAGAAGGTGGAGAAGGAGCCCACAGCTGTCCTGAAAGATGAGGCCATCGTTTTACATCTCACTCTGGGAAAATACAATGAGTATTCAGCTCCACTTTTACATAGAGACCCAAAGAGTCTAGACCTGTTTATAAAGGCTGTGCACACAACAAAGGAGCTTCACCCAGGAATGCCAACCGTTCAGATTACTGCTCTTGAAAAGGTCAGTGGCTTCCTTCAGAAACTCAAGCTCGATCATGCATGTACTGAGTTGTAAATTATTATTTGGGGGGGGGGGGTCTAGACAGGGTTTCTCTGTGGTTTTGGAGCCTGTCCTGGAACTAGCTCTTGTAGACCAGGCTGGTCTCGAACTCACAGAGATCCGCCTGCCTCTGCCTCCCAAGTGCTGGGATTAAAGGCGTGCGCCACCACCGCCCGGCAGGTTGTAAATTATTAATGGTTTGAGCACACTTTTAAACGCACGAGATATAGTTTACCTACTGTACAAAAGTTACGTGCAGAACATTAAAAAATACTTGCTTTTAAAAGCTGGTGAGAGGGCTCTGCAGGTAAAAGGAGCTTGCTGTGCAAACCCAACAACCTGAGTTTAAAAGCGAAACTGAAGTGAAGGTGAAAGCGAACTGATTCCCAGAAGTTCTCAGACCTCCACTGGTGCACATGCGTGGATCACACACACCATGAGGAGAAGTCTTAGGTTGAGGCTGTTTACTGACTCGTGGGTTTGTTTGCTTTTTCCTACTCCTAGATTACAAAGCCATTCTTTGCAGCTCTGTTAGACGGGAAGGTGCAGCAGAAGCTTCTGTGTGTGCTGTTTGACTTACTGGTGAACTGTAAAAACTCCCATTGTGTTCAGACGGTTGGCAGTGTTTTCAAAGGGGTAAGTCGCAAACTGATTTGTAAACATTTAGTCTTTTCCAATTAACAAAACATATAACTACCCTGCATTTTACAGTGTTCCTTTGGAGTCAGATTTCACCATTAACAATATTCACAGGAAAGTATGTGCTCAAGAGGTTCAAACCCCACATCTTACGTCTTTGCCATTTATTTTTGGTTTTTGAATTCTTTAAATTTTTCAGAGATTATACAATGCATCTTAATCATAGCCACACCATACTTCTTTTGCCTCCCCCTGTGCCCCTACCAATATATCTTTTTTCCAGCTTCAAGCCCTTTTTTAAAAAAGAAACAGTCCACTGATTCTGATCAGTTCTGTCACCATGTAAATGGGTGTGAGGCACAGGCAGCCTGCCAGTGGCACCCCTCTCTCAGAAGCCATCAGCTGTCGTGGCTCCTCAGCTAGGCATGGAACCACAGGAGCCCCTTCCCATTCATGCTTTAAAAATTTCTTTTTCCAATTTTTTGAGATAGGGTTTCTTTTATGTAGCCTTGACTGTCCTGGAACTCACTCTGTAGACCAGGCTGGCCTCGAACTCATAGAGTTCAGAGTGCCGAGATTAAAGGCATGCAGGTAAGCACAGCTGCTGTGAGTTCGCGTGGGAGTCCAGCATTTCACAGCATTCTCCATCTTTCCAGTCTTAGATGATTTCTGCCCACTACCCCAAGTTCCTCGAGCCTTGTTTGGTACAGGCGGTCAGTACAGACGTCCCATCTGTGGCTGACATTCACAGTCATTTACTTTCAGTCTTTTGAATGGCTAGGGGTCTTTTGCAAAAACTACTGCCCTCCGTATAGGAAGCTTCTTTGAGCAAGACTGAGCGCAGCACAAATGGTTCTAAAGGGAGAGTCCATAATGCTGAGGGAGGCATGGTGGCAGGCAGATACAGCAGGAAGCTGAGAGACCACACGTTACCATCCAAGTGCAGGAAACAGGACAAACAAAGTGGGGCAAGGCTATTCACCTTTTTTTATTATTGTTATATGAAGTATATATTTTTAATAAGTTAGGGCATATGGTTATCTTATTTTGGTTCTTACTCAGTAGGTATGGCTGCCTTTTTTATGAAAGGAATAGGAAATTGTGAGGGGCTTGATGCTGAGAGCAAGGTGACCTTATTTTACTTAAATAGATTCGTAATGTATAAGATGGAATTGAAACTGCTTGTTACTTTTTTATGTATATTGAAACCTAGCTACATTGGGGAGGATTATTCCATTTCCTGAATTGACTGAAGTAGAGAATGGCAGGGGCAGTGAATAAAGTGATTGCCATGTGAGTGTGAGAAATGGAGTTTGTGTCCTGCATAAATCCTGCTGTGCTTTGTAGCCCATCTGTAGTTCTTGCGCTTAAAAGGCAAAGACAGACCTGGTAGTGGTGGTGCACACCTTTAATCCCAGCACTTGGGAGGCAGAGGCAGGCGGATCTCTGTGAGTTCGAGGCCTGCCTGGTCTACAAGAGTGAGTTCTAGGACAGGCTCCAAAGCAACACAGAGAAATCCTGATTCGAGAGAGAGAGAGAGAGACAGAGACAGAGACAGAGACAGAGACAGAGACAGAGACAGGATCTTCAGAGCAAGCTGGCCAGGTAGACTAGCTGTGTGGCTGAGCTCTGGGTTCAGGTGAGCGACACCTCAAATAAGGTGAAGAGCAGTCAAGGAAGACTTTTTTTTAAATTTATTATGTATACAACATTCCTTCCATGTTTGTTTGCATGCCAGAAGAGGGCACCAGATCTCATTATAGGTGGCTGTGAGCCACCATGTGGTTGCTGGGAACTGAACTCATGACCTCTGAAAGATCAGTCAGTGTTCTTAACCTCTGAGCCATCTCTCCAGCCCCCTCAAGGAAGACTTTTGATGTGTATGTTGGCTCACCACTTGCACTTGCACACACACACACACACACACACACACACACACACACACACATACATTCCACAGTCACAGAATGCATGCAACAATAAGGTTAATGAAATTCAGAGCTGGAGAGATGGCTTCCATAATTAAGAGCACTTGCTCTTCCAGAAGACCTGGGTTGGATTCCCAGAACCGACATTGCTGCTTACAATGGTTTATAACTCTGGTTCCAGGGCATCTGACATCCTCTTCCTGCTTGCACAAATACCAAGCGTATAGGTCATACACAGATGTATATGCAGGCAAACACCCATACACATAAAATAATTAATTTAAAAAATAGTGAAATTATAATATCCAGATTTAGTTCTCAAATCTTTAGCAGATTTTTCTTTTTTTTTTTCTTTTTTTTTTTCTTTTTTTTTGCGGAAGTATTTTAAAGTAAGTCTAGAACATTTAATTTCCATCCCTATGCACGTCAGTTTTCACCTTTTAAAAACGGTCATTTTCTTGCCGGTGGTGGTGTTGCCGCCTTTAATCCCAGCACTCAGGAAGCAGAGGTAGGCGGATCTTTGTGAGTTCAGGGCCAGCCTGGTCTACAAGAGCTAGTTCCAGGACAGGCTCCAAAGCTACAGAGAAACCCTGTCTCGAAAAACAAAACAAAACAAAACAAAACAAAAACAAAAACAAAAAAAAAAAGGCCATTTTCTCACAACAACTGCACCATACTTGAAAAAAAAATGACAGAATTCCTTGACATCATTTATTACTCAGTCCATAGTCATATTTTAATGAATATCTCACAAATATTTTTGACAGTTTTTTTTCTTTGAATTGGGTCTAAATATTTACTTGTGGTGGTCAGAACTTTTGGGGGGAAAAATTTCTTGTTTCTACCCCATATCTAAATAGTCTCTTTGGGTAAGAATCTGTTATTCTTTCCAGTTAGTGAGAAATATCTGTTTTGGCATGTAGAGCCAGGGTGTTTTCCACAGAGGGATGAAAGTGAAATTGTGAGATGCCTGTAACAGAGATCCGGGACCCCATAGAAAACAAGTGTGTGCTGGCAAGAGGGCTCAGCTAAAGTGAACCTCCAAGTTAGATTCGTGCTGGCGAGTGTGGACTAGCTTTGGTTGGAACCATCCTCCCTCCTGCTTTTTCTTGAGGTTACATCAGACAGTAGGAGGAGGGCAGGAGGCGTGCAGAGCTAGGGTGCCATTCTGGCCCTTCAGTTAAAGAAACCCTTTTCATGGGACCATTTCTGCTTCTCGTTTTTATTTTAAAGAAATGGGGATAATTAGGATCATAGAGATAGCATTTCAGCAGACTTTAAATATAATATAATGATAGTAGATCCTTTTCAACTGAAACACAGCCAATGGGACCATGATAAGTGATTTCAAAAGTTGTAAAAGGGAGCTTTTTGCTCTCATTACTTCATCTTCCACAGTAGACTATTGTGCACATGAAATATTTGCAAGCCAGAGGTTGATGTACCTTTAATCCTACTTGGAAGAGTGAGGCAGGGGGATTACAAGTTCAAGGCCAGCCTAGGCTCCATACTGAGACCCTATCTTCAAAAATCTAAAACCAGACAAACCAAAGAAGACATATTTTCAAGCATACCATATCAGCTTAATATAAGCTCAGCCTTGGCTGTAAGGCAAGTGTGATTATCAGAACAATCTTTTGTACTTAGTGACAGTGAGTCCATAGCATATGAAGAAATAAGCATATACTGAGATGAGTAGATTCCAAGATACCAGAGTAATCCATTCAACTGAGTATTTGAGTTTTCACCTTAAATAATGCATAAGAAGTCATTAGTAGTGTCTGTATTTGGGGGTTGGGCAGGCCTCAAATGGCATAATGACATAAAAGCGGACTGAGATGCTTTCATCAACCTGTGTAGTCCTGTTCATTGCAGTAATGTTTTGATCTTATTTTGAAGTTGATAATTTAATTACAACTATTGCTGTAATCTTGTCCCAGTGAATTATATCACTAGACATTCTTTCAATATTTCAGATTTCTGTTGATGCTGAACAAGTCAGAATAGAACTGGAGCCGCGAGATAAAGCCAAATCTTTGGGCACAATTCAGCAAACAAGAAGGCAGAAAATGCAGCAGAAGTAAGCGCTCTGACACACCAGGAGCCTGCTCCCTGTTCCTTTGGCTCTGGCTGCTCTGATCATGACTTTTAGAAACCCACCCATTTTACATAAACACACATAATGGTGTTTGCATTTTCAGTCTTTTTTTTTCTCCTCTGTTGTCCAGGAAATCACAAGATGTAGAATCTGTCCAAGAAGTTGAGGGCCCTTACTGGCGGAGAGTCACCCTCATCCTGGAGTTACTGCAGCACAAAAAGAAGCTCAAAAGCCCTCAGATACTGATTCCAACTCTCTTTAACTTGCTGTCAAGGTAAGGCTTGGCTTTGGTCTGTGAGATAATAGAGTGGTAGAAATTTTGTTGGGTTGATTTATCTCTCTCTTTTGGAATACTCTTCTTGTTTTGACTGTCTGTTCATTAAAGGAAGTTGTACTGTAGTTGAAATACTGAAGAATGGTTTTAGTTACCGTTACGATTTCCATAGCTGGCCTCCTATGTTGTGCGGTGGTTGGCCTCATCTGCCTGCTTTCCTACGTAACTTCCAGTGCCATATCTGGGCCGCCTCACTTGTATTTTGAGGATGCTATATAACACCTGCTATAGTTTAATTGTAAATTATTAGAAAGCACAGCTGTAGAGGTTTGCCATTGAGTTGAGGAGTGTGCTGTCATTAAAAAAGTAAAATAATTCTCCACATTTGTTGGAAGATTGTTAGCAGGTTAGTGAAAAGAAAGTACATAGAGAGGAGAAATTATCTAATCTGTACTTGGTTATATGAGAAAAAAAAACTAGAGTTTAAAACCTTGCATATTAGACTGTTAAATGATAGGCTTTTCTTTATTCCTTATTGAATAAATTCTGGACAGTGGTCACTAATGTGGCTAGATTAACTTTTACATTCCCAATTGTTTCTCTTCTGTGGTTCCCCAAGGTGTTTAGAACCTTTGTCATCGGAACAGGGAAACATGGAATACACTAAACAATTAATTCTGAGTTGTTTGCTCAACATCTGCCAAAAACTCTCCCCAGACGGTGGCAGAATACCTAAAGGTATGTGCTTGGCAGAAGAGAGGGGCAGAAAAACTCTCTGCTTTGCACATGAATGTATCAGCCACAGACCTTTTCCTTTCCCTCCACTGTAGACATTGTAGATGAGGAGAAGTTCAATGTAGAGTTGATAGTGCAGTGTATCCGCCTCTCGGAGATGCCGCAGACTCACCACCAGGCCCTTCTGCTCCTGGGTACTGTTGCTGGGATATTTCCGGTAAGTGAAAGGTTTAAGACTTGAGTGGCTGTTTCAGGTCTTTTCTTCCATGGAAATGCATTGGTGTGTACTGACTTAAATTCATTAGGCAAGGGGTGGGGCTCAATGGAAATTTTGTCTGGCAGATGTAAGACCCTGGGTTTGGTTCCCAGTGTAGCCAAAAAAAAAAGGAAGCAGCATGTTCAGTTAGTAAAGTAGAATGATGGTAACTTTTCTCACTGGGATATGGTGAAGCTTCAGCTGTGGTATGTGGTTAGTTCTTCATACGGTGCTGACACAGACATAGTAACTGTCCAGGAAGATTAGCCCGCCAATCCCTAGAAGATTCTAAACAGACAAGACAAAACCCGAGTTTGATTATCATCTACCTCATGAAGACGTGACAGCTGTCCTTGTAGAACTCCTAGCCACGGTAATGGATGCAGAGTGGGTTTTGTCGATCTAATATCACAGTCTCTTGTTCATCTGCTTTCCCTGCTCTTTATCTACTTTGACCATTTCTATTTGGAAACTTAAGCTCTGCCCATTTTTGTTTGTTTTTATTTCTGGTGGTGTAGAGCATTAACCTCAGTCCTTGAGTGTACTAAGCAGGCGCTCTGCTGTTGAGCTATAACCCTAGCCCCAGCCGCTTGCCTGTTTTTGAGGGAAGATAGCGCTATTTTTATTGGTGATTTTTTTAAAAATAAATCTTTGGTATTTAAAATAGAAAAATGGTGAAAATTGTGCTTTATTTCAGGATAAAGTTCTTCATAATATCATGTCTATTTTTACATTCATGGGAGCCAATGTCATGCGCCTAGATGATGCTTATAGTTTTCAAGTTATTAGCAAGACGGTGAAAATGGTCATTCCAGCACTTATCCAGGTAAGCTGTTTGGGTGCTGCCATCATTGTTTTACTCTTTCATTTTTATAATTTTTACAATTTTGTGTAAATGCCAGTCTGGAAATATTCTGATTCTTCTGTGTCCTGAATTTTATAATGGTGAAGCCAGCAAATGGGCTTACAAATGAATGTCTTCTGGTCCTACCCTCAAATACATTAAATCTGGTTCCACTGAGTGACAGTAGTGTAGCCATGAAAGCATTTTGACATCATGATGAGTAACTTTATATTGACTGTTTCATGATTTGATAATGAGCTTTTTAGATCGAGAATACAGTAAAGAAAAAATAAGAGAAAGGAACTTTTACAGCTACATTGTCAAACTTATTAGCATTCAATTTAATACAGGTTTTCTAAACATGGTCTGAGAGCCAAGACTCAGAGAATATTGTCTTTACGGTGGGAAATAAATACAGGAGATGAAAAGTAGCTTCAAGCAAAAAAGGGTGGTTATCTCTTACCCCCACTTTTTAATACCATTTGTAATGCTTTTGACTTCACACTGTCTCCTTTTAATTCTCAGTGTTAGTTTGGGGTTTCCTCTATGTTCAGTACATTGGTATCTGGAGGGTGAATGCCTGTTGTATGTTTCTGTGCGTATGTGTACTTTGTTTGATAAAGGGTTGAGAATAAGAAAATGTCTACATAGTCTGAGATAACCAGAAAAATTAGTAAGAAATAGGATTTGAACCAATGAAAGGGAGGGCACAGTTTATACAGAAATATGGCAGCGCCATCTGAAGTATGGGAAAGAGCACGTACACTGTGTGTGGAGAGGGACAGTGCCAGTTGGCAGGGACTTGTTGGTAGAATTAGATGGCATTGGGGCTTAGTCTTTCAGTTCTTTGATTCAGCCTCTCACTCAGCCACTTTGTTTTGATTGTGGGTACCAGAGTGAAATGAGTTGAACGTGGCTCTGAAAGCAGTGGGGAGCTGTTGGCTTTTCTGTGCTGGGCCTACTTAGATTCTGCCCATGTGAAGATGCCTGTGCAACGCTTCCTGCCTTCTGTTGTGCTTGTGTGCGCATCTTGTTTTGTACAGATAACTCCAGGGAGGCAAAGCCAGTGCCTTATGCTGTATTTCCCTCAAAGCCAAGTGGGACCTGAGATAAGACAGATACTCACTGAATTTTCATTGATTGGCCTAGTCCCTCTGCAAGCTGGTTTTGGAAAAAGGTTATTAGTGCTTACTCAATTCCCTGCTTGATTTTTTGCAGTCTGATACTGGGGACTCTATAGAAGTCACTAGAAATGTTGAAGAGATTGTGGTGAAAATCATCGGTGTGTTTGTGGATGCTCTTCCACATGTGCCAGAGCACAGGCGCCTGCCCATCCTTGTTCAGCTTGTCGACACGCTAGGCGCAGAAAAATTCCTGTGGATTCTCCTCGTCCTGCTTTTTGAACAGTATGTCACCAAAACAGTGCTGGTGGCTGCTTATGGAGAAAAGGTCAGAATATTGGGTGGGCTGGTAAAGGGGAATGGGTGATGTCACGTGGGCTTTGGGAGATTGTTCAGCTTAATGTGCACCATTTGACAGTGCTCGCCCAGAGGCTTCTTCAGGACAGTTCCTGGTTTCTCTTAAGCGTTCAGAATATGTAGACCTGGAACATCTTTAAACAAACATCTTCTAAGAGCCCTTGACTGTTTCTAAGAAACAGGTCTGGAGCCTCACCTGGGCAGTTCTTTGAATAGCTGAAGGGATTTACACCTTTCATCTGGTGACAAACTGCTGAAGGATGTGTTCTGAGTGTGTCCCTCGTGTATGTTTACTGATGTACTTGTTAGGCCGTTATTGACCTTTTCCTTTTCTTTCTAAACAGGATGCTATTTTAGAGGCAGATACTGAGTTCTGGATTTCCGTCTGTTGTGAATTCAGTGTCCAGCATCAGGTCCAGAGCTTGATGCTTATCCTCCAGTATCTGGAAAAGCTGCCAGAGGAAAAAGAAGGTAAGCATGGCTCAGGTGTTGGCTACCATCTAATCTGAGAGCTGAGGAGGAGCAGAAAGAATGAGGCAGTCCTTGGAACCTAGTGTATCCACAGATCAAGAACTGTGGGCTTTAAGTGGCCTACCAAAGACCTGACCACACCCTACCTCTAACACCATAGCAGCTCTTTAGAAGTTCTGAGATACACAGCTTCAGCTTTCAGGCCAGTGTTTCACATGGACGTGGCTTCAGCCCTCAGGAACTCATCCAGAGCTGGAGTGTCTGATGTCTCCACTTTCCTATTGTGTTGTATTTTCTGCTCTGACTGACCCACACTTCTCAGGCCTGTGGGGTAGCTGCTTCCTCAGTGAATGTGGGCCCGTTGCTCACTGCCCTGGCAGAGGAGTTTGGTGTCCTGTCTGAGCACAGTTCCCTCTGAGATGGCATCCCGCTCTCCGTGCCACACCTGAAAGCTCAGTGGACAAATTAGCGTTGAAGATGAGTAAAGTTGTCTGTGTTGTTGCTGTTTTTCAGAAGCCAACCCCAAGACAATGTCTAGTAAGAGTGAAGTACAAGACGAAATGCTACCAGTCTTTAAGGTGGACACGCACACAAGCAAACAGCTTCGGCATTTTAAATATTTGTCAGTGTCCTTCATGGCCCAACTCCTGGCTTCTAATCATTTCCTTAAAAAGGTGATGTGTACTTTAAGTGGGTTTATGCTAAAAAGTGATCTTGCTTTTGCCAAAGAATGATGTTTTCGACTTGCAAAAACTAGCTTGGCAAATGTCTTGTGAAAATATGAGGCATGCCAAGAAAGATAATGGGGAAACAGTAAGCTTCTCCATGCAGACCTGCTGGACATTACGCACCAGAGTTGAGACTCAGTGACTTCATTCTCAGGCAGCATAGGCTCAGCAGAAGCATGTGAGGATGCACAGCAACAGGCCTTCCCAGGCAAGTGGGGATAGCATTATTCATGCCAGCCCTCGACTGCTAACAACCAAGGGTCTGCCAGCCCAGTACATAAACCTCCTGGTTCTGAGGAAAGATAATGAACAGCACGGCCATCTGATAACCCTTTTTAGAAAGGAAACTATGGTTTATAACATGGTAATGGAGAAAGTGTTGGTGCCTCTCCAAAAGTCAGGAGCTAAGGTGCCTTCTGGTGTCCCTTCTGTGCAAGAAAAGAAGTGGAGCATGAGAATCAGGAAAAAGTATCAGCAGTCTCTTAGGCCTATCCCTGAGCTCTGCGACTTCCTAATAGACTTGGTGTGGTAGGGTTATCTCTACAAGATAACCAGCTATCTCACCTCTATAGAATACTACTATTGTATTTAAATTGTAGGGGAAAACTTCATAAGCAACACAACATAAATAAGGTACTGAAAATTCAGCCTAAAGAAATGTTGCCAAGAATATTCTGAAAGAATTTCCAGGATTTTTTTTTTTTCTCTTTGAGATAGGGTTTCTCAGTATAGCCTTGGCTATCCTAGAACTTGCTTTATAGACCAGGCTCACCTGGAATTCAGAGATCTACCTGCCTTTGCCTCCCAAGTACCAGGACTAAAGGCATGAGCCGCCGCCACCCAGCTAATTTTCAGGATCTTAAAGGGCACAAAAGAATACTTGAATACCAACAGAGACAGTGTTCATGCATATGAAGATATAGCATACTGTTGAGCTGGCTAGAAGGATCAGCAGGTAGATGCTTGCTGCCAAGCTTGATGACCTGAATTTGATCCTAGGAACCCACATAGTAGGAGTAGAGAACCCACTCCTGCAAGCTGTCCTCTGACCTCCACAGTGCACTGTAGCATACACGAGAGCACATTCACACACACATACACACACTAGATTTTTTTTAAAAACCCACTGTTCAAAGAGTTTTAGTTCTCTCTAGATTAACATATAAGTTTACTGCACTTCCCCAGTTAACTTTAAAATATGATATTGATAAGCAGAGGGTTAAGCAAAATGTTAGAGAAAGAGTAATCAGATGAGTCACTGTGACTGACGGCCAAGAGGAGAAACAGATCTAGGCGGAGGTGGGTAGGAAGAGTGCAGAAGGTTTACAAGTCCACGAAGAAAGAGCTGTTCAAGTACTAACGCTGGCATGGTTTGTTTCTATTTATGGGGGAAGGTGAATCTGCTTTCACACCATGTACATCAGATAATTTTAGGTATAGTAAGAACTTTGATGTGAAAAGCAACACCTAGAACTCTTAAAAGAAAATCAAGGGGAGGGGGCGGGAAAAAAAAGAAAATCAAGGAGAACAACATTGTGATCAAAGGAGAAATAATTTTTCTTTCAAGCTTTGATTTACCACAATGCCACCATAGGCAAAGTAGAAAGCTGTAGACTTAGATTACTGCATTTTGTGGGTAAAATCATGTTTTCATTACAACACTGACAGAGAATAGAGTTTTGATGAAGAGGAACCATAAGTGGCTAGTTAATACTTCGTACAACTCAAGTGCCCTAGTGAGCAAATCAAGAAATGTGGAATAAGTGAGAGGCTGCCCCTCAAAGTGGCAGAAATGGCAAAGCTGTTCATACCGAGAGATACAAGGTTACAAGACGAGATGTACAGGTGGGTGGTGTGTGAGCGCAGCCAGCCACTTCAGGAGGACGTGCACGTGAGGAGTGTGTGTGAGCGCAGCCAGCCACTTCAGGAGGACGTGCACGTGAGGAGTGTGTGTGAGCGCAGCCAGCCACTTCAGGAGGACGTGCACGTGAGGAGTGTGTGTGAGCGCAGCCAGCCACTTCAGGAGGACGTGCACGTGAGGAGTGTGTGTCAGCGCAGGCAGCTACTCAGAAAGCATTTGGTGGCAGATTGCAATGGGGTCAGAGGGGAGTAAAGCCTGCCTAGTTGCTTACAAGACTTATAACCGCCCTCAAGCTTCACTAGTGCAGGAGGACAGCCCTGATCTGAACTTGGCAGAAAGACTTTAAAATTCAAAACTTTTTGAAACCACTTACTTGACACCATAAGTGGGAAATTGTACACCTGACTTCCTGTGTCAGGTCAACATCCAAACAGAAGCACAGGAGAATCACAGCATGAATTACCTTCAGACAATAAGGTAATTTCATGTTTAGACATGTGTCCAATCTTCACTATCATTTGTATGCAAGTTTCCAAAATTAAAAAAAAATCTGAAATTGAAGCAGGTCTCATCTTAAGCATTTTTAGGTAAGGGGTGGTATTCAATCTTTGAGAGGGAAAAAAGACATAAATTATCTAGCAATATAGGGAAGTGGTTAAATGTATCTACAGAGGAATGATATGTCACCAGACTGAAGGAACTAGAGCAAGATAGACTTCCATACATGGCTCTTAATAATCTAATGTATATGCAGTTTAGAAACTTTGGGTTCGGTTGGTTTGGTTTGGGGTTTGCCGGGGGGGGGGGGGGGTTCGATTTATTTGTTTTGTTGAGACAGGGTTTCTCTGTATAGCTCTGGCCGTCCAGGAAACTGCTGTAGGCCAGGCTGGCCTACAGAGTGCTAGGATTAAAAGTGTGTGCTGCCACTACCCAACCACTGTCTAAAAACTTAATGGCAGATTCAGGCTGTCTTGATGGTCTGGGATACAGGAAGAGTGGACCAGGAAGCAGTTACCCTAAGTGTATGAGCTCACAGGGTCACTTCCATAAAAGAAGCATTGCGTGCTGCTGTGCTTTTCTGAATCTTGCTGTGCTTTACAGATAGGCAAACCCAGTCATCAGCTACAGCCAGTAAGTGTCATCTGAACCTAATCAGCCTATGAGAACCTAATCAGTCATATGAGAACAGTTTCAGGGGCCGGATGGTGGGAATAGTCTGTTGTTTAACCTGTATCAAATGATGCCATCGTCAGCATCCATACTGTTCTCAAGAGCTTCTTCCGTTCATAGGTGGTTGAAAGTGGTGGTCCTAAGATCCTACATGGCCTGGAACAGAGGTATGTTTTTCTTTTTTTCCTTTTTGGGGAATAACTCAGACTTGCAGAGGAAGTGGAAGGGCGTAACAGATACGCAGCCTATCTTTACTGCCACTTTGCCCCTGCCTTTCTCATTCTCGCTGAAGACGTTCTTTGCCTTAAATACTTGGCTCCGAGCCACAGTGAAGATTCCCTGGGCTGGTGATCCTCTAGATAGATAACCTAGAAGCAGAGTGAGGATACTGCCTCTCCCCTCCCTCCTGAAGGAATTCTGAGGTCCCAGGTTGCCTTTTCTGAGTGTGCCTCTTTTGTAGGTTGCTGGAGACAGTCCTCGGCTACATTAACACAGTAGCTCAGTCCGTGGAAAAGAATGCAGACAAACAGACTGTGAAGTTTTGGAGAGCCCTGCTCAGCAAAGCCTACGACACGCTGGATAAGGTCGGCTTCACTTTTCTCCCTACTCGTCATTGTCACCAGTTTTTATGCCATTGTAGGATCGTTTGACTTAAACTTCCACTTTAACCATACACTTGGAGCGACACCTTTTGTTGATACGAGGAAGCTCAAGTGCTCCTTGTCTGAAAGCAAGTGTTTCCCTACCCATGAGACACGTGCTCAGTAAATCTGATGAAGGGTTTGTCGTGTGTGTGTGTGTGTGATGCTCTGCTTCTTTGCAGTGGGGTAATAGAATGCCCCACTGTTAGATGTAATAGATAAATGATTGCCCTTGAAGTTAGGACATGGCCTGGGGTAGTTTACTTCCTTTTAGTGTTGGGTTCTCAGTTTTGTTTGTGATTAGTAATAACTACCTGAGAGCTCTTGTAAGAATTCTGTATAAAATGTCTGGTACCACGGGGCTTGCAATAAACAAGAGTATGAGTTGGACATTGTGATTTGTGGTATATGTATATAGTCCCTGCGCTCAAATCCGAGTTCAGGGCCCACCTGGGCTACATAGGTATACTTTCTGTCAAAATGATAAAACTCTGCTTTTCTCTTTTGTGTTACTCGTTCCCTTCTCTATAGGTCAATGCCTTGTTGCCTACAGAAACGTTCATCTATGTCATCAGAGGGCTGGTAGGCAACCCCCTGCCATCTGTTCGTAGGAAAGCTCTGGATCTTTTGAATAATAAGCTACAGCAGAACGCATTGTGGAAGAAGAAAATGGTGAGTGAGGATCCTTTTCCAAACCCACATCCCTCTGTCTGCTTATTGCAGAGCTGTCTTCTCAGGTACACTGTTTAAACTGGGAGGATATTGCTCTCTGGGTTGGCATACTGTGTGTGTTTATGTAAGACAGACGTGTGTTGTTCATTCTCATGCTGAAGGTGTGTTAAAGTGGACTCCAACCTAATACTTCTGCTTGCTGTAAGGAATGTAGCTGGAACTAGAAATGGTAGCACTTAGGAGCCCAAGATAAGAGGCTCTCAAGTTCATACTCATAGTGAGTTCTAGGTCAGTCAGGGCAGCTTAGTGAGACCCTGTCTCAAAAGTCAAATGCAAAAAGAGGGCTGAGAATGCTTAGATGGCTCCACAGATAAACACTGGCTGCTCTGCCAGAGATTCTGAGTTCAAGTCCCAACAACCACGTGGTAGCTCAGAACCATCGATAATGAGATCTGGCACAAGAGGGTTGGGATTGTTGCTCCATGGTAGAACACTCATTTAACATGGTCAAGGCCCTGGCTAACACCGCTCCACTGGGGACTAAAAAGGAACAGTCACTTGAATGTGGTTGTGTGGCTTGGGACTTGAATCACATCAGATAGACCCAAGCAGGGAAGATGGGAAAGGAGACTGGCCCTCCTTATAGCTCTGATTATTGGTCATTTTGACTGCCTCTTCAGGTTCACCGCTTTCTTAAGCTGGTTCCAGTCCTTCTAGACATCGTGCAGCATAAGAAAAAGGAGGCAGAAGATGAACAAGCGATTAACAGACAGACAGCGCTGTACACCCTAAAGCTCCTGTGCAAGAACTTTGGAGCACGGAACCGAGAGCCTTTCATACCCGTTCTGAGCACTGCACTAAAGCTGATAGCACCAGAGAAAAAGGAGGAGAAAAACGTCCTGGGAAGTGCCCTGCTGTGCATAGCAGAGGTGACCTCCACTTTGGAAGCACTGGCCATCCCTCAGCTTCCCAGGTACCGTGGAACATGAGCCGCTACAGCAGAAAGAGGGGAATGTCTTGCAGACCTTAGGGCTTCTCGACTAGAGGTAGAAAGTGCATGAAAATAGACTTGTGAAAAAATTGATCTCACTGGGAAGTGCACTGTTGCTGTGACCTTCAGACACGTAGCTTGGTGATGCTCTTCCTTTGTGGAATCCCTGTGCTTAGGGAGCAGTGGTGCAATTCCCTGTTGAGAAACATGGCCAGAGCAGCCTTTTGCTGCCACAGAGGGACGCTCGGTGCTCTTGACTGCTGTTGGCTCTGACCATAACCAGCTGTGCAGCTGTGGCGAGTTACTTGTTTAAAGCCCTGCCGTGTGTAATACGGGGCATTCTCCGCATACCTCAGGTTTCTCTTCATAAGCTGCCGTGCTTTGCACAGT
The DNA here is from genome assembly GCF_014885135.2 of Alexandromys fortis. Taxonomy (NCBI): domain Eukaryota; kingdom Metazoa; phylum Chordata; class Mammalia; order Rodentia; family Cricetidae; genus Alexandromys; species Alexandromys fortis. The sequence continues at coordinate 23,886,273 of NW_026067924.1, read as the reverse complement.
CTTGACACCTAGCACGTGTTCTGTCTTTGGAGGACATTCTGTAATAGTTACCAGTGTGTCGGCACTGCTGGCACCAAGTGGTGTAAAATGCGCAGGCAGTATTCTGTACATTGTAGGTTACAGGGTTATAGCAAGCCCAGCTGGCCGAGAGCTTTTCTTCCTATCCCCTTCTCAGTGCGTGTCTGAGCTGTAAAGCTGCTCTAATGCACTTGTTCCTTCTTGCCAGTCTGATGCCATCACTGTTGGCAGCCATGAAGAGCACCAGTGAGTTGGTCCGCAGTGAAGTCTGCCTGCTCAGCGCCCTGACTGCCCTGCACAAAGTTGTTGAGACTCTCCCACACTTCATCAGCCCCTACCTGGAAGGACTTCTGATCCAGGTAGGCTCTGGTCAGCTATGATTTGCTACCCAGGGTGGCAAGGGAAGCAGTTTTACCCTTTCAGTCCCTTTACTGGCTCTTCATTCACCACCGTTTGGCAGACATGATTCTTGTTTCTGTCTGTTGAACATGTATCTCTTTTTTCTGCCATTGTCCCTTCTGCTTCATCATGGAGCTAACAGGCAAGGCTCCCTTTTTGAGAAGGGTGGCTCCGTTTCTCAGTAGTACAAAATGTATTGCTTTTATTTACCTCAGATCTTTGAGAATGGGCAGGTAGAGTTGCCTACTGTTACTTTTTTTTTTTTTTTTTTGGTTTTTCGAGATAGGGTTTCTCTGTGGTTTTTTGGAGCCTGTCCTGGAACTAGCTCTTGTAGACCAGGCTGGTCTCGAACTCACAGAGATCCGCCTGCCTCTGCCTCCCAAGTGCTGGGATTAAAGGCGTGCGCCACAACCGCCCGGCCCTACTATTACTTTTGGAAACCAGTATGCTTTGGTTTTGATGGGAAAGCTTTCTTAACTGTAAGGTGTTTCATATAGTGGACTTCCTCCACGATAGGTGGAGTGGTTGCCTGTCAGCACACTGTAGGCAAGTGGCATTTTTGATTGAAAATACCCTTGAGTGTCAACCACTTGTTGACAGGGTTATTACTGTTCTGCTGTGGGATCACTTGTCATTTGTGAAGCTGAAGTCTTGACTGCCCTTGTGCTAGGGACTTGACATTCATTGACTACAGGTTGGGGCTCAAAGTCGTTGTCTTGCAAGGGAGCTAGGCTGCTGGAATCATCCTCAACTGTTTTTAGTGAGGAGGAACATGAGTTGTAGGAAAACCATCGGGCCAAGAGGCCTTTGTGCTTATAGGCTCATTGCTCACCTTCCCTGGCTTCCAGTTAGGAGAAACATCTACTTAGTTATATCTGAAGATAGTCAGTTTCCTTTAAAAGAACTCTGTGCTCTGCCATTTGAGCTGGCTGCTTGCCATCACCAAACCTTTCTGTGAGTGTGGTCGTCAGCATAGTCCAGTGCCCTTAGTCACTGTTTTTCATGTCCCTACAGGTGATTCACCTAGAGAAAATCACTAGTGAAATGGGCTCTGCCTCCCAGGCTAACATCCGCCTGACATCTCTTAAAAAGACCCTCGCCACTATGCTCTCACCTCGGGTCCTGCTGCCAGCCGTTAGCAAGACTTTCAAGCAGATCCAGAAGAACTGGAAGGTGAGGTTACATTGACTGTTGGACTCTGGAGAGGGAAGCTGGTACTGAATGTGTGAGGATGCACTGAGCTCTAAGACAAAATAAATAAACTTGTATTCTCTGCTGCATTCATGGTAGAATCACATGGGCCCGTTTATGAGCATCTTGCAAGAGCACATCACGGTGATGAAGAAGGAAGAGCTCTTGTCTCACCAATCTCAGCTGACCACCTTCTTCCTGGACGCCCTGGACTTCCGGGCACAGCACTCAGAGGTGAGCTGATTCCCACTCCCCATACCCTAAAGCTGTCATCTCCCTGTCTGTGCAAGAGCCCGGTAAGAATTAGCTGTGCAGCATTTGTCCTTGCCAAAGCATTTAGTCCATGCTGTCTAATTAGTTCCTTCATTTTCAGGCTAATCTAGAGGAAGTTGGGAAAACGGAAATTCGGATCATTGACTGTCTAGTTGCCATGGTGGTGAAACTCTCTGAGGTCACATTCAGGCCTCTCTTCTTCAAGGTGAGGCTCTCTTCCCTGGATCTCCTGCTTGTTGTAAGTGGCAGGATAAGTCGATGACATCACTGTTCTGGTTGTAGCTGTATGATTGGGCCAAGACAGAAGACGCCCCAAAGGACAGACTACTGACATTCTACAATCTGGCCAACTGCATTGCTGAGAAGTTGAAAGGCCTTTTCACTCTGTTTGCTGGCCACTTGGTGAAACCTTTTGCAGACACCTTGAACCAAGTAAACATCTCCAAAACAGGTTGGTAGCTCCTTTGGGCCAGTACCAGCCTTGTCCATGTGTCTGACACAGGCAGTTAGCATGAGACCTGGAGCTCAGAAAAGACTTTCATGTTCCTTGACTTACCTGCTAAGGATGGTGATTTTCTGTTATGTTAGAACGAACAATAATCAGTGGGCACAGAGAAAGAATGAAGTGGGCATTATTACCATTACTATAATAGTAAACGTGAGGCTGGAGAAAGTCATGGTAGAGTACTTCTTCCTGATACAGGTGAGACCGTGGCTCATCTCTATTTGAGTTGGTCTCTCCTCTGCTCATAGCTAGCTGAAGTCACTGAACTTGCCCAGCTAAGCATTGCAGTCTTTGCTCTGAAGGAGAGCCCCACTGTTCAGGTTCTACCGTTTACAGTTTTTAGTCATTCTATTGTGGCAATGTCTATAACACCAGGAACTGAGAAGTGTCCCCACTTGTGCTCTTTCCTGCAGATGAAGCGTTTTTTGACTCTGAGCAGGACCCTGAAAAGTGCTGCTTGTTGTTGGAGTTCATCTTGAGCTGTTTGTACAAGATCTTCCTTTTCGACACCCAGAATTTCATGAGTAAAGAGAGAGCAGAAGCCTTAATGATGCCCCTGGTGGATCAGGTAACCCACTGGACGGTCTTCAGTCACTGAGGCTGCCTGGATTGATCCTTGCCGTTTTATGTGTGCTACATAGTAGCTTGCAAGACTTTTTTTTTAAAAGGTGGTTTTTAGGGGAGGGATCCTTTATGAAAATATTATTCAAAAATGGACTTTTCGTGGTATGACTTGTCTTCATTGTGGTGTTGAGTTTTACCTGGGAGTTTTTCAAAAGGCCTGAAATACAATCTCATTGTCAGTTTATCCATTGAAAAGGTATGTTGGCTGTCAACTGAGCCTCACTGGGCATGCCTGTCCCCACAGGAAAGGGCTTTTGTAGCTATTTGAGCTCCAGAGGGAAGAGACAAGGTTAGGGTGGGGGGAACACACACGAGGGGTGTGCTCAGGAGCAAGGTGACACCTATGTCTCTCTTCCCAGCTGGAAAATAGGCTTGGAGGAGAAGAGCGGTTCCAAGAGCGGGTGACACAGCACCTAGTGCCCTGCATCGCACAGTTTTCTGTGGCCATGGCAGACGACTCCATGTGGAAGCCCCTCAACTACCAGATTCTGCTGAAGACAAGAGACTCGTCCCCTAAGGTGAGGTCTGGGGGTCACAGTCTCTAAAGCTGAACTTGCATCCCCCCCATGGGTGTGGCCTAAATATCCACCTATAGTCATGGATGCCAGCCCCAGGACACTGATAGGGAGAGCCTGGCCCTAGGTCTCATCACTAGAAGTCTGGTCTACTGTATGATATAGAATGCTGGCCTTTATGAAGAATTCTTGGGCCGGGAGATGTCTCAGTTGGAGTGCTCATTGTTACTGTGCAAGCACAGGACTGAAGTTTGGTCTCCAGAACACGTCAGAAGCCAGCATGATGATGTGTGTCCGGGAGTGCCATGCAAGAATGAGAGTCGTGCTGAAAAACAAGGTGGTGGCACCTGAGGAACAGCACTTAAAATTGGCCTCTGGCCTTCAGATGCATGTGCACACAAGTATACGTGGCATCCACCACACACATAAATGATAGAGAATTCCTTATTTCTTTTGCAGGCTCTTTATAAATAGCTATATTTCTCAACCTCCTAGTCATGGCAAGCATAAGCATTAAAATATTTCTAAATTCCTCTTCTAAAACAGTAACCACTTGAAGTCGGTCCTTGTTTTTAACGTCACTGTGCCCTGAGATCAGTGATTGTGTTGTGTGCACAGAACACTCCTTTAGAGTAGAAATGGACTCGGTACGTTGACATTCCTTACCTGGAATTTTCTAGCAGTTTTATTAATAAATCACTTTCTCATGAGAATCTCACTTGGGTAAACAGCCCAAAGCAGACTTTTAGTCAAATTTATTTTAAATTGATTACGTTTTTTAGGAGTTGGAAACAGTAAAGCTATCATAGGTTCTTACATAGTTGCAGAAACAAATTTATTTTAGTATTTTATTTTGATTACATGTTAGGAAAATCTTGTTTAAATATAATGAATTATGAAAATTAATCCAAATTGAAAGGGGACCATTTTGTTTCTGCGAGCTGCTGTCGATGCTTCATAGCTACTTGGATTGCTCATGATCGGCAGGTTATGTGGGAACACCCAGACTTTTACTCAGTGCTGGAATGAGACTAACCAAGTAGGTGTCGTGGCCATCCAGATGCTGTCAGAGGTGCCAAGGCACTCCATCGCCAGGTGGTACCATCTCATGCAACCCAACAAACTACCTCCTGGCTAGTTATATTGTATGACTTGCTTTTTTCTTTCTTTTCTTTTTTTATGTTTTGTTTTACTTTTATATATTAGAGTGGGCATGTCGTGCACTTATGGAGGTCAGAGGCCAACTTGCAAAAGTCAGTTCTCTCTTTATGTGGACCTAAGGATTGAACTCAGGCACCAGGCTTGGTGGCAAGCATCTTTACCCCCCGAGCCATCTTTGTATTGGCTTTTTTTTTTTTTTGGTAAAGGAAATAGAGTATTTTTTTCCCCACATTTTAATGCTAGAACACAGTTTGAAAGACCCTGATAAGTAGATTACCTTTGTTCTAAATAGCTCTCAAATGGCTACTAAAGTGTTACCTTATGGACACTATGTAAAGAGCACCGTCTCCAGTCAGGGCAGGTCTTAAGGTATTGAACAGCAGCAAGGAACAGATGAAACGGTCTCATTCTTGATGCCTGTTCCTTCCAGGTGCGGTTTGCAGCCTTGATTACTGTCTTAGCAGTGGCTGAAAAGCTGAGAGAGAATTATATTGTTCTGCTTCCGGAGTCGATTCCTTTTCTAGCAGAATTGATGGAAGGTAAGCCTAACGCTAATAAACAAAGATGCAAAACTCTGTGGCCACTGGCTGACACAGATTTGTCTGAGTCCTTTACCCGTCCCTGGGGCACAAGTCAGGAAGCTGTGACCTCGCAGTCACTGGAGAGCAGCCTGCAGTGTGTATTGTATTGTTCATGCAATAACTTCAAATGTTCATATGATTCATTGTGCCATTACGGACATAATCAGTTGTCCCCTGGAATGATGAGCTGTACTTGTTGGTACTCAGTGTTGAGTGGTGACATAATCTTGCAGTGGGTTCACACTGTCCCTCAAATCTCAGAAAGTTTAAAGATGTTGACGATAGCACTAAGTGGCAGGTGGAGCTGCTTTAAGTGAGAATATACCTCTGCACTGACATGCCTCTACATCGGACCTCCCAATGCCCTTCATATTGATTGGGGATGGTGAGGGAAGAGGTAACTTCGTATCTCACTGGCTTAGCATCTGGGTAGAAGCACACCCTTTTATGTCTGACGTCTAACATGGGCCGAGAGCTCCTATATAGGGGTCCCTCTGGAGCTTGCATTTGAATGTGGCTTGGTCCTCTTCAGCAGCCAAGAACAAGAACATGGCTATGAGTGGGGGGGGGGGGTCAGTGAGGGAGCAGCTCGGGTCACAGCCTGCTGGGTGCTTTCTGTGCACTGAGGGACAGTGGCAGTTGGGCAGGATGGCTGGCAGGCCCACTCTAACGCTGGTGTTGTTTGTTAGACGAATGTGAAGAAGTGGAGCGTCAGTGCCAGAAGACAGTCCAGCAGCTGGAGACCGTGCTGGGGGAGCCGCTGCAGAGCTACTTCTGAAGTGGGACGCGCACCGCTGCCTCGTGCTCGCCGATTTAGTCTCATGGTTTTGGGGGGATGTGGTGCCATATTATTTTTGGTACTTTTACATCTCCCAATATCTAATGTTTTTACAAAATCCCTGCCTGTCTGGGCTCCCACAGAAGCCTCTCCTGCCTTTTGTACAGATTTGCTAAGGAGAAAATGGAATGGTGTTTTATACAAACTGTCTGCTATTCGTCTTCTTCCTAGTTGGTGTTTTGGATGAGGCCAGCATGCTGTTTCAGTGCCTGAGGCCTAGCGCTTCCCTGAAACACAGGATCTTGCTGTGCCTTGCAGCACCTTGTGTGTGGTATACATTTTGTAGGTCCTAACACTCACAGTAGTGGCCTGGGTCAAGAAATGGCATCAGGCAGCAACATTCAACAAGGAAAGTTCCTGGTGACAGCCACGTGGGGTAGACCGACAGCTGGAGCAGCTCTGCCATGCAGCCTGACAGGGCTGTGCTTGTCTGCACTGTTGAGCTTCCTGTCTGTGAGGAGACAAAATAGACTGACAGCTGACAGGAAGGACAGCGGTGCTAGCTCTGTGGTTCTCTAGCTGGTATTGTTACAGCGAGGCTGGAAATGAGAGTGCAAACAGATAAATCAGTTTGCCTTCAGTATCTACAGCATGGAAGAAGTACTCCATAGAGTATCCTGATTTAATACAAAATTTTAATGCGGAATTATGATTAGCAAAAAGGCCATTTTGAACTTTAGAAATAAAAGTTAGAAATATACAATGAAACATGTCACAACTTAAATTCTATGAATGCGCTTTTATTTTCCCCGATGCCTTTCAGCCCCCAACGTCTCAGCAGTCATGCCTTCTTCATGGAGAAGCAGCAGTGGGGATTCTAGAGCCTCCTGGGCTCCAATAGATTGCCCAGCTCCACCCACCACCCCCGCAGCTTAAATTTTTCAAGAGCCAGCATAATGGTTGACATGAAAAGAATGAAGGACTGCAGTTGCTGCATTGAGTACTTCCTAAAAAGTAAGAAATGGTGATGGTATTATTTCCATGTATGAATACATATATTTGGGCAAATTGGCTGTCAGTACTCAAGCCCTGGTAGAATTCTACCCTGTGGTTTAATAATAAAATGACCTGATGAAATTACTCTTCCCCCCGTCCCCACACCAAACCTTTGAAATCCAGACCAAGATTGGAACTGTGAAGACTTCACCTAAAGCTTCTCCCAGCTCAGTCACACAGAAGTTACAGAGTGCCGCAGTCGAGCTTGCTGATGCAAGCTGCCCCCTAGCAGACAGCAGCGTCTGACCTCACTGCTGATGTAGACAGACATGTGGCAAGGGCTGGCTTACATGGCAACTCAACTTTCTTACATTACCCTCCTGTGTAGGTTTTGCTTCGATGGTTCTGCACATTCACCGAGTCTCATCTTGGTGTGAGTTACCCAAGGTTTGCAAACTGCATTTATCATTCTCTTCCGCACTTTGCCACAGGCACAGACAGAGTTGAGTGCAAATAAGCAGAAGTCTACTTGGAGCACAACACTTGTTCTAATTCAGGGGTTTTTCCTCAATTTTTCTGCTGTGTTCAGCATATTATTTTTTAAAGCTTAAAGTGAGAGCTAAATAAGTGTTATACTTATTATGAGATATGATAGGATGTTGATTATGAAAGGATCACTGAGGAAGTTTCCATCCATCAGTATATTGTTCTGACCTTAACTACAGACACCCCCTAGTGGGATTAATGCATTAATGTAGGAAAGCCCTACAGTGGGAGATCATGGGCAAGTGAGTGCCAGAAAACAGGGACTACACTGGTCCTGGGTACCACCGGGTCTATGTCCAGCTCAGAATATATATACAGGAAATATGCCTTCCATCCCTATTAACTAGTTTAGAGTAGGCACTTAAATATTTGTTGAGTGTGGTTTTGCAAGAGGAGGCCGTGTGTGCAGAGCCTCACTGGCGTAAGCTGGGATTGCCCCAGATTTGTTCCCCCGAACAGTGATAGCCACACTGCATGTGCTCAGGCCAGGCCTGAGAACACCAGGTAGATTTTGATGTTCTATGAGCTCAAACAACATAAACAATGTGGTGAAAACAAGATGCATCCGACATGGCCAGTAGCCCATTAGCCATTCTGTATTTTAGGGATTTTTGCGGTCACGGTAGCTACCAGCTCCTTACATCCAGCAAATGGATGTCTCCATCCACTGCCAGCGTGTCGATACTGCTTAGCTCCTTAAGTCTGTGTTTGTACTCCAGGCTGTGCACACCGTTAATCGCAACCTTGAATTCTCGGAGGTCACAGTAAATTATCATCTGAAAAGAGAAGAGACCATACCTTCAGTGGCTGCCCTTCATTTTAAAGTTTGTTTCTTCTATATTAACAGAGGGTCGGAAGGGAAGCCATTTGGCTTGTTTTGAGCTTGGAGATGTTTTCCCAGCCTTGTACCATTGATTCCCTTCTGAGTGGTTTCAAAGGCAATCCAAATCCCCAATGTGTCATGTGGCATCTGCTTCAGCACCGTGTCTCACCAGGTCCTCAGGAGTCCTCCCCCATTCTGCTCCTGGCTCTTAGAAGCTGGGAAGCGTCTCTCGTGATATTTGGGAATTAAGAGTAAGGTGCTGATTGCTGCCTTGCACCCCCTTCTCTGAGAAGCTGAACCTTGGAACCTCAATGCTAGGGTCTTGGCCATGTCAACTGATGAGGTTCCAACAGCTTGGGACACTTGGTAAGGAGAGCAGTTACTCAGAAATCCTAACTTTGTCCTTGCTCAGAACTTACTGGCCTCTACTTGTTTCCAAAAAGCTTGTCAGAATCAAGACCCCAGGCTCTGCAGTTACTGGCATCCTGGCAGACGCATCACCATTGCCCACCCTTCTGAGCACTTTCCTAACAGTAACCCTAGCATCCAGAGCCAGTATCCTATAACACCGCCTAGACACCTAAGCCTGCATTTTGCTGCCAGTAGGGCCACTGACTGTACCAAGTGACCACTCACTGAAAAGGCCATTTTGGTGACCCTGCACTGTGCTCCTTGCCACAGTGAAGACTTCAGAAGATGGCACAGCCTGGGTTGGGCCTGCCCCATTCCCAGAGATCAGTCTAGAGCATCAAACTTGAAAATGCAAAGAACTCATTAAGGTTCTATTCTTTAGACAGTAGCAATGGAAAAAGCTACCACCGGAAGTCAGAATACGGTGGAACTGAGCACATAACTGACTTAAAACCAAAAATTCCACAGGGAATTGGGGAACTATCTATTACTGAGATTCTCCCCAAGAATGGGGGAAATCTCAAAATCATAATACACAGGAAAAAGAGAGTGGAAATGCAGGGCAAGAAGCCAGATACAATCCTAGCAAGTTCCCTTGGGTGTCAAATAAGTGCAAACGCAACAAGTGGAAACACTGCAGCTAGACAAAAACAGGAAGGCACGTGACCCGCAGAGTGCAACTGCCTAGAAGAGAAAGAAGTCCTCCGCCTCCCAGAGCAGCTGGGAAAAGTGTTCTGGCTCTGATTCTGACTGCTCTGGACTTCTCCTAATAACATCCAGGAGAGTGAAGCTGATGCTTTGTGAGCTCCACTTGACACAGTGACGGATGTCTTGACACAGCCAGGTCACATAAGCGATTGTGTATTGAACAATATTCCAGTGCAGTGCAATACTGAATGAGATTGTAGGGCAGAGCTAGGGGTGGAGGCTTAGTGACTCGTGCTTGCCTGTGAGGCCCAGTGGGGCTGGAGAGATGGCTCTGTGGATAAGAGAACTTGCTGTTCAAGCAAGTGTGAGGACCTGAGTTTGGATCCTGCCACCCAAGTAAAAAGCTGGGCCACCTATGGCAGGTGAGGGTGTGCTTACAGGATGGCTGGGGCTTGCTGGCTGCCAACTTAGCTCCAGGTTCAGTGAGAGCCACTGCCTCAAAGAATAAAGCACTGAAGGGCAGAGTAGGCCTGGTACACACAAATCTCTCTCTCACACACACACAGGGTCAGGGTAAGTGAATTTGAAGTGCAAGGTCCTGTGTAATCGAAAGGAACGGCATAGTGGGAAGATCTGCAAGAACCTCGGGAAAGCACACTGAAAAGTCCGAGGTTTGACACGAAGAGCCTGCTACTGTGGGAGGCCAGCAGCACGGGGTAACCATTGACGGAGCACGAGCACTCTCGAGGGAAGCGAGTCCACGTGCTGCGGAGTACAGATTTGCAGTGCGCCCACCTGGCTCCCTGTGTCCACAGAAAAATGTCTGGAATGGGCGCCATCTAATTTTTTTAGGTTTATGTTAGTTTTCATTATTCGTATGTGGGGTATGTGCACGTGAGTGCAGGTGCCCACCGTGGCTGGGGGTACTAGATCCCGGAGAGCTGAGTCACAGGTAACTGTGAACCACCCAGTGCGGGTGCTGACTGGAAACAATCAGGTCTCTACAAGAGCAGCACACGCCTAACACTGAGCCATCTCCAGCCCCTGCTTCATCTACTCTTAATAGCATAGCATTATCAAATTGAGTCAAATTGAAGGTAAATATTTTAATTTTCATTTTTCTGTTTTTCAGCATTATTTGACTTTTGTTACCTTTTTATTTCAGTGTCCTCAATTGGCACCAAGCTAGACTACTGTTTTCCTCTCAGCCACAGGACCAGCTTCCTTCTAGAGGTACCCCTGTCTCCCTCCTGTGTACCCTAGGTCACCCCATATACCCTGGCCCCTGCCAACCACAAACCCTGAGCCACACCTCCCACTTCTAGTGACTTCTTCAAAGTGTCCTAAACCTGGCCTTCCAGATCTTGCTCAGTCTTCTGGATTAACAGTCAATACCCACACCTTCAAGGAACCTTGAAGTCCCTATCTGCCGACCCTCCAAGCACTGGGTGCTTCCTTATCCTGTAACTTGGATTTCTGTGACTGTTAAATCACAACAATGCTTGGCATTCATACTTTAACCACCAGCTGGATGAGTCCCTGGGAACCCCAATAGTTTAGGCATGTGAGTTAAAAATCCTGAGAGACCATGAGAGGCCATCACCTAAGCCAGTGAGAGAAAGCCGAGCCAGCCAGCTAGCATCTACATCCCAAGGAACCAGCACTCTACAATCAGAAAACAGCCCAGAAAGGTGGCTGTGGGAAAAGCCATGGATTAACATAATAATACTGGGGCCTAGAAACTGCAAGGCCTCTAGGTCCAAGGGTCTTGTGAACTAGTCCTTAGCCACCCACCAACAGGGACAGCTCCTAAAAAGAAATACTGCCAGCATCTGGAACTGTGGAGGCCATGGGCAGTGCAAACAGACACTGTTAGGGTTCCCACTTCCAAGTGCAGATGTGGGGCTGGGAGATGATTCAGTAGGTAAAGTGCCTTACACAGGACCTGAGTTAAACTCTGGGTGTGGTGGCAGGGACCTTATTCCCAGTGCTGGGGTGCAGAGATGTAGAGCCTAAGGCTTGTTGACTAATCTAGCCAATTGGTGAGCTCCAGGCTCAGTAAGAGATGTGTGTCAAAAAATAGGGAGAGCTACAGAAAGACACCTAACATCAACTGCACACACACACAAGCACACACACACAAGCACGCACACACATACGCACGCACACCCTCATGCTAAAGAGTAACTCGTGCCAATGAGTACATCTGTAGTTCCAGTCCTGAGACAAAGTTGTTGTCAGAATTCCTTGGGGTGACAGATACTGTCACTATGACAAATGGCAAGTATTCTGGGATGTCAATTATACCGGCCCTGCTGTTCACACCAACAGCCCGTGTTCAAACACAGCCTCCACAGTCAGTGAACAACAGCATAAATCCCTACCTAGAGGTCGGGTTTGATTTAAATAAAAGTTATTTTACTGTGTTCTCAGGATTCCTTTTTCCTATCCCATTTCAAAACAAAACAAAACAGAAGCCATAATCTTACCTCAAAGTACATTCCAGGACTAAATGGGAAGCAGGTAATATTTCTCTCTTCTTCTCCCCAGGCATCCTGAAGAAAGGAATTTCTTACAAATGCTTTCACATTCAGGCGTGGGTTCAAGTGCAGAGCGATATCCCTAGATTTTCCTACCACTAGGTCGACGTTAAAGCTGTAAGAGAAAGAAAAAAATCTTAGACTTGAACCACAGTACTAACTACAAATCATGCAAGGGAGTGTGGGGGAGGGGCTTCCCACTCCAAATTTGCATGCCACTGACTCATTTGCAATCAATGTGAGATTAGAATCGGTGCTGAAGCTGAGGTCTGGCCTAGCAGCAGCTAGGGGTTCAGAACAAGTGAACCCCATGAGTACTCAGCTCCTCAAGGCAGGCACTTGCCAATCAGTTCCACATGTTCCCCTTTTGAAAGGATGCTACTTTAGGAAACAGATTCCTTTTAAAAGCGCTCAAGAACATGAACATCTTGGAAAAAGAAGTGTAGCACTAATTCTAATTGTTCTTAATAAAAACCTGGAGTCAGATATTAGGGGGTGAAAGTTGAGTGATCAGAGAAGCAGAGTGGCCAGCCACTAGAGACCTTTTACCTCTACCCGTGCTCAGACTAAGAGGGTGATCCTGAACTCAGACTGCCTGCTTCAGAATGCATCTCCAGACTACGCAGAACTTGTCTCCTCCTGCCTTATACTCCTCTCTCTGCCCAGTCATATCACTTCCTGTGTCCACCTCCGTAGTGCTGGGATTAAAGGTGTGAGCCACCACAACCTGGCTTCTAGTGGCTTAGTTCTGCACTCTGATCTTCAGGCAAGCTTTATTTGTTAAAACAAAATATCACTACAGGGGAGTGTGTGTGTGTGTGTGTGTGTGTGTGTGTGTGATACTTGGGGGCAGGTGTGCACACAGAAGCCAGAGGTTGACACTGGGTGTCTTCCAGTATTGCTTTCTAACTCACTGATTTTTAAAGATTTGTTTTACTATTTTTTAATTGTGCACACGTGCATAGCTATGTGCAGGTAAGTGCAGGTGCCTGTGGAGACCAGAGGGGGCACCAGATCCCCTGAGCAGGAGTTAGTGGAGGTTGTGAGCCGCTTGACATTGGTGCTGGAAAGTGACCTCTGCAAAAGCAGCACGCTTTAATCACAGCCATCTCTCTAGTCCTTCTACCTTAATTTTTTGAGGCAGGGTTTCTCTTGAGGGTTATAGGTGCATGCTAGTACACTCAGCTTTTTCACAGGGGTGCTAGTAACCCACACTTTACCTCTGAGCCATCTCCCTAGCCCCACCCCTGAAATCCTTTTTTTGGAGACACTCATGTGTATTCTCCTGGCTGCCCTCTGCCTCCACATGCTGGGATTAGGCCTGCACTACCATGCCCGGCCCAGAAAAAAGATTCTTAAAGCAGCATGTTCTGCAGCACAGAAGGGGAACCTCAGTCTGTCAGACTGTTGAAACAATGGACTCCAGGAAATGGGGATTTCCCAGGAGTCTCCTGCTAGGAGAAGGAAATAGCACCAATCAAAGTGGGAATTCACTGCCTGGAAAAACATTTGCACCTTATAAGGCCACCTGAAGCCCAGACAAGAATGGGCCATGGTGCTGGAACCACACCTTGACCGGGACCTTGACCTCTGATTCACTTTAATCTTGCTGCAGGAGCCTGCAAATGCATATCAGGGGTCCCTGGAACTCTACCTCACTTCCCCATGTGGCCACACTGAGTCCTTTACTTTCCATTATTAATCTGGCTGTTTTCATTGGCTCCTTGAAGGTGAAGAGCTGAACTTGGCTTCTTAGGGTATGAACTGTGACCCCCCCAAGTCTGGTACACTGAGGCTATCCTGGGCAAGAAGAGCCTCATGGGCAAAAATGTCACCTGCCTGGCCAAAAGAGCTCAGTCCTGACTGCTGATAGCTCCTTAGCGGGACCTTGCACTGTGTCCCTCCTTTCAGGAAAGCGCAGCAGCTCCTCCCACAGACCCAAGTCCTGAGGCAGCAATACTGACCCTTTGGCATTTGCATTCACTTCTCCTTTAATGACAACGGTTCGTCCAGGACCCATGGAGGTGTTTAACCTTGCTTCAAATGGCAGGCTCTGAAAAGGGGCCACAGAAAGAGGCATCTTCAGACAAGGACCTTGTGGGGAAATTGCCAACAGTGTGAAAGCAGGGGAATCTGTGGCCCCCGGAGGGGGCGAACCTTGGCTTTTATCTCAGCTGGGTGCCATGCAAATCGGAGCAGGGTCGGCACCAAGGGTGGCACCTGAAACCTGTGTGAGACCCGACTGCCTGCCCAAGTATCATGGCCTACAGTCATTCTGTCTTATGCAGCCCACAGGAGTGGTCCAGATAACACGCCTGAGGCTGTATCTGTCCAGGGAAAGTACAATGCTAGGGGCTGCCTTGGACTTCGCTGGGAGTGGAGGTTATATGTACCAGTTAATTAGAACTTAATTTCTATACAGACTTCAACTGTCTGTCTCTTCAAACCCTAGACAAACAGCTGGGAGGGAGGATTTTAGCGTGAGTGACAGCTGAGTCTATGCTCTTGGTGGAGACAGTCGCGTATGATTTTAGAAATGTCTCCTCTGTTACCAGGTCACAGGAACTGTCCTGCAATACAGTGCGGTGAGAATGCAGCTGCCTCCAGGGTTCAGCTGCTCCTGCTCTGGGTCTGTTATAAAGTGTCCACATGGAACCACTAAGCAAAAGTACTCACCAGCTGTGTCTTGCCAGACTTCCGGACCTGGTAGAAGAGAAAGAAGAGTGAGAACAGCCTCCTGGGCAGACAGGTGTGCAGTGAGCAGCCTGCTGTGCTTCAAGGTTCAGCTGCCTTGGGGTGACACAGGCACTGAGTTTCATGACGGGCACCACAGAGCTTATGAAAAGTCACGTGCCCTGGAGCCAAGTCCAGCATCCTTCTTTATGTGAATATGTTACCGTCCATAAGTTCATGGTTGTTCAAGGTTCACAAGTGAACTCCAACATATCTTACCTATCCTTCCCAAGAACCCTCCAAATTCTGACACGCTGTTCCACCTGTAAGCACTGATGTGCAGGGGTAAGGCCTTGCTCTCTTCAGAACAGCAAAGTGTCAATTTTAAAACTGCTCTTGCTGCCACAGGGGGAAGAGAGTTCATCCGCCCCTCTGTGTTTGGTATTTACAAGTGCTTCATTCCGATACTTCTTAAGAAGCAGGGTGACAGAGTGCTTTTTACATGACCAACGGTGGCCATTTAAACTGGTAAGTTACATGTCAACCAAAAACACAGTGCTCAAGACCATAAAACAGTACGCCCCTAAAACAGTGCACCCCTTGGTTCTTAAATGACTGCTTCCTGGCCTCACATTAAAAGCTTAATTTGGGAAGCTGGGAAGACAGCTCAGTTGGTAAGGTGCTTGCTATGCACCCATTTAAGAGCCCGGCATGAGAGTTGCGCATTCGTAACGCCAGCACTGGAGAGGCAGAGAAAGGAGGATCCCCAGGGTGAGCTGACCAGCCAGCCGAGCCAGTAGGGGAGTCCCAGGCTCAGTGGGAGACCCTGTCTCAAAAAATAAGGTGGAAGAGTTCAGGAAATGGTCCAGAGGCTAAGGCAATTTCAGGACAAGCATGAGGACTGGAGTTCAAATCTTCAGTAACCATGTAAATACTGGGCCAATGGAGAGGCCAGTCTGCAATCCTAGCACAAGACAGGATCTCTAGAGCAACCTGGCTACTTAGCCTAGCTCAACTGGCAAGCCCTGGATTCAACAAGGAGACTCTGCCTCAAAAGACTGAGAGCAATCAAGGAAGACATCCAATATCTCTATCTGGCTTTCACACACATGTCAATACACATGTCAACATGCATATACATGCACATACTGCACACATATAAATAAAAGATGTAGAACAATTGATAAATGACATCCAGAGTTGACCTCTGGCCTCCACATACATGCACACACTCATGTACACATGCACCTGCACACACACGAGTGAACAGAGAAAATTCCATACTTAAAAAAAAAAAAGCGCCTTCCTTCCACAGATGGTAACTAAGAACATTTTTAAACTGCTGGTTCATAGAGAGAACATTTACATTTTCTCTACTTATCTGTGTCAGTCCCAGAGATGTTTCCATATTCTGTAAACCCTGCAAAAAAACCATAGATCAGCTTAACATGCACCAGAATCTTTTAAATAATATCAAACATAAGCAAAAGAATATCAGGGATACAGAACATGGAAAATGACTGAGGATTATGATTTAAAAAATGCAACTGAACACTGGGGGGTCCGCCCCAAACTGGCGAGTGTGAGAACAAGATCTGATGTTAATGGGATCATGAGCACATGAGCAGCTGGGCACAGCTGCTGAGAGCACTGACTGCTCACATCCTTGGGAACAAGCTGTCAGTGTCCACGAAACAAATTCCGACACTTAGAAAACTGTCTTACAGAAAGGTTTATTCGCTCCCATGGACAGGAGACACACACTGACCAGATAAAAAGGTATTCATTCACTTTGCAGGCTCACTCTAGATGTGAGGTCCCACAAACAGCAAAAGCCTGGTTAGTGAGCAGGACCCAACTAGTCTGAAATATTTATACTCCTTTTATCTAAATGGAAGACGTAAATTAAAGAAAACTCCTACTATTCGGCCACAGAGACCCCCAGGTATGTGAGGAGGGCACCTACCGAGCTGAAGCTGAAACCGATGGAATGGATATTCACTTTGCCATAGATGCCCAGCGTGTCTATCTTCTCTGGGCCGATCCTGTGGGCATACAGCAGAGTGTGCTTCCCATTCACAGCCACCTGGGTGGGCACAGAAGACAGTGGCCTCAGAGCCACTTACAGGGAGTGGAGCTGTGGACAACACCTGCCCCAGGTTTCATCTCCAACACCACAAAAATAAGTGAATGACTGAGTGAGTAAAATGCCTTCTTGGGTTTATTTTCCCACAGCTCACACTGTGGCTAGCAGGGATCCTGAACTCTGAGTCTTGTGTAATTAAGCGTCTGGGTCACCTCTCCAGGCAGATACATACATTTGGAAACATGTGCTCCACATATGTCTGTCTGTGTGTGCCCAAGAGATAGCTATGCTCAGGGCCCCAAGGGTCACACATGATGTCTGAAAGCCTGGGAGGCAGGTTAGCTCTGCCTGATTGCTGCCCCACCCTCTCTAAGGGCCACACTCTGCCAGAGCCCACCTATATGGGAGGCACAGGTATGCGCTGACTTCACTAAATGAAAGTCCACACCAGCTGGGAGCTGGGCGGTGGTGGCACACACCTTTAATCCTGGCACTCAGGAGGCAGAGGCAGGCGGATCTCTGTGAGTTCGAGGCCAGCCTGGTCTACAGAGCTAGTTCCAGTACAGGCTCCAAATGTACAGAGAAACCCTGTCTCAAAAAACCAAAAGGGGGAAAAAAAAAAAAGCACTTCTCTGAGATTTCTTATCTCTAAGTTGTAGAAAGTGGAAACCTCACTCAGTGGTCGATTAAGTGCCTTCTGGGAGTCCTCCACACAATGCCTCCAAATGCCAGGCGGTGTGTGAGTCCAGGAGGGAGACATAAGCAGCCCACAGCAGGGTCCCCAGCAGGGCTCTCAAGGAGCTTTAAAATCCCACTTATAACAAGCCCAGGGCAATGTGTTGGGTAGGGCTCTACTGCCTGAGACTGGGGGGGGGAGGGGACACAAAACCGAGGAGTGCTGGGGGCCCCAGAGAGCAATGTCCCCCAAAGACCTAGACTGAGATGTGGGCACGCTCCTGGAGCTGGAGGCCGTCTGGTTTACAAGCCCTCTAGATGGGTCTGAGGGCTGGCACTCATAGAGCCTCTGGAGACAAACTGCAGCCAGGAAGCCAGTGGCTGTGTTCACAAGGCCCCCAGGGCCCTACAGCAATATCTGCCTGTGAGACTGGACCTGCCCCTCTGGGGTGCACCCTGGTCACCAACAGTCTGTTCTCGCTGACTTTCCCACAGTTTGGGGGGGGGGGTTATAATCCACTCTCCTAATGATGCCACGATGCTGTGCCAATCCAGAACTTTCCTCCAGTAGCCTCAGAGACGCCCCGAGCTCGCTCACTCACACACTCCCCTTCTCTCCCAGAACCTACCTGGAATTTGTTCTTTAGTACCATGATCACGATTTCAAAGGATTTCTCTTTTCTGAAGGGCATGTCGTAGGTGATCTCCTCGCAGCCCCATTTCTCGTTTGTCAGCGTATTACAGACAATGCAGTTGGACCTTTTGAAGCGAGGGTTAAAGTGGAAGGCCACGTCAGCCCTCGGCTTCAGGCTGTTGCCGAGCTGCAAGTCCACCTGGAATCTGGGCAAAGGCAGAGCAGAACCACATGAGTCTATAAGATGAGCCATGGGGAAAGAGTAAATAACTCCCCCCACCACACACACACCCCTTCCTCATCCACAGCAGCTACAGGGCAGCCTGCCCATCCTCCGTTCCTCCTTCCCTAGTAACAGAGCCCACAGTCTGAGCTGAGCTGTATGGACCCAGAATAACAACTTTCCTTTCCTGACTGCCCTGGATCCTGGCCTGTCTGTGTGGGCACAGTCTGCTGACCAACAGAAGGCAAATTCCAGGAGACTCCTCATCTGGAGTCTGCACAGACTGGCAGCACCCAGTCTTCATTCGCCCCTGCTCCACGCCCCCACCCCTGCTCCACGCCCCCACCCCTGCTCCACATACACCCTCCAGTCTTTCAAAGCATGAAAGTGAGGGTGCATTTTTTTTTAGCTGAGGATCCCCATTAAGAGGCCTGCCCCCAGGGGTACTCAAGTCACAAGCTGATGGGTAGAACTAACTGCAAAGCACAGGGGTCTCTGTGAGGTAATTCCCACACATTAAATCAGTGACGTCAGCCACTCAGAGCTCAACTCTGACTGACATGGCCTGCGATGGTTACTCTTCCTTGTCTACCTCACTGCATTTTGGGTCACCTAGGAGACACACACCCCTTGGTGTGTCTGTGAGGGCATTTTCCTGAGAGGTGTGACTGAGGGAAGACCCATCCTGAACGTAGACAGCAGCACCCACAGACTAGAGTTCCTGACTGCATACAAAAGAAAAAAGGGGACAGTGAGCTGAGCCCCAGCCACTCATCTCTCTCGCCTTCCTGACTAGATGTGATGAAGTGCCGCAGATCCTCCACCAGAGTAGAACCGCCCTTATCCCCATCGGATAGACCGGATCCTCAAATCACAAGCTAAAAAGAGCCTTTCTTCCTTTTCTTGCTTTTCTCAGTAATAAAAAAAAGGAACCACACATCCTGAGTTTATACCCAAAGCAGACACTCAGCAAAACCACCAAGACTTCCTGTTATCCAACAACCTCTCCCCCTTTCTATCAGTGTATCTGTTTATATTGAAACCAGACTTACAGCAATGATATAAAAAATTCCAGTAACCAGTTAGGCATGGTGGCGCACGCCTTTAATCCCAGCAGGCAGGAGGCAGAGGCAGGCGGATCTTTGTGAGTCTGAGGGCAGCCTAGTCTTCAGGACAGCCAGGGCTGTGTAGAGACCATGTCTCAAAACAAAACACTCCAGTCGACTTTGTCTTTACCCCACTACTCACCCTCCTCACACCTCAGAGCTGCTAGGGGGACGTCCACAGGACACAGCCATCTTACCTGTCCACATCATTAGGAATATGCCCGCGGATTACAATCAAAGAGCCAGGCTTCAGCTGCTCAGAAATGGTGCCAACATAGGGGACTGTCTAAGGGAAAGAAATTTTACAAATGTATTTTCATAAACAAATTCAGTTACAAGGCAATTGTAGCCAAACTCTGTGACTGATGGAAGCTGGTGGCAGATGGCCTTGAGCTCCCGACTCCCTTGCCACCCAGCCTCCCACCAAGTCCTGACTCTAGGCAGTCACCACGCCCAGCTCACACTTAGGTCCTAAAGTCTGAACAGAGGTGATGAGTAACGTTCTAGAGCGGATTAAGAAATGAGTGTGAGGCACAAACACTGACCCCTGCCTGGCGCCTACACTTGGGTCTCCAAGAAGACCCGTATGGCCCTAAACAACAGGCCGACACCTGTAGCTTCCATCTAGGTGTCTGGAGCATTCCTGGGTGTGAGGCAGACAGTGCCTATGTGAGCACCACCAGATAAAAACCCCCAAGTCTTCAGCGACTCCCCCATAGACAACTCCACAGGGCTGTCACACTGTGGAGGACCTAAGAGGCCCGGGAGCATGTGCTGAGTCTGCCCCTGAGCCTCCAGGCCTCTAGCAGCAATGCCTTATCTCAAAACAAACCAATGAATGAACAAACAATGAAGGGATAGAGCTGCAGCTTAGTGGGAGAATATACCCAAATCACGAAGCAATAGGTTCTATCCTCCATATGATAGATGACAGACAGACAGACAGACAGACAGACAGAGATATGGGAAGGAAAGAAGGAATGAGCAAGCCAGTAAGCTAGCTCAGCAGGTAAAGGTGCCTGCTGCTGAATCTGACCACCTGAGTTCAACTTTGGAACCCAAATGGTAGGATAGAAGAATTTTCCAGAAGTCATCCCTGGACCTTCCTTCGTGTGAATGTTGTGGCGGCAAGGTATACGCATGCACACATACCAAGTACACAGTAAACAAAAAATGTAAAAAAGAAGCAAGAAGGGAAACCTATGCAGAAGAAGAAATCCATTTTCCTTTAAAAGTTATGCTTTTACGAAAGATCTGAGACATGCTACCCCCTCAGGGCCCTTAAATTCTCTGTCCCAAGCTTCTCTTTACCTCGGACTGTCATGGTTCCTCCCCCAGCCTGGGAACAAGAGCCCCATCTACTTTTCAGCCAGGGAAACGCCATGTATACTAACTGAA
Source organism: Alexandromys fortis (assembly GCF_014885135.2). Lineage (NCBI taxonomy): Eukaryota > Metazoa > Chordata > Mammalia > Rodentia > Cricetidae > Alexandromys > Alexandromys fortis. The sequence continues at coordinate 23,865,469 of NW_026067924.1, read as the reverse complement.
CTGTGTTCATGGCTGGTCCCAATGAATAATTGTAACGTGAGTGTATTTTCAGTCATAGGCAAAAAAAAAAAAAAAAAAAAAAAAAAAGATTTGCTAAAAATCTATTACCGGGTTATAGATGATATTTTGCAGGTTGTTTAAGGACAACATCGTTCTTTTCCAACTTGTTATTGATATTGTTGATTGGAGTCTCTCTTCTTTATATAAGGTTTTACCCACGTGTCATTTAAAGATTATTGAAATTGAAAACTTGCCCTGTGTAAAAGCAAAATAGGAAAGCAAGCATGCATAATTTTTCTTCACATCAAATTTTAATATGCAAACTATATTACTTTAACGATAGTTATCAAATAACAGAATGTTAGTATAACCAAAAAAAATTTTTTTTTTTTTTGGAGACAGGGTTTCTCTGTTAGCCCTGACTGTCCTAGAACTCTCTCTGTAAACCAGGCTGGCCTCAAACTCACTGAGATCTGTAAGTCCGGTCTCTGACCTCCATCGTTAGAGGTCCCGCCCCTCCCTGTGGTCACGTTGGCGGCTTCCTGATTTTCTGGGGGGGGGGGCACCCGAGAGGGCAGGAATACCATTAAAACCTGGATATCCTTTAATTCAGCTTCTTGTGATATGGCTTGATTGGGATTTTTGGCGTCGGCAGAGAGCTCGCGTTAGGAAATATTCCTAACAAGATCCACCTGCCTCTGCCTCCCAAGCGCTAGGATTAAAGGCGTGTGCCACCACCCCCTTAATAATGTATTTATACATGAAATAATTTTAAATTATCAGTGTAGGAAGTATTTTAAAAAACACATACGCAGAAAATTACATGGAGTTTGCTATTAAAAATACTGAAATTGCAAGTGTGGTGGTACATGTCTGGAAACCCAGCGTCTTGGGAGGCTGAGGCAGGAAGACTACAAATTGGATGCTAGCCTAGGCAATATTTACCAAGACCCTGTGCGGTGATCTGGATAAGAATACCCCCCATAGGTTCATATACTTAGAACTATTAGAAAGGATTAGGAGGAGTGGCCTAGCTGGAGAAAGTGTGCCATGGGAGTGGGCTTTGAGGTTTCAGAAGCCTAACCAGGCCGCGTCTCTCCCTTCCTGCTGCCAGTAGATCCAGGGAGAACTTTCAGCTACTTCTCCAGCACCAAGTCCGCCCGCGTGCTGCACGACGGCAATGGACCTAACCCTCGAAACTACTAGCAAGCTCCCAGGAAACGCTTTCCTTCACGAGTGTTGCCGAACTCATGGTGTCTCTTCACAGCAATAGAACAATGACCAAGACATCCTGTCTCAAAACACTTCAAGTGCTGAGGGTGGAGCTGGGTAGAAAGCTTGCCTAGAGTGCATGAGGCCCTAGGTTCTATCCCAGTATTGGGAACCAAAAGCAATTAAAACCCAGGCTAGGAGATCAGTAGTCATTTACACTGTGCTTAGTGTGACTGAAGCCTTGGGTTCAATCCTCAACACCAACAGGTGAGGAACGGGTTTGGGGGGTGTGGTTCAGCTTATCTAATGTGCTCAAGGTCCTGGGTTCAGTCCCCAACACAAAAACAAACCCCTAAACTAAATGCCAAATACCACTCAAACAGTCCTGTGAAACTATGAGAATATTCATTTAACTTTTCCTGTTTGCAGAACGAGTAGGAATCCCATTGTAGGACTACCCTGTAGTTGGTTTTTACTTTACTCTTTTGGGGGTTTGGGGGTCCCACAACCCAGCTCCTAAGAAAAACACATGGAGGCTTATTATTTCTTATGAATGTCCGGCCTTCGCTTGGCTTGTTTTTTTTGTTTGTTTGTTTTTTTTTGTTGTTGTTGTTGTTGTTTTTTTTTTTTTTTGTCAGCTTTTCTTAAATTATCCTGTCTACCGTTTGCCTCCGGGTTTTTACCTTTCTCTATTTCTGTATATCCTTTCTTCCCTTCTTACTCAGTGGCTGGCTAGTTGGCTGTGTGGATGGCCCCTTCTTTTCTCGTTTCTTGATACTCTCTTCCTTCCCAATCCCACTTTTTCTCCTCCTATTTATTCTCTCTGCCTGACAGCCCCGCCTATCCTTTCTCCTGCCTTGCTATTGCCGTTCAGTACTTTATTAGACCAGTCAGGTGTTCTAGAGTAGCAGAGCTTCACCGAATTAAACAAATGCAACATAAAAAACTACAACACATCTTTGCATCATTAAAAAGAAATGTTCCACAGCATAAATATAACACACCTTAAAATAATATTCCACAACACTCCCCTGAGGATTAAACAGGTTTAAATAGTGGAAAACGGCTCGGTACGCGTTAGCTATTATTACTAGAAAAGATGGCTCTTCTTCAGCCAGCCAAATTAAGGAAGTCAGAGGTGGGGTGGTGAGGTCTAGCCACTCCTCAGTATACTAGATACAATGTTCTGTATCTGCTCCGCTTTTAAAGATAAAAGTGCCTACTCCCCTCTGTGCCGTCCCCAGTGCAAACATTTTATTACCTCTAGGACTGATGACTCAAACTAGAACCAAGCCAGAAACGAAACTAGAGTTTCCTGCAGTTTACTTCCTACAGTCTCTTAGTCTGTACTACAATAGGCACTCGCCAAATCTCTTAGTTTTTACTGGGAAAAAGGAAATCGATCGTTCTTGGTTACACCCTAAAAGACAAACCTAGACCCCTACCCAGTATTTCTCACTATCACTTCATTCAAAACCCTCGAACCTTTCGTTCATTTCCGTGCAGTTCAGGACGCAGGAACGGAGGAAAAAGGAGACAAGAATTGCCTTCACCACATCCATAATTGATATCTTGCCCAGAGAGAGATCCAGATGGCCTAGACTGGCATTAAATAACTAGTCCCCGAGAAGTCTCCAGGCAAGTCCCACCGTCCCAGTCAAAACAAGCCTTCGCCTAGATTTTAGGAGGAACCCCAGACCCAAGGAAATTGCGTTTTCTCTACATTCAACATTAGGATCGAATGACTCAGCGTCCTAAAGTGCGTGTCTGTGATCACGGAGTGTGGCACGGCTGTCAATCAACTGTCCTGGGGCCTGTCTTTCTTGGGGATCCAGGTGACGCTCGCCCTTTCCTCGGCTGGGGATGGAGACCACAGTCGGGGAGCAGCCGAGAAGAGAGACCTCACCCGCGGCGGTCAACGCCGTCCCGACCCTCCGGCCGGAGGACAAGCCTCAACCCATAACCACCTCCAGGAACCCAGTGTCCGGAGCCCAGTACCCAGAGACCAGTGTCCGGAGCCCAGATCGCGTGTCTGACGGGGACGGCGCGACGGCGTGTCCGCACTCGAACCACCCTTCGGATTCCTATCTGGGGACAGTGACATCCCGATGCCCCTGAGCCCGGCGTCGCCCGGACTCACCCCGGCACGGTGTTAGTAGGCGCTGTGCTCTGGCGTGGCCCCTGCAGGACACCGTCCGGGTTCCCCGCGCGACTCCAGGCAGTGGGCGGGGTTAGTCCGCGGCCGTTTCCGCAGGGGCGGGGCGTCCGAGGGCTGCGGACCTGGGCGAGGGGTTCTTCCTGCCACCCCTGCAGACCACTGGCTGGCTGCGGGAGTGGGGCGTCTAAGTTAGTTCAGGGCTGGGGTGTGACTTACTCGTGCTGGAGGCCCCCAGGTTGGTTTCCAGCCAGCTCTACACAAACTGGTCGGGGTGCGTGCCTGGGATCCCAGCCCTTGAGGAGTGGAGGCAGCTGGAGGATCTTAAATTCAAGGTCATTCCTGGAGACCGTGGTGGAGAACTTAGTGTTCTGGCTCACTCTGGGACAGACACTGTATCTCAAGGTCATAAAAAATGCATTTAAAGAGTAATTGTGGGCGGGTGTGGTTGGGGCCAGGGTCCACCAGATTTAGCTCCTTTGTAGCCTTGGGTCTGAGCCGAGCGCTGCTGTGAGCCTGTTGGATTTAGCAGCCGCTCCTTTTTACCGGTAACTCGCCTTAGGTGTGGAGGATATCTATTCAGTGTGGGCCCCAGCAGGAAATCTCCATCTGGGAGCAGTAGCCTGGACGTGCCAACTCTGTAACTCGCTAGTTATTCTGTGCTGGGGTTTGCTAAGTGAGACGTTTCCTTAGAGAACAGTTTAGAGTGTGGTGCTGGATTCTGAGTAGAGGACATGGTCAATGAAGGCTCAGCTGCACAGTGAGGGAACCACACTGCTGATAGTTTGGCCTGCTTGGGGGTATTTTGAGCGGCTGCAAGGTTTTGATGTGCTAACGGGCTCAAAGTTATGCTGACTGTTGCCGTGTTTGTGTTTGAAAGACGTGTTTGACATGGCCGTTCCTCCTCTCCTTGTGTTTTATTTTAATTTGAATTCATTACAAGCCTCTTAGAGGCAACCTTATGTTCTGAGTCATTGTTAACTTTTTTCCTCTTGTCCGTTTTCTAAATTGGATTCACTCCTCAGGATTCTACTTGAGTAGCTGGATTGAACCCCTGATGCCTTAGCATTGTAGTATTGTTAGATGTGGTGGACTCCTAACCTACTTTCTCTGAGTTTTGAGTTGGGAAAAGGAATTTGCTGTTCACTTTCCCAATACCTTGTGTAAACCCTCTAAAGAAATAGGTCCCTAACAATTGGATTGACTACCAATTATTGGTCATTATTGGTTAAGTGAAGAGCAATTGAGTACCCAGGGTTTTTTTGTTTGTTTGTTTGTTTGTTTGTTTGTTTTTCGAGACAGGGTTTCTCTGTAGCTTTGGTGCCCGTCCCGGAACTAGCTCTGTAGACCAGGCTGGCCTCGAACTCCCAGAGATCCGCCTGCCTCTGCCTCCTGAGTGCTGGGATTAAAGGCGTGCGCCACCACCGCCCGGCTCGAGTACCCAGTTTTGCCCAACTCTTCCACTTCTTTGCAAGGCTAAAATGAGTTAAGATAAATTTATCTCAGTGCTGGATGCATTCCAAATTGTAGAAAGAGCTTGTGCAAAGTCCTGGGGCCCTGAAAAAATCATCAGCGTGCTGAGACTGGCAGGAGGTGAGATGAGGTCATGGGAATGAGGTCCCCTAGGAGAGCAGATAGGAGAAAACAGCTTTGGCCAGAACCCTAAGGAGAAAAATCCAGAGAGAGAGAAACCGAGAGCTGCTTTGGAGACCTGCTGGGCATGGCTACAGGTACCAAAAGAGAGAGCAGCCAGTGTGCTGAATTCTCTGAGGGCTCAAATAACAAACAGGATCGATGGGCAAAGCAGCAGAGGTCACTAGGAACTGACTTTGATGTAGGAAAGAAATGAGAGGTTAAGAAATGGTAGAAATAGTAGCCTTAAACTTAAAAAAAAAAAAACCGTTTTCTGGGAAGGACTGAGAAACAGCACTATAGCAAGGGAATGGAAGAGTAATAAGTGGGTTTTCATTGGGGCTGGAGAGACAGATGCCTCAGAAGTTTAGAATGTACATGGTGCTTGCAGAAGACCTGAATCCAACTGCAGTTCACAATCACTTGCAGCTCTAGGTCCAGAGGATAATACACACACACACACCTACACACACCTACAAATCTTATTTTTAAAAAAAAAAAAAAAAAAAAAAGATTTTCATTTTTGAGATGCTGTGGTCCTAGCTAGCTTTGAACTCTTCAATCCCCCTGCTTCATTTTCCCAAGTACTAAGATTATGTGTGCCTTCTGCTTTGGTTTTTTTTTTTAACTTTATTTTAAGAGACAATAGAACAGTGGGGGCTTTTAGGCTTTGCAACCAGAAGCCACCATGAGAACTGTTTCCACTGTGACTTCTTGTGGTTCAATGAAGAAAGGGGTTTTCACAAAACTCACTCTGGGATTGATCTGTCCATTTAAAAAAATTCTATTCATGTACACACGTGCTGCACAAACATATGTAGGCAGACATATAAAATAAAATCTTTCTAAAATTACAAATGCAGCCAGGCAGTCGTGGCACACACCTTTAATCCTAACACTCATGAGGCAGAGGCAGGCAGATCTCTGAGTCTGAGGCCCCCGTGGTCTACAGAGCGAGTTCCAGGACATCCAGGGATACACAGAGAAACCCTATCACAAAAAATAAACAAAAAACAAAACCCCAAAAGGTTAAAAATGCCGTTACTAATCCACTATTGACAAGACCCCACTCGCGACTAGTGAGTTGTAGCCAGAAGTCCGGAAACACTTAATGAAGATGAAAGTCTGCTCATATCAGTGTGAGAGCCAGTTTGTGCTTTCCACTCGTGCTGACTCCTGGACAAGGACAAGGCTCTGCTAAGAAAACAAGAACTCCCTCTTGGAACTTTTCTCTCTAGAAAGTCAGATGTGAAACGTTTACCATCACGTGACTGACGACCAGATGCCAGGAGAGTCCAGGGGTTAACCCTGGGTGCTGTTCCTCCAGAGTCAGCCACCCTGCTTTTTGAGACAGGGTGTCTCAGTGGGACTTGGAGCTTTTGGATTTGGCTAGACTGGCTGACCTGCAAGCCCCAGAGATCCTCGTGTCTCTGCCAGTGCTGGGGTTACAGGCCCACACCACCACACCTGGCTTTTATGTGGATATTAAGACCAAATGCAGGCTCTCAGGTGTGACAAGCGCTTTACTGACACCTGTCTTCCTGACCCAGAATCCTTTCGCTTTGACCTGGTGTCTCCCACGCTCGGGCAGCAGCACCCAGGAGAGCTGAACCTCTTCTCCCTCCAGCCAGGCCTCTTGCTCAGATTTACAAAGCTTACCTCTTCTGTTCTACAGCTTTCATGTCCCACGCCTTAGTGTTGCAGCTGAGAGAAGCAAGCTTCTAGAACTGGTTACCTCATAAAACCATAGAATCTTAGTGATGCGAGAGGTCTTATGAGAAGTGTGAATCGAAGCACCACGTCTTGAAGGAGGACATACGGTCCTATTTCTTAAAATATTTCCCCCTGGATATCTTCAGGACTGTAACATGCTAGCACTAGAGAAGTATTTGATATGGGAAAACGTATCTGAAATTGTATAAATCTAAAGACTGGACAATAAGATACTATAAAAGAATATAAAGATTTCTATTCTCTAGACAGTAGTATTTATACATGTATATAAAGGGAGATCCAAGATATGTGCCCACTAGAGATAGAATAGTACGAACAATGGACTGTTTCGGAGCGTAAAGCCGCTCAGAGTCAGGCTGTTGTTACACATACGTTCTTTTGTTCCTGCCAAGTCACCGAGATTCAGTACAAGGATTCCCTCAGCAACCCAGCCTTGGACCTTCTGGCTCAGCCAATCTACTTCTAGCTTGTGTTTATGCAGCTCGTTATAGTGATGAGTGAGGCACTGATAATAAATTCAGTGGTAGTTCTGAAGCAGATCAGAACTCAAGGTGACTCTTCAAACATAACAGTATTTTTTATGTTTATCTTTGTTGTGTGTGTGTATGTGTGGGTGCACGCACGCGCATGAGTGTACACCTGCTGTGGTGCACATGTAGAGAGGTCAGAGGAAAGTTTTTGTGGAGTCATTTCTCTCCTCCCACCTTTACTTGGTTCCATTGATCAAGCTCAGATTGTCAGGCTTACTCAGCAAGAACTTGCACCTGGTGAGCCATCTCACTGCCCTATTTAGTATAATTTCCTTCATCCCTCCCTCCTTCTCTTCCTCCCTCCCCCCCACTCATACACATATGTATGCACATGTGCTTATTCAGAGGCCAGAAGGAGTCATTGGGTGTTGGCTTTTTTGTTGTTGTTCCATTGCTAACGACATAAGTAGAGTCAGCTGAGGATTTGCCTCCATTACACCTACCCTTGACTTGCCTGTGGGGCATTCTCTTGACTACCGATTGATGAGGGAGGGTCCAGCCCCCTGTGGATGATGCTTTTCCTAGGCTGGTGGTCTTGGGTTGTGTAAGAAAGCAGGCTGAGAAGCCCTGGGTAGCAAGTCAGTAAGCAGTGCTCCTCTGTGCCTTCTGCTGCAGTCCCTGCCTTGGGTCCCTCATAGATTCTAAACCACAAGTCAGATCAACCCTGTCTTCCCCCAGGTTGACGTGGGTCCATGTTTTTTATCACCACGACAGTGTCTTCCTAAGGTGCCTTCTGCCTGTTCCTTTGAGGCTGGGTCTTCCCTGGAACCCAGGGCTTGTGTTTTCTCAGCTGGGCTGGAATTCAGCAAACCTCAGTGATTCCCCAGTCTCTGCCCGACTCATGAGTGCAGCAAGTGCTCCCAACCACTGAGCCATCTCTCCAGCCTCGAGTCCTCCTTATCTTTTATTGAAAACCCAAGTCAACTTTAACACACGGGGCAGAGGTGTGAGCAGACATCACACGGCTTAGACTCAGAAGCCACATCCACATGTCTGCCTATTGTAGGCTAGCCCCTAGAGCTGCACTCTGCCTGCCACAAGCTAGCCCCTAGAGCTGCTCCTGCTGTGGGTATTCCCTGCACTGACTGTGGACCTTCTGGGAGTAGAGGCCCTGACCAAAGGTGGAAAAGGCTGTGTTTTTTTCTGAAAACAGGGCCATTTATTGGAGTAGGATTTGGAGTTAAAGTTTAAGCCCAAGTTGACCTTTAGCACGGCAGGCAGTTGGTGAAGGCGGTAACCTCAGCAGTTCTTCATAATGACTAGATGATTCTAGATCACGTGTACACGGTAGCATCCCGTGGGGGATCCGGACTCATCTCTAGTAACTTCTTCCAGGATAAACCCCAAAAGTTTGAGAGAGGGGATTACTGCACAGGGCCCCAGCATCTAGAACTAGCTGGCCTCATCCACAGACTGGGGAGATGGCTGGTCCAGCAACGTGCTTGTCACACAAGCACGAGACCTGCAGCACCCACACAGAAGCCAGGCACAGCGGTATGCACCTGTAATCCCAGCACCTGGGAGATGGGCAGCAGATGGCCCTGATGCTCACTGGCCGGCCAGCCTAGCTTCCCACCACCCTCTCCTTGCTCAGGCCTCAAATATATGTGCCTCCAGACCAGAGGAGGGGGCACTCAGCTTGAAGTGGAGGTACATTTGTTTCATTAGAACCAGTGTGAAAATTATGTTTGCTATGGTTTGAATATGTCATATCCCCTACAGACTCTTGGTCTCCTGGTGGCACTGTTTGGGGGAGATTGTGGAGCTTTGGGGAGGCAGGCCTTTCTAGAGGAAGTGGGTTGCTGGGAGAGGGGAGTCCTTGAGGGTTTTATCTTTACCCTGTGCACCTGCGTGCATGCACGCACCACTTAAGATGCTTGGAGGTACAGCTTTTAAGATTCCCTTTGAGAGGTGGCCGACATTTAAAAACATTTGTGTAGAGTTAGTATTTTTGATAACTTTTATTTATTGATTTTACACGTGTATGCCACAGCATATATGTGCAGGTCTGAATTGGTTCTCTCTTCCCACCATGTGGGTCCTGGGGATTTGAACTTAGTCTATCAGGCCTGATTGTAAAGTACCTGCACCCACTGAGCCATCTTGCTGTCCTGAATTAACATATTGGAATGCATTTTGCAAAGTGTCTCTTTACTCATTGCAATGAGAAGGACCTAGCTCGGTAAACAAACTGTGACTTGGTACTGCTGGGGATAGATTACGAGGCCTGAGATATCATAGGCCTGGTGGGGCCGCCCTGGGCAGGGACCTCCCTGGACTAGCTCCCCAGAGATCAACAAGGAGCAGGTTCTCTAGTATTGACAGTTGCTTAAAAGAAGTTTGAAGGAATCTGGCCCCATCCCCTCTGAAATCTTCCCAATCTAATATTTAAGTATTAATTTATCATCTCCTTGGTTGCCTTGTTATTCCCAATTAAGGAAGCTTTGCCAGAAAGAGGCAAAACATTGTCCATCATATGTTTCTGTCAAGTGGTGTGTAAGAGAATGGCCTGATTCCATGGATAACACTAAAAGTGAATCCATCATGGACCTGAACAGACTTCTGCTGTGAGGTACCAAGGGCATGTTTTACTTAGACTGCATTATTTTCTTTAAAAAAAAAAAAAAAACAACTTTTTTCTTTGTTTTGAAATTGCATTTTATATTGAGTTATTGTTTTTTTTTTTTTAACTGCAATTAGGCAACCGTGAAAATTGCTAGTGGTTTTCAAGCTGTGATAGTTTCAAAACAGACATATCTTAGGTTCCTGGATGGATTCTCAAGGCGTCCTCCTCATTTAAACTGACAGAGATAATTTTGTTTGGATGGGATGAGAGAATGAGGAATTCAAGCAGGTAACGACTTGTTTGTGTTTGATTCTGGGTCGCTCTAGCACACACATGAAAGATGAGCTGCAGAGCCGGGAAGGAGTCTAAGCGGTTCTCAGCCTGTGGGTCGCGACTTCTTTGGGTTCCTATATCAGATATTTACATTATGATTCATAACAGTAGCAAAATTACAGTTATGAAGCAGCAGTGAAATGATTTTATGGCTGGCGTCACCACAACATGGAGAACTGTATTAAAGGGTCACAGCACTGGGAAGACTGAGAGGCACTGGTCTAAATAGAGGTGGGCAACTCCCATTATGGAATAGCTAGATAAACCACATGGTGAGATGTGGTAATCCTAGCGATTGCCAGGCAGACACAGGGATATGTGTGTGTGTGGTGGGGTTGTGTGGATGTGTGGGTATGTAGCTTGCAACACAGCCAGCTCAGTCTAATACCTAAGATCCAGGCCAGGGAGACATCCTGTCTCAAAAAAACAAGATGTGCCAGGCAGTGGTGGCACAAGCCTTTAATCCCAGACTTGGGAGGCAGAGGCGAGGCCAGCCTGGTCTACAGAGTGAGTTCCAGGACACCCAGAGCTGTTAGAGAAACGATGATGTGGGGAATCCTTCCGTACGCTGCAGATAGCTGTTGCTTTTATGGATTGATGAATAAAGCGTCAGAATATAGCTAGACAAGAAAGTCAAACTAAATGCAGGGAGAAAGAAGGTGAAGTCGAGGAACTGGAGAGATGGCTCAGAGGTTAAGAGCACTGGTTGCTCTTCCAGAGGTCCTGAGTTCAATTCCCAGCAACCATATGTTGGCTCACAACCATCCATAAAAAGAGATGTGGTGCCCTCTTCTGGCATGCAGGGAGAACACTGTATACGTAATAAATAAATAAACCTTTAAAAATTAAAAAAAAAAAGAAGGCGAAGACAGAGAGCAGCCACTGGAGGAATAAGATGCCCAAGCATTGCCTGCATAAGGCACAGGCCATGTCATGATATACATATTAATAGAAATGGGTTAACTTAAATGTAAGAGCTAGCTAGTAATAAGCCTGAGCCATCAGCCAAACCTTTGTAATTAATATTAAGCCTCTGAGTGGTTATTAGGGAACTGGCAGGCCAGAGAGAAACATCCAGTTACAAAACCATAAAACAAAACAAAACAAGTCAAGGTGAATGGCACCAGAGGACCGATTGCTGGAGAACTGGAGATTGACCTCCACATACATGCATACCATGTATAACTGCAATCTTATATGTGCATGTATACAAACACACACACACATGCACACACACACACGATCATTGACCCAGATGGCAGAGGTTGGTGGATTACTTTAGAGACCAAACAAGACTACATAGTGAGACCCTGTCTAGTTTTTTTAAAAACTACCCAAAGAGAAATAGACCAAGGAGAGGATGAGAGCTTAAGGATGTTCAGAGCTGCTGGTGGATGATTGACATGGACAGCTCTGGTGGGACACAAAGCTAAGAGGTGAATCATGGAACAGGTTGAGTCTGAGGTGTTGATAAGGCTCCAATCAGAGATGTCAAGCCCATAGATAATAGAGGACAGATGAGGTCAGAAGAGGCAGGCAGTAATGGTGAAACAGTCCTTCACATAGACACAGTACACTGGAGCCCCTCCCGGAAGGCTAACTGCTCATCCTTTCTCTTGCTCAGTGCCCCTGGACCACCTTTGCCCACATCCCCAGTTCCATCAGTCCTCACCTGCAGCAAGTCTACCTGTTGACAGCTCCTGGGTTGCAGGACCATATTGTTTATCAGCATTTCCAGCATTTGGGACGCATTTCAGAAAACCACTGGGTGTTCAAATAATGAATGAGGGGGCTACAAGACATGAGATAATGACTACACTGGAATCTATGCAAAGTAGGTCTTAAGGGCTGACTCAGTCAGTAAAGGGCTTTTTGTGAGTTTGGTTCCCATAACCTATATAAAAATGCTGGACATTGAAGAATGCATTTGTTGGAGGCAGAGACAGGAAGATCTCTTGGGTTCCCTGGCCAGCTAGCCTGGCCTAATTCGTGAGCCCCAGGCCAATGAGAGACCCTGTCTCAAAGGTGAACGGTATGTGTTCATCAGGCTAACACCCAAGGCTGTCCTCCAGCCTCTACATGCATGCACATACGTGCAAAACACAGCCTTCCCAGAAACACGCACACATTAAAAATGAGACATCCATGGAACAGCAGTTGACATCAGTCTTTAATTTTGTAGCACCCATTATTACAGTAATAAAAATCTTTCCTTATTCATAAGAAAAACAGAATCATACAGAAGATGAAAACATAGACAGAGCCAAAAAGATAGTACCAAGGTATACAGATGGCATCCAGGGATGTAGGGATGTCAGAAGCGTGACCGACCTTCTCGGGATGAAATGTCTTGTATAAACTCCCGAGGGGGTGCTGCAGAAGACACTGGTCACTGGACTGTCACGCAAAATGAAAGAGCACAGGGCACTCAGAAAACATTGAGGTGCTTCCTCTTATGCCCCCAAGAGAGCTGGGTGAGCTCATCATATCCCCTCCAGCTGCATCGGTCCATTCAGTACATCTGATCACCCGGGGATCCCCTGGAAGACATAATTCCCAGAGACACTCCCTCCCAGGCCTTGCTTTCAGGGTCCTTCAAGTCTAGGTCTTGGGTACCCAAGGGTGCTCCATCCTCTAGTGCTGAGGCTCCAGTAGCCCCAGCATCTTGGCTTTGATTCTTTCTAAATACAATAGAGGCAAGTTCACCCTTCCTTGTGCATACCGAGTACCCAGGAGTCCCAGGGTGGGATCGGTGTCCCAGGCAGCAATGAGACAGCGAATGTTTCTCAGTCGTTGCCTGGGCATATGTAGGTATGTGCCCTCCAAAGGTGTGTGTCTTTCAGTTACAAGAGATAACATCAGTCTTTGGCTTTGTGGCACCCAGAGGAGAGAGTGGCTGGCATTGCTAGGCCCACAGCATTGCTTCTGTGTGTACACATGAGAAGAAGAAGCAGGTTTTGCTGCCAGCTCACAGGAGCAATACTGTTGGCCAGTGGAGGAAGGGGATTTGAGATGTACATGCATTAAAGTCTCTGAACAAGCAACACATACAGCAACATCATAGCCTCAAGTGAGAGGAAATTCTTAAAGAAGGGACAACAGGATTGATTTAATAATAATAATAATAAAGGCAAGGAAGAAAGAACCAAATGAGACTAAAAAGGAGAGGACGGAAGAGAACAATCTGTTCCGCCTTTGTTATTAATCCCGTCTTTAGAAGCACATCTTTTTTGTGATGTAGATGGTTGAAGACAGGTGAGGGGGAAGACCACTGCATCATGGCATTCGTGGGCGCCAAACCAGGAGAAGAGGAGACCCGACGGACACAACTGTCCCTGTGGAGACAGGTCCACCTAAGTGCTGCTAGGTGGTTACCGGGCCTCAGACCTCTTCTGTAGACACTGTGCTGGGCACGTCCTGGAGTCAGGAGCCTCCATGTCAGCCATGTCACTCGAGAGTGTCTGTGTGTGCCAGGTCACAGAACAACAACACCCTTTCTCTGCCTGACCAAGCTAGACTCTAACTGGAAACCAATTTAGAGTGTATCAACCAGCAGGGGGCAGCACTGTATTAAAATTACTGTTCAGAAAGAACCACAAGGTCTTTGCCCACATTTCCTGTATTACTGAGTTTTATTTTTCAGTGCTACAGAAGTGGGTGGTTGTACAGGGTCTTTTAGAAGCACAGTTGGGACATCCTAGCACATCTGCAAGCCCTAGCTAGTTAAAACCTCGCCGCCATGCTAATATTGTGAGCCATGTTTTTGTCTGCCTCCTTCGGGATGGGTCCCCAGATGTGTGTAATCTGTCCCTGTGTGTACGACTGTCCAGCGCGGCTCTGAGTCCTTCCCTTTCATTTGACTCTTCATTATTGCAACCAAATGAAATGGACACCATATAAAGCCTCCTCACAGACCACTGCAGAGAGACATTTGGCCTAAGGAAAAATATTTTTGGAAACATAGCTAAGGGGATTTCGACACTGTAATGGGAAAACAGTGTGCATCTTGTACTGTGCTCATCTTAACACAGACGCCCAGGATAGAAAACTCTTCCGGGTTAACGGTGACGGGTGGAGAAGGACTCATCAGTACGAGCTCATGCTACTCTTGGAGAGCCCCTCAGTTCAGCTCCCAACACCCATGTCTGGCAACTCCAGCTCCAGGGGATCTGACACCTCCAGTCTCCACAAACACCTATATCAAGTGCACATACTCACACACAGACACGTAACTGAAAATAGTCAAAGTAAATATTTAAAAAGTGATGACTAAGCTTTCAAAAGTGATTTATAATCAGTTGGTGATAAAATGACCTCCTTCCTCCTGGCTCTCCCTTTTGTGAAGTACCAGGACCTGGTACTTCAACTTGATTTGTGCTTCAGCTGAGAATATTCCCTGACTTCGAACTTCTGATCCTCTGCTTCCACTTCCAGGTGCTGGAGTTAGAGGCGTGCGCCACCACACCATGGTGCTGAAGATCGAACCCAGGACTTTGGGCATGCTAGGTAAGCACTCTACCAGTTGAACTACATTCCCAGCCCTAGCTTGACATTGTCTTTTAGAGATTTACTTCTGTGTGTGTGTGTGTGTGTGTGTGTGTGTGTGTGTGTGTGTGTGCGCATGCCATGTGTGTTTGTGTGTGAGTGCATGCCTTGAGTGCCTGAGTGCCCCTGGAGACTAGAAAAGGGAGTCAGATCCCCCAGGAGCTGCTGTTACAGGCAGCTGTGAGCCACTCCATGTGTGTGCTGGGAATTGAACCCGGGTCCTCTGGAAGAGCAGCAAGCGCTCCTAATTGCTGAGCCATCCTCTCCAGCCCTGCCTGACAGTTTTGATCCAACTCTAGAAAGACAAGTTCGGTGGAGACTTGCAACCACAGCTGTGATGCCGCGTGACCAGTTCAGTTTGGAGGCTGAAGTGCTGAAAACACTTCCTGTGGAAGCGGTGGTCATGCAGATCGGCTGCCCCAGGCCAGCCATGAAAAGTGTTTGCTCTGAAGTTTGTGGTGTGTGGGACTCAAGTTTGGCTGGGCATGGTGGCACATCCCCACAACCCCAACACTCAGGAGGATCAGAAGTTGAAGGCCAGCCTGGGCTACATATCAAGTATGAGGAGAATCTGAGTTTTCTGAAACCCTAATCACCATGAATCAAATGGTGGGGATTTTTATGGGCGGGATTTTCACCTCAGTTCTTGGTTTAAAAATCAGTACCATTAGGAAGATGTTCAAGTTTTAATTGCTTTTGCCACTGGGCCCATGGGAGGGAGTTAGAAGCCATCATTTCAGCGGCTGTGTTCCAAGCCATAGAGACTGGCCTGAAGCTCTAGGCAGGTCAGGGATGAGCTGAGGACAAGGGCAGAGAGTCAGGAGCTAGCGCATGCCCTTCTGCCTGGGCCTTCGTCCATCCGGAGTTCCTCCTCTCCCTCTCCCTTCTGTTCTCTGGGTGTGGGAAAGGCAGATTCAGAGGATGGGTACAGGGTATCAGGCTGATGAAAGGGAACAGAGTGGGGGTTTCCCCTGCACCAATGCCTCTGGGATGATCACAGATTGGGCCAAAGTGACAAGTCTGCTTGGTGGAGATGGGAGGGAAGGGGCTTTCTGGAAACATCTGGCTAGACATATGTCAGCCTGGGAACTACCCGTTTCCTCCCCCTGGGAGTTCTGGGATACACCTGGATGCTAGGGCTGGCATCTCCTAATGCTCTAGCATCCCGCTACCTCTGAGCTTCACCTGCTGAGTTCCTGTAAAGTGATTACCAGAGCCCTCTCATTTCCCTGTGGTTGCTTCTGCTCTAAGAACTGAGAGCAAAAACCAGATGTTGTGGTCCAGCACTTGAAAACCAGAGGCAGGCAAATTAGAAGTGTGGGTCATCCTGTGCTACGCAGTGAGTTTGAGAGTAGCCTGAGCTAGGAGTCTCTGTGAGAATGGACAGCTTAATGAGAAAACTAAGTAACCAATCACATCCATGAAATTCCCTAGTCAATTCTGCTGGGAACCTAGGTCAGGCCCGTGATGAAAAAAAAAATCTGATTTTTCTGAGAAACTGTTTTTGAAAACATCTGCATTTAGGGGCTGGAGAGAGATGGGCTCCGCAGGTAAAAACATCTGCATTTAGGGGCTGGAGAGATGAGCTCCGCAGGTAAAAGCTGCTCTTACAGAAGTCATGTTCCCAGCGCTCACATGAAGGCTGTAATTCCAGGTCTAGGGTCTCTAACACGCTCTTCTGACCTCTGCAGGTACCGTGCATGCGTGTGCACAGGCACACGTGCAAGCAAAACACTCATACAAGTAAAACACATCTGAAAAGCATTTAAATGTCTGCATTTGACCGTTAGCTGTCACTTGAAATGTATCTGTCAATAAGTGGACATAAATGTGTTAAATCTGAGCAGGGATGTAGGGTGTAATTAAATTCCTAGTGAACCAGACGTGATGGGCAAGTCTCATCGTAGATTTGGCTGCTTTATTTATTTGGGTAAGAAGCTGACTTTATTTACCAATAACCTAAGGAAAAACCTATTTGTTATGGGGAAAAATGGTGGCTTAGAAAATCACCTTTTGAGCTCATCTTAATATTTCTATGTCATCAATGTTATTCTTCCTTTTTGTTTATTTTAATTGAATTAGTGAGCAACCCCAGGGAGCAGCTTAGCTCCTCCTCCCCAGCACTGGGGTTAATAGTGTGCACCACCATGCCCAGCTCCTGTGCTGGGCTCTCATAAAAATAACAGCCAGCCTTGATGTGAGAATTTGTGCCTAGTCATATTGTATCTTGTTATGCCATGTGCGGTTGATATCCCTGGAAGGCCTGCTCTTTTCTGAATTGGAAGTGGAGGAGGAATGGATCGAGGGGAGAGGGGACATGTGTGGAGGGGAACTGAGAGCAGCGGAGGGAGAGGAAACTGCAATTGGGGTGTAGTGTATGAGAGAAGAATAACAAATCATGAATAACCGGGGTGCAGGTGCAGCTCAGTGGTAGAGTCCTGGCTGAGCATGCTCAAGGCCCTCAGTTCCATCCCTGGCACTGAAAAAGAAGCATGGATAACAAGCAGGCATTTTGTCTGTGTGTGTGTGTATGTACATGTGTGTATGTATGTATATGTGTGTATGTGTGTGAGTGCATATGTTTGTGTGTATGTATATGTGTGTATGTGTGTTTGTATGTGTGTGTGTTTGCATGTGTGTCTGTGTATATGTATGTATTGTGTTTTCATGTATGTATGTATATGTGTGTTTGTGGGTCTGTATATGTGTATGTGTGAGTGTGTGTTTGTGTGTATGTATATGTATGTATTGTGTTTGCATGTGTGTCTGTGTATGTGTGTTTGTGGGTGTGTATATGTGTGCATGTGTGTAGGTCCGAGGTTGACCTCAGGTATCTTCCTCAATCACTCTTTACCTTCCTTTTTGAGACAGTGTCTCACCCTGAACACAAAGCTTGCCAGTTTGACTCTCTTGGCTAGCCAGTGAGTTCCTGGCTCTGGCTCTCTGGTACTGGGGTCACAGGCACACATTGCCGTGTCTGACTTTCATGCAGGTGCTGGATATTGAACTCAGATCCTCATCTGATAACCTAAGCACTTTACTCATTGACCGATGTCCTCAGCCTCCCCTAATGGCATTTTAAAAGATTTGTGTGTGTGTGCATGTGTATGTGCTGTTGTTATTGCATGTGGATACAGATGTACATGTACATGTGTGTGCATATAGTTGATGTTGAAGTTTTTCTTCAATCAATCTCTACACTGTTCATTGAAAAAGAGTCTCTTGATTGATTCCAGAGCTCACCCATGTGACTAGTGTTGGCTAGTCAGCTTGCTCCGGGAGTCCTGTCTCTCCCTTCTGAGTGCTGGAATCACAGGTGGGCTGCCACACCATCCCACATTTATGCGGGTTCTGGGGTCCTGAATTCTAGTCCTCATCTTATGCAGTGAGCACTTTAACCACTGAGCCATCTCCCAGCCCCCAGAGGGAATATTGAGTACTAGTCTTTGCCAATACCATTCCCATGACACGTACTAACCACTCTGCTCACCTACACACCGTACACTTTGTATTTCTTTTAAAAATACTAAATTCAATGACAGTATTGATAGCCCATGAATTATAAAAGTGTTTGAATAAAGAAGATGGCTCTTGTATCCAGGCCATATCAAAGGCCATAGATCTTAAGCCCTTTACAACAGAAACAGTAACAGTGAACAGGCCAGGGTGACTTCTCCATCCTATCTTCTGCTAGGCTGAGAGTGCAAAGGTTCTGCATAGGATGATGTGGGCATGTCCAGAGACATCAGCAGTTTGGGATCCCGGTGCAATCTTTGCTTTCCATGCTGGCACGATTCTGTCCCAACCACAGGCTTTGGCCCTATGCAACCTACAAAATATTCTTCCCCAATTCCAGTTTCGAATATTAAATTAAAACAGATGTGCAAAAAGAAACAAATACCTGCCACCAAACCCGAGCCCATCCTTCCACCAGCCGCTAGCTTCAGGGACAACCGCTGCCCATTCCACATCTCCTCTGAACATCTTAAGAGCAGGTCCATATTCCCTGTGACCCATGCTGGTTCTGCTGCAGAAAGGCCAGTGCCAGAAGGGGATCCTAGAAGTGCATGGAACTGTCCGAGGGTCCCCGGTGGGGCCACTCCTCATCCACCCACCTGCGCAGGATCTTCTCCACGTCAGCCCTGTGGTAAAGTCGGCAGAGCTCCATCAGCTGGACCACAGTCCTCTGGCTGTTTCGGAACAAGAACTCCAGCGTGGGGCTCTGGGGCCTCTGTTCCAGGAAGCACAGTTCATCATAGGGCATGCCCCACTTGCTGGCAAAATTCCTCCAGTTCTTCACGGTCGGGTGGCACGGATCCAGCTTTATCCTGATCACATCCAGCAAGTCCTGATCATTGAGCAAGTCGCTGATGGTGGGGACCCGGGGTGAACAGGAGGGGCACGAGCAGCCTTCCTTGCATGGCCGGTTTCTGCTGACACCTGCAGGATGACAGAGAGGCCACAGCTTGGCCAGGGGCCTGGCAGACACGGGCGACGTTCCCTCTATTTCCCTACTGTCTTGGCGACATCATCGAAGTGTCACACAGCCTTCCCTGCTCCCACAGTGCTGTTCTTCTGTGTGCGTGCACGTGTGCACAGGTGTGCAGCATGGGTGTGTGGAGGCTAGAGAGCAACCTTGCGTGTCACACCCCACCCACGCCTTTAGCTCAGCATCTCTCACTGGCCTGGAATGGACAGAGTAGGCTAGGCGGGCTGGTTAGGAAGCCCCGGGGATCTACCTGAATCTGGACCCACTTTTCAGGTTACTGCTATGCATTGTCTCTGAGGCACCTGCCTTTTACTTTTAGATAGGCAACGGCAAGAACTTTGCCCACTGAGCCCGTTTTTGTTTGCTTGTTTTGTTTTTGAAGACAGTATCTGTCTCTGGCCTGGAGCTTATTAAATAGGGTAGGCTGGCCAGCAACCCCCAGGGATCTCTTCCTCCTTAGCACTGGAGTCATAGACATGGGCACCACAGCCACAGGGATGCTGGCAATACAGCTCAGGTCCCATTCTGCAAGGCAAGCACTTTGCTGACTGGGACATCTCAGCAGCCCCTACGGCATTACCCTTTACAGGAAAAGAAAGGCTGAAAGCAGGAGCAAGAGTTGATAAAGCCAACCTCGCTTCCCATCCATGCTCTCCCCATTCCAGCATACGCTTGGAGGGCCATTGACCAGATTAAGGCTTCCAGGACCAATTCATGCACACATCCTTCAGCTCACGACAACTTTTAAAATTACATTTATTGTTGTTGTTTGCTGTTGTGTGTGTGCACAGGTGCCTGCGCGCCACATCCCGTGAAGGTCACAGAACAAATTGCAGGACTCGGTTATCTCTTCCATCACGTGGGACCCGGGAATTGAACTCAGGTTGCTAGGCTTGACAGCAAGCACCGTTCCCTACTAAGCCGTTCCACTGGCCTCCCTGACAGCTTTTAACACCAAACCTAGCACATGAAGATGGTACATGTGATTGCGCACAGCCCCTCAAAAGTTCTTGAAAAGGAAGAAAACTGGTCCCCGCCTGCTCCCTGCACGTATCTGAAAACCCAAAGCATATCTGTCATGGCTACTGGCAGAAAGATTTCTTTGGGAATTTATAGCCTCCTTATCATTCCTTTGCTTTATCTGTCTTCTTTACTCACAGAGGCTCTGTCTGAAGTGTGGCCAGCAGCCCCCGGGGTGTGCGGGGAGCTGGAGGCAAGCCGAGGAGCACACCAGGCTCTAGCTTGGGCCTCACCCAAAAACCGGTTCCCACCCCAGCTTCAATCGTCTCAGCGTCATCTATCACCAGGAGGCAAAACCACGGGTGGGAGTGGAAGTTAGTGGGGAAGAGGTATCAGGAAGTCGCCCACTGAAGCCCTCGGTGGTGCCACTCTGCGGACACACGGCCACTGAAGTGGTCTCACTCTGCGGACACGGCCACAAGCAGTGTCAGCTGCACAATGATGTCTCCAAAGTCTGAATTGGGTTTAAAGGTCATAGGCTTGGAAAGTTGTGGGGGTGTGACCTTTACTATAAGATGACACATTGCTACACATGCTGTCACTGAGCAGTGGCTGTAGGAGAGTGAGGAATTTGAACAAGGGCGGGGTGAGGCAATGTCTCAGCTGGTAAGGTATTTGCCGTGTAAGCCTGAGTACTAGGTCAGCCAGGGCTACACAGCATGACTCTGTCTCAAATATAAACAAAACAGCAGCCTAGGGAGATGGCTCAGTGGTTAAAGCATTTGCCAAACAAGCACAAGGGCTTAAAGTCAGACGCCCCTAGCCTGACCCCCGACCCCCTGTAAATGCTGCGTGAGTGTGATATCCTCAAAGGGAGAGAAGGACTCACAGAGCAAGCGGCCTGGAAAGATTAGAGCTCGCCTCGGTGAATAAGGTGGAAAAGCAATACCGGAACCCATGTGAACTGATGCATGAGAACATTTCAAACTGCCTGTTAAAAT
The DNA here is from genome assembly GCF_014885135.2 of Alexandromys fortis. Classification (NCBI taxonomy): domain Eukaryota; kingdom Metazoa; phylum Chordata; class Mammalia; order Rodentia; family Cricetidae; genus Alexandromys; species Alexandromys fortis. The sequence goes on along the minus strand of NW_026067924.1, from coordinate 23,844,312 downwards.
CATCAGCTGCGTCAGGCATGGTGGCGCACGCCTTTAATCCCAGCACTTGGGAGGCCGAGGCAGGTGGATCTCTGGGAGTTCCAGGCCAGCCTGGTTTACGTGGCAAGTTCTAAGAGAGCCAGGACGACATAGAAAGACCCTGTCGAGGAAACTGAAAAGAAAAGCATAAACTTTAGGTGGTGGGAATATTTTCTAAGAGATATATTTAGTCCCCTCCCACACTCCAAATACTTCTCATAGCGCATACAGTATTCTATCTGGAAGGACAAACTTTGAGATGTCCTGAGGAAGGAAGAGAGAACAAAGAAATCGCTAGTGTTGGGGGACGACCGATACCTCTCAAGTGATAGATAGGCCCCGGGTATACAGCAGGCACTGAATAAATGACACTTACGGTAATGACAAGGAACTAGCCCTTACTCCAGTGACAAATTCTCTCTAGAAATTAAAAAGCAGGGGCTGGCAGGATGGCTCAGCACTTGAGTGTTTACAACCTCCTGTAACTCTGCCTCCACGGGAGCTCATGCCCTTCTCTGTCTCCTTGGGCCCTTACGTTCACGTGCACACAGCCCCACCCGCCACCACACACATATACATAATTAAATAAATAATATTTAAGAATAAATTAAATATGTATTTGCCCCAAGGGTGAATAACTGAGAATTCTGCTTCTCCAGGGAAGGAGGTGCAAGCATGCATGTCGCTTCCCCTGATGGCAATTCGGAAGTGGAAGGGAGAATTCAGTGAGGGAAGAGGAAGCCAGGAGTACATGTTGCTGGAAAACAGTACAGACTTGGTCTCTAAATAAAAAGATTGTGGGTCAATTCGAGATCTGGAAAGAGAGGAGATGATTGAGAAAATACTCATCCCTCACTTCGACGCTTTAACCACTCTCGTCCTACCGGTCACTTCTAGACAAGGGGGTGGGGACCAGCTCAGAGCGCAGAGCTTTGGGGGTATATATAGGGTTTGTGCAGCAGGCTTGAGTCTTGATTCAGTGCCTGGCACTGCATAAAACTGGTGTACGCCAGGCGGTGGTGGCGCACGCCTTTAATACCAGCACTTGGGAGGCAGAGGCAGGCGGATCTCTGTGAGTTCGAGGCCATCCTGGTCTACAAGAACTCTAGTTCCAGGACAGGCTCTAAAACTACAATGAAACCCTGTCTCGAAAAGCCAAAAATAAATAAATAAATAAATAAATAAATAAATAAATAAATAAATCTGGTGCACACATGTCGACTTCAGTACTCAGGAGGTGGAGGTAGGAGAATTGGAAATTCAGGGGCATTTTCAGGTGCATAGCTAGCTTAAGACCAGCTTGGACCACAGGAACATAGAAAGAAAAAAAAAAGTGAGAGAACATTGCTAGGGAGAGGTGAGGGCGTTGCTAGGGATAAGGTGAGAGAGCGTTGCTAGGGAGAGGTGAGAGCGTTGCTAGGGAGAAAGCCCCTGTGGCCAGGTAGATGGCCTGTTGCACAGGTGTGTGCTAAGCCCTGGTCCCACTCTGTGAACACAGGTAATGACGGTGGTCTCAAAAGTGGCTTCAAGGATTAGGATTAAAGACATCATCCATCCAAGCCTCCTCCTAACACACAGCATGGCCCAGTGGAGAGCTGTGGGGGGGGGGGGGAGGACAGTGGCGCTTGAGCTTCACTTGGGATGGAACCCACTGATCCCCTCTAACCCCTGCGGGAAATCCTCCTCACATCTGGGCCAGCCACCAAGGTTCTATTTTAATTAGTGTGGCACGGCAGCAGGGCACGGGAGTGTCCCAGCTCCCACAGAGACTGCAGATGCACAGCTGGGATGGAAGCCACAGTCTCGAGGAGGGACTACAGGTCAGTGGCTGTCAGCACAAGAAGTGTGCAGGGTCTACAGACGAAGGGGGCCATATCAGAGAAAACCTCTCTGAACATTTTCAGGAGTACTCGGGATATAGCTTAGAGGGAGGGCACTTACCTAACATGTGAGGGTCCTGGGTTCCATCCCCCGGACTGCATTGGGGTGGTGGGGGGCCTTGGATGAAGACGCACCTTGCTATGTAATTGGTTGTACCAAGGTAGGCTGGAAAGTCACTCTATTCTGCATGCGGGTTGTAAGCAGTTCTGATAGGTTTTCCCTCCCACAATCCCTTGCCCTCTTCTGCATAACTTGGGCCTTTCAGATGGGATTCTATAGAAGTGACTGAGAATTCGCCATCAAAACACGTTCAATAGGTGAGTCCCTCAGGTACTCAAAGGGACTGGGACATGTTCATGAAAGATAGTGTTCCCAGTACATGTACTGACACCAGGCTCCACGGAGGTGTTTGGGTCCCAGGAATAAAAAAAATGTCCCCTACTCTACCCAGAAAATATGACAAGGATGGAGAGTCACTAAGCAAGATCTATGCTTTGGTTACCAAAGCACATGCTATTGTTTAAAAACAAAGTACAGTTGGGGGCTGGAGAGACAACTCATTCAGTAAGGTACAGTTTGGGCTGGAGAGATAGATCATTCAGTAAGGTACAGTTTGGGCTGGAGAGATAGATCATTCAGTAAGGTATGGTTGGAACTGGAAAGATAGCTCATTCAGCAAAGAGCTTGCTATGCAAGTCCAAGCATCCGAGTTTGGTCCTCAGAACCTACATAAAGAAGCCAGGGGTAGTAACATACATCTGTGGTCCCCGTGTTAGGAAGGTGGAGGGAGGAATCCCTGGCCAGCTAGCTCAGTCTTATCAGAGCCTGAGAGGGCCTGGTGAAGTTTGTCTCAAAAACTGAGGTACACACACACACACACACACACACACACACACACACACACAAATACACACAAGCATGTTCATACGCATGCACACACACATGCATGCGCACATGCACACAATTATAATCAACATGGATGAATGCTAACTGCTGATTGTCAGATAGTTATAAAGCCACACACATAACACAAGTCAATGATACCCATATTCACTGCATAACTTTCATGACTCTGCCCAGCTACTCCCGATGCCCAGGAACCTTAGGCCATCCTTTACCTGAAAGGGGATCTCCAGTGCTGTCTGGAAAGTCATTTTCTTCTTCCTAAAACAAAAATCAACCTTCATTAAAATCATGGCCGCAAAAAAATGGCAATGTCAACCTTCCTTGTTAGTTAAATTTCTACCAACTAAGTATGAGGGTCTCACTGATGCTCAGAGATGGTCCTTCAGTGATGGTGAGCTGTAAGAATCAATCCAAAATGTGGAATAAGCCCAGGATGCAACTGCTCCAGGAGACACTGGACAAAGGTGAAGCAGGCCAGGGTCCTATCTCAAATGTCTGAAGGCACATAACCATGGGAGCATGTAACTAAGGCTCCTATTTTATTTTTATCCTTATTATATGCTGTTTTCTTTGTTTTGTGTAAGCAGAAGTTTTTGTTCTGCCCAGTTCCACAGTCGTTCAGTCCCAAAGAAACACACAGAGGCCTACATTAATTATAAACTGGTTGGCCTATTAGCTCAGGCTTATTTATAACTAGCTCTTACAACCTAAATTAACCCATAATTCTTATCTATGTTTAGCCACATGGCTTGGTACCTTTTATCAGTGCAGACTTTTCATCTTGCTTCCTCTGCATCTAGCTGGTGACTTTGTCTCTGTCTTTGCTCTTCCCAGAATTCTCCTAGTCTGGTCGCCCTGCCTATACTTCATGCCTGGCTACTGGCCAATCAGTGTTTTATTAAACCAATACAAGTGACAAATCTTTACAGGGTACAAGAGCATTATCTCACAGCAGTTTTGTTTTCATTCTATCTTGGATAAGACCTGCCAGCCTAGGCTAAAATGTGTGTGTATGTGTGTGTGTGTGTGTGTGTGAGAGAGAGAGAGAGAGAGAGAGAGAGAGAGAGAGAGAGGTGTGTTTGCACATGCTTATGGAAACCAGGGTTTGATGTTGGTGTCTCCTACCATCCTTCTATATTTTTCTTTCTTTTTTTAGATTTATTTATTTATTATGTATACAGTAGTCTGCCCACATGTATGCCTTGCAGGTCAGAAGAGGACGCCAAATCTTGTTACAGATGGCTGTGGGCCACCATGTGGTTGCTGGACAGTGTCTCTTACCTTTAACTAGACTGGCTTGTCAGCGAACTCCAGGAGTCTGCCTGTCTCTATACTCTGCCCCAGTCAGGGTCAAGGTTACAGAGGTATCATCCACACCCACCTTTCATGCGAGTGTAGGGATCTGAACTCAGGTTCAGTGCTTGCTCAGCAGGCACTTGACCCGAGGAAGGATCCATTTCCCCAGCACACACTCCAGACCACAATTCTTTGCCTTCCCTATGGATTTTTTAAAGTTCATTTTTATGTGTATTTTGTGTGCATGTATGTCTGTGCACCACATGTGGGCCTGGTGCCTGCAGAGGCTGGAAAAGGGCAAGGAATCCCATGGAAATGGTGTGACAGGTGGTTATAAACCACCATGTGGGTGCAGAGAAGTAAACCCCAGTCCTCTGCAAGTGCGGCCAGCACTCAACCATCTCCCAAGCCTTTCTATGAATGTCTTTTAAGTTTTATTGCAAAGCAGCTAAAACCAAATATGAAAAAGTAATGGCAAGCCCTGGACGAGTAGACAGTGCCCTGCCTGTACGACTGGGATTCTGTGTCTACTGCCAGGGTCATGTTGTCTTAGGATGACAATGGCCTTCAGTACGGTGTCCTTCGAGCAAGGGACTTTGTTGCTCCAGGCAGACATCACCTGCCATGACCTCCCATGTACATGAAGGTGGCTTTTAATTACCAGGTGTCTGAATTTTGTTTGTAAAGAAGTGCTAACTTGGCCGGACACAGTGCACATACCTGTAATCCTAGCACTCAGGAGGCAGAGGCAGGAGGATTACAAACTCAAGACTAAGGTGGGGTTTAAACAACACACTGTCTTAGAACAACGGCAGGGTCACTGTTTAGTATATTTTAAGCATTTGCTGTTTTGATTAATCCTCTAAGAAGCCTTTTTCCTTGCCTGAACTCACGAATCCCAGCCCTCTGCAGTGTACATATGTCTGTTAATCCCAAGACTAGCTTTCCACCCACTGCAGGGACATTCCTATTCCCACTAGCTAGACCTTCCCCTGGGAACTGAGACAATATTTGCTTTGGTTTTTCTGCGTTCTTGCCTTCCCTGACGCTCCAGGACAACAAAGCCAGCATGCTTGGGAGCCATGGGATTTCTGCAGTGCTTTTTTTCTCTTTTCTCTTTGTGTGTGTGTGTGCATGTGTAAGAACTGGAGGAAGCCCCTGGAGGGGCCTGAATACCTCAGCACAGCCTTACACAGTAATAAGGTGAAGCCCTGGGAGCCCCATCCCCACAAGACTACACTCACTGCCCTGAAGGCCGTGTGGAGACCTGCCCTTTCCTATCTGCAGAGTTTCCACAGGCCCGGGCAGGCCTGCTCACTCTTATATCAACACAGTCAGCTCTGCTCACTGAATCGGAAGTGTGGGCTACAAAGGACAGAATAGAAACTGCAAGTCATAGAGAGAGACGGGAATGTTAAAGGTTTGTAGATGTTGTGGTATAGAGGTCCCTGATAAAACACAGTGTTTCCCAGAAGTCAAAACTGCGTGGCCTGGCTCATTCTATTTGAGTTCTCCTCATCTAGAGAATAACAGGCCAATACCAGCTGGTCACATTCACCCTCAGGATGTGGCCAGGGAGCACAACTCAGAATTATTGTGCAATGGTTGAAGACAGAGGAGTGTCCAGGGTGGCCAGGTATAGTAGCCCACGCCCCTAGTCCTACCACTGTGAGAACTTCCAGGCCATCCCAGGCTACATAGCAAGATTTTGCCTCCAAGAATAAAATGAAACAAAAGATAAGCCAGGGCCTTCGTTTCCAGGCCTGGGAACTGCGCTGCTTCCAGGTGAAACTCCCAGCAGTGGAACCAGAACAGACTCGCTTTGTACCTTATCTATTTCTTTTGGTCTTGTTGAAACAACGCTCCTGCCTTTATTCCTCGTGTGTTTACTGAGCTGTTCATGTGTCGAAGCTGCATGCAGGAACCCATATCCACAGGACCCTAGCCCTTGACCTGAGGTACAGGAGGAAGAATCACAGGCCTAACCGAAAGGCCAGGCTGAGGATGGCGAGCACTCAAGGAGATGTGACCGAGTCCCCCAGGAAGAGGTCTCCACAGACTGAAAATGCCAGAGGGGGCTGGGGTTGTAGCTCAGTGAGGGAGTGCTTGCCTGGTTTGTGCAGGCCCCAGGTTCAAGCCCCAGCGTCACAGAAAAGTTAAATAAAACCAAAACTGGGTGTGGTGGTTCACTCTGTCATCCCAGCACTTGGGAAGCTGAGACAGGAGGATCTGCTGATTGTAGACACTAGTCCGAGCTACAGTGAGAACTTAAAACACACAAACACAAATCAGGTGTGGTGGTGCGTACCTCTATGACCCCAGCTCTTGGGAGGTAAAGGCAGGAGGATCAGGAGTTCAAAACCAGCACCTGAGAGGTGACTGCTGGAGGAGCAGAAGTTCAAGGCCAGCCTGGGCTACACGAGACCCTGTCTCTGAAAAAACAAACCAAACAACAAAAACACAAATAATACCACAACAAAACTATGAATAATAAAATAAATCAGAGGTCATTTCCCAGATACAAAGATGGCTGAGACTGGTCCTGCTGAAGGTCTGTCACAGTGGACAGTTGCAGAATGGGGCATTTGCTTAGAGCCTTTAGAAGTTGACAGGGACACAGGAAAGCAAGGAATGAGATGAGGAGCAAGAAAGCAGGAAGAAGGGAATGGCTGATGTTCTTGTAAGTGCTGGACTTTATCTACAGACAGTAGGGCTCACCGTGGGCTCTCACTGGAAGAAGGACATGTCCACCCAAAACACTGTGAAATTAGCAGCAGAGATACCTGACTGGCTGTAGGCACAGGACTCATGGAAAGCAGGGCTGAGTCCGGGATACAGACTCTCTCTCTGGGAGGGAGGAGGAAGCAAGAAGACTAGAGGTGAAGAAGTCACTCAGAGATGGCAAGGTACGGGGAGAGAAGGCAGAGCAGGCTCTGGAGAGGTTACAGACAAGGAAGAGGTCAGGTCTGCATGCGATAGGCCCTAGAAGCTCTGAAAGAGACCGCAGCAAGTGATGGAACCAGGGATGCTGAGCAGACTCTGGGAGGAGAGGTGAGAAGCAGAGAGCAAGCTGGGAGCAAGTCCAAACCTCCAGCAGTCCCCAGATCCCACACAGTGATGGCAGTGGGAGGAAAGCAGAGTCAGGGTCGGAGAGAAGGGCAGGGACCCTCAGGAGTGCTGGGGAGGGCAGCCAGGTCTGGGGGCCGAGTGAGGCCACAAGCCGTGGGAATGAAAACATCTCTCTGGTGGGCAGTACTGCCACGGATGTGGCTGGAAAACACGGCCGCATCTGTCTGGAATGCTCCAAGGTACCTATCTCTGTCAGGTTCCCATCCTGCCCCCATCAGGCCTCAGCTGACACATCACTTCCTCTCCAAATGCCCCATGTGGGTTCTGTGACCTGGGTCCTCCCACAGTATCCTGTACCATCACCCACAGCGCCGGTGGCATTGGGTTTGGAGTTTGTCTTCAGCCCTAGGCTGCATGCCGCATGGCAAGGACATGGTGTGTGTTGTACAGTGGGGGATCACTGGGCTCTGGAGCACCAAATGTCTGTGGAGGGAGGGGGAAAAAAAGGAAGGAGGTCACAGAATGCAGCCCACGTCTTCAAGCCCATCCCACAAGTTGCCCTTCAACACGAGTCTTCTTACATCTCCTCCATCCCCATCTGCTCTGTGGCTCCCTTCTCACCTCCATTCCTATCCACTTAGTTATTGCCCGAGCGCTATATTTTCTCTTGTGACAACTTGGAAGTGACCCTCAAGATCAGGCCTATTGATCTTCCCCATAGCAGGAGGCAATGGGAAGGTCCTTAGACTCTCACCTAAGACCCAGCCACTGGAGGGGAGGAGATGGAAATTTTTAAGTAAAAATAAATTTAAAAAAATGTGAAAAAAGAAAAAAAGACATATAAGCAATCAGAAAACTAAAGATTATCAATTAAGTTATAGCTCCAATCCCAACTGTTTTTTATGCTTTACTCCAAAATTTGTGTCAGAATTTTACCTCAATACACAAAGTACTGTTAAAAAAAAAAAAAAAAGACCCAGCCACTCTGACTTGCATACCCCTGGCAGCTGTATGTAATTCTGCCCCCAGGACATGATGGCTCATATAGAGTGTGGGAGTTAAACTGAGGGGGGCTCCATCTGTGCAGCTATGAGGATGTCATTCGTATTGGGGTGAGACTTTTCAGTGATCAGAAGCTTTGGGGTCACCCACACTCCTGCAAGCAAGCCCTCTTTCACATTCTCATCGGTAAATCCAACCTCCTCACTTTGCCAAGCTACTCTCGGATGGAGTCATTGCTTTGGTCAGTCTTTGCTGCCCTATCTGGAGTGAGCAGATGTTTGTCTATGTCTCCCCAGGACAAGCTCACACGACAGCCATCATTCCTAGATAAGTGTGGGCCCCTGGTCAATCCACGGAGTCTCCTACACTCCAATCCAGCTTGCTCTACGCTGCTATGCTTTGCTGGAGAAAAGAAAGCTACAAACCTCACACACTCATGTTATCTGATCTCGCTGTTCCCTGTTCGTCCTAGGATCCTAACGCTGTCAACTGACAGGATCCAGACTGCCCACGAGGCACGCCTCTGGACACACCTGTAAGGGATCTTTTTGATTAGGCGATTTGAAACAGGAAGGCTCACCCTCCAAGTGGGCAGGACCTTCCGCCTGTGGTCCAAACAGAAGCAGGATTAAGGGAAATACTTTTGCTTTTCACCCGCTGGCTTCCCCTCTCGTCTGCGAGTTCATCCACCGTGCTGTGGCTGCGACTGGGCACGCTACCTGTTGCCGTCTTTCGCTGACTTCTATCAATGACTTCTTTCAACAAGAAGGCCTGGGCCTCTCCAGGAATCCTTCAGGCCGTCAGTACCAGATTGGGACTGCTGAGGCCTCCAGCCATTGCTGGACTATCCAGACCATTTCCTGTAAGTCAATCTGCTAAATCTCCCTTTGCTATGTATTCATTCTGCCAGCTCTCTTCCTCCAGAGAACCCTAACTAATACACCTACTGACTATCCTGAGTCTTAGCAGGTCCTGATGCAGACCCTGCATTCACCACTGAGGTCCTCGTGTCCCTCTCTCCCCTGACTTCCTAAGGTACAAGCTGAGCCATCCTCAGGAGTCTCTGCATTTGCCCTAAGTCATTGTCCTCTTCACTCCAATCTCCAGAGATGGCGTCATTGTCTCCAATAACTCTCTGTGCTCCTTGGGTTATGAATTTTGTGCACACTTCTGTTATAGCTCCACCACAAAGGGTGGCAACTGTGTCTTATTCATCTTTATATCTCTAGGGTTGGAACACAAAGGCTATGTTCAAGCCTGAGGATGTAGCTCAGGGGGTAGAGGGCTTGTCCAGCATGCATGTGGCCCAGAGTTTGATCCCCATCCCTGCATAAAATGGGCATTAGCGACACATGTCTGTAATCTAAGTGCCCAGGAAGTGGAAGAGAAGAATCAGAAGTCTGAGGCTAGCCTGGGTTACACAGAGAATTCCAGGCAAGACAGAGTCTGTCTCAAAATAAAATAAAACAAAAAAAATTAAAAAGTTGGCTAGCTAAGAGCGGAGGTGCTGGGAGGTCAGAGGCACATACAAGGAAGAGCTCCTCAGCAGAGTGGGGGAGACCTAGAGTGAATGCCACCCAATAAAGCAGGAGAGAGGATAGTGGGGAACGCAAGAAGGGGCCCGCTGGGCTCAGACAACTAGGAAGACAAAAATGATGCCTCCAAGAGAAAGAAATAAACGTATTTAAAAATTAGATAATAATATATACCTAATTTCATTCTGCTGCTGCTGGAGGTTCGGTTTCACCAACACCATTTATTAAACAGGCGATCTCCCCGCCACTGTGCATGCTTGCCTGTCAGGAATTAGGTGGGCATAGCTTTGTTGGTTTAGTTCTGGGCTCTCTGTTTCGTTCCATTGGTCTATCTGTTCTTGTGCCAATCCCAGGCTGACTTTGTCACTCTGGCTCTATAGTGTAATTTGAAGTCGGATATTGTGATACCCCCTGCTGTATTCTTACTCCTTGGGACTGCCTGGATATCTGTAGTCTTTTGTGGCTCCACGTGAATTCTTGTATTGGTTTTTTTTTCTTGATCTGTGAAATGTGACATCAGAAATTTGACAGGTATTAAATTAAATCTGTGGGCTAATTTTAATAGTATAGTCTTTTCCACAATATTACCGACAATTCATGAGCATGGGAAGTCTTCCCGCCATTTAGTATTTTCTTTGATTTCCTCAGTCTCTTGAAATTTTCATTGGAAAGTTCTTTTTCTTTAGCTGGGTGTGTTCCTGGGTACTTTTTTTCCCCCCTAATTTGAGTAGGATATTTTTTCCTGATTTTTTTTCTCAGTGGTATATTGTTTTAACATATGAAGGATATTGCCTCTATTTTTATATTGGTTTTGTATCTTGCAACTTTACTGTGTTTATTAGACATAGGAGCTTTCTAGTAGATTTTATAGGGTCACCAAAGTAATGTCATGCCATCTGTCAACAGGGAGAGTTTGAATTCTTTCCCATTTTCATTCCCTTTATGCCTTATGTAATTGCTAAGATGAGCGCAATATATTAACTAAGAGAAGGGACATGCTCTCGGTGTGTCTCCACTGAACATACTGTTGGCTGTACACGTAAAGACCAACATCTCTGGAGTCCTGTGTTAAAGGCCCAGATACAGCAAAGACCACACAAAGGTGAGCAGGGATTCAAACGAGGCCGGGGCAGGGATCTCTTCCCTGTCGATGTAAAGCTAAATACAAAAGTACAAAAACTTGAAAGAAATGCCACGATTGTTGCTCAGATGAGAACAAACCTACAGATTTGTGTACCCTTAGTGCTTTCTTCTCCTCCGTGGGTTTTCTATGCAATGGCATAGGCCTGCCCCAGCGGGGGTTGAAGTGTGGGTCAAAAACCTTCGCTGTTGCTAGAACTGGGAGGCTGGGGTGCTGAGTGTGATTCCAAACCCACCCTACAGGTGCAGAGACAAAGACTGCGGGTTTTCCCTTTATATAGGGAGTAGAGCCGGTTATTGTTCAGAAATATCACAGAACACTTCACAGGCGATTATGGTCGGTGCATGCAAACACAGGTAGACCACAGGACATGGAAATTACAGGGTAGTGGGAGCTTCTCCTTAGGTCCTTTCATTCACAAACTCCAGACTCGTAGTACCAGTGGTGCTGGGAACAGAGGCTTGTCAGCCATGCAGTGAAGGGAACAGCATTAGACACTGGTGTAATAGTATGTGAGCCTAAGAAAGGCCATGTCATTCCATGTGTTAACATGGAAAAGCTTGCATGTGGATGACTATTTCAATGTATTTTATTATTTAAAACATTTCTTTTCTTTTGTTTTTGGTTGTTGTTTTGGTGTGTGTGTGTGTGTGTGTGTGTGTGTGTGTGTGTGTGTCATTTTGAGACAGGGTTTCTCTGGTTCTGTAGCTTTGGAGTCTGTCCTAGAACTAGCTCTTGTAGACCAGGCTGGCCTCGAAGTCACAGAGATCCGCCTGCTTCTGCCTCCCGAGTGCTGGGATTAAAGGCGTGCGCCACCACCTGGTTTAAAACATTTCTCATATTTAAATTTTTTTATTTTATTGTTCTTTTAAAAATATTTTTGGATTTGTTAATTTTCATTGATGTATATGTGTGTGTGTGTGTGTGTGTGTGTGTGTGTGTGTACATTTGAGTGCAGTGCTCTTAGAGACCAGAGTTTGAGTTCTAGGCAGTTATGAGCCACTCAAAATGGGTGCTGAAAATTGAACTCAGGTCCTCTGAAGAGAATATGCACTTTAAGCACTGAGCCATCTCTCCAGCTCTATTTTTGGGGTGTGTGTGTGTGTGTGTGTCTGTGCACGCATGCGCGCATGTGCAGGTACCTGAGGAGACCAGAAGAGGGCACTGGATCCCAGGAGCTGGAGTTATGGGTGGCTATGACCTGCCCAACATGGGGGGCTGGGCTGAGGCTGTGCAAGAGCAGCAAGTGCTCTGAGCAGTTACTTAGCCGTATCTCCTAGGATCCTAGCGATAGACTATGGCTTTCAGACAGTTGGCACCCTTCCTCCTGAGCAGCTCAGCCTGGAGTTTCTTTTAAAGCCAGTTGTTAGTCGGTCTATTTATCTGTCTGTTTATTTGCCTGCCTGCCTGCCTGAGACAGGATCTCATGTAGTTTGGGCTGATTTTCTGGCTAAGTACTGGGGTTACAGGCATGAGCCACCATGTTTCTTGTTGTTGTTGTTGTAGTTGAATATTGTACACAGTGTGAATGAAGTCAGTTTTATACTGACTTACTCAATAAGCATGAGGATGTTTGTCACTCCCCAATGTCCAGTGTCACCATGTGTATCCTGCACTCGACCTTCTCTGGGGTCCTGCCCTTAAAGTGAGACTGCTCACTTGATTAGCAAGAGGTATGGATGGATAATTTTCTACAAAATTACATCTGTTTCCACTTCCTCAGTATATGAGGGTAGTTTTGCTAGACATCTAGACCAACTGAGGCCCACAGGGAATTCTAACCCATTCATGAAACCCAAGAGTGTTACAGTCAGCAGAGCTCTGAAGAGCTAAGGAAAAAATTTTAGACTGTCAAAGGAAAACAGCTAAGTTATAGAAACCTTTGACTTCCCTATGCCTTTCCACAAATATATGCATACATACACATGTATATATGTGTACATGTATATATGTACAAAATATATATTTGTATATATGTACATGTAAACATGCATTTATAGATACACATGTATATATGTACATGTGTAAACACACACATACATACATGTGTATATGATATCTGTGCATGTACATGTGTTCACATATATGCATATATTTTTGAGAACAAAGGGATGAACCTAGGGCCTTACACATGCTAGGTAAGTGCTCTACCACTGAAAAATAGTCTCAGTATTATTTTCTTCACTTTTAAAACATTTTAAGGGTCTCACCAAGTTGCCTAGGCTGGCTCTGAACTCATCCTGTAGCTCAGGATAAGCTCTAACCTTTCATCCTCCTGCACCAGCTTCTCAGTTAGCCAGGATTACAGGCCCTAACAAGGCCACAAATATTTAATCTTGACTTGGTTCACAAAACAGTAATAAGTCAAAGCCATTGGCTTTAATATGCCATATCAAGTCAAAATAATACAATTTTCTTTTAGATGTTTATTTCTGGAGAGATTCATTACATTCATTATCTCAGCCTCACGTGTGAGGGACATTGGGGAGCGTGGGTTTGCTGGGGCTCCAACAGCAGCCAAGGTTGACACTCTGTTATTCCTAACCATCAAACACAGGGACAGGACACCTCAGAATTGACAAGGCAGACCCCTCAGAAACGTTAGTGAGATTATCACCAAAATGCCTGACCAGAGCATTAACCCGGATCAGTGCCAGGGCAACCATCTTAGGGCTGTGGGGGCCAGGAATGACAAGAACATCTTTCTACAGCCGTGAGAAAGCCCAGAAGGGCAAACAAGAAGACGTAGGGAGGGGAACCTGCAGAGAGGGGCCAAGTTGGGACAGAGAGGAAAACCTCAGCATATGGGCTACAGGATTTGTTCCCAGTAGGGACACAATCCAGGACCAGACCTTCCAGTGGGCAGCACACAGGGCGGTGTGTGTGTGTGTGTGTGTGTGTGTGTACGTACCTGTGTGTATCTGGGTGTACACAAATGCCATAGTATGAGTGTGGGTATCAGAGGATGATGTCTGGGTTCTCTCCTTCTACCATGTGGGTGCCAGGAATTGAACTCAAGTCATCAGGGTTGGCAGCAAGTGCTGTGCCCACTGAACCATCCTGCCATCTCAGCTCAAGTATTTTTAACATCAAAGTGTCTATTCAAAGGTAGCATCTTCAATCCGCAACCCCAAATAACTGACACAGGGAGATGTCAAGACCATGAGCATAGGACCAAGCAGGTGATTTCCAACCCCTTGAAATTTGGTTGCCCAGACAACTGTGTGTCAAGAGACCTTTTGGGGCCGGCTTAAGGAAAAGTGTGGTCTATTTGGAGTGACAGGCTACAGCAGGTGTCTCTCTTATGTGCATGCTAAGAAAATCTGCAGCCTTACCTGGCAGTGCTGGTTCCTTGTCCTGTAAACTTTACACTAGGGGTAAAGTAAGAAATTGCCAAATACACCAGAGCTATCTGATTTTCCCCCAGAGAAGAAAGCTCAAGGCCCTGCCAATCTATGAAACGGATCTTGTTGGAGCTTGTAAGGATTGCTGCGTGTCCAGAATTGCAGGCAGGGACCTGCCAGGCTGACTAATGGCAGACAGCATCTGCAGCCCTGCCGGTCCCTGACATGCCCTGTTATTACCGTGCACTTAATGACTTTGGATCTGCGCATCTTCTGGTGAGCCCATTGCTCTGCCAAGACAACGAGGCTGCTGGCTAACATTCTACCCAATGCCTCACAATCCAACGCAAAGAAAATAGCGAGCCCTGAGTGAGGGTTCCAGTCTGAAATGTCACCTCCAAGCTCATGTGTTTGAACACTTGGTCCCCAGATACTGGCACTTTTTGGAGAGGTCGTGAAATCTCTGGGGTGTGAGGCCTAGCTTGAAGGACTGAGGTTACTAAGGGCAGGCCTTTGTCAGTCTACCTCTATTGCTGGGTCTTTGCTTTCTGGTCTACCACAATGTGAGGAACTGCCACCATGTGCTCCCACCACAAGGAAGTCCACCAAGTCTTCCCCACCAAGATGGACTGTATCTCTGAAACTGTGAGCCCAAACTAATTCTTCCTCTCTTAAGATGCTTCTGAGGGGCTCTGAAACACAATCAGGAAGGAAACTCACAAACCCCACATTTACCGGGTGAGTTCTGGTAGCATCCACACAGGCGGTACTTTCAGCCCAGGGCCTCCCCAATACATCTAGGTTTATGCGCACGGTACACCAGCTGCTACCAACTGAGAAATGTCAGACCTCTGGGGGCAGCATGGGACCGGCCAGGACAATCAGGACAGCCGTCTCTAAAGAGCTCAGGTCAACTACAGGGCATTGCTAGCTCTTTTGGTCATGTCTACAGAAAACGGGTGATGTTCTCAGGTAAAGAGCAAAGAGGTGCCGCTGTCCTCTTCCTTGAGGAGGAGATGAGGGACACACGTGTGGTGAAAGCAGAAGGGGAAGACTGGGGTGGGGAGGTTCAAAGGGGTAAAAAAGGGATGGGGGAGAAGGAAGGAGGATCAGCAAAAACAAATCATGTTTTAAAATGCCTTCCTAATCCTATCATTTTGTATATTAACTAAAAAATAAACAAAATACTAATCTAAATAACCTGCCAAACACTTAGATATGTAAATGCCCTCCAGGAAAGCTGTATGTTCTAGGGGCTTTTAGATAAGATCATAAAGTCTACCTCAACGTGGAGTTTGGCACAGTGGTCTCCCTGGCCATGGCCACTGTCACACTGTAATAACATTTTCCTACGCAGTGGTTCCTAGGGACTTTGCTAAACATAATGTCTGTCCTGTTATAGGCCCTGTCAAAACAAAAACAAAAAAAGGGGAGATGACCCACATGCCAGGAGAGAATTGTTTGCAAAAGATACTTTGAATTAGGAACTATCTAAAATATGCTGAGGACTCTAAAAACTCAACAAAAAGGACACAAAGAACTAATTTAAAAATGGGCAAAAACGGGCTAGAGAAATGGCTCAATGATTAACAGCACTGGCTGCTCTCGCAGAGAACCACATGGAACGGCTCAGAACTGTAACTCCAGTCCAGGGAATCCCACGCTATCTTCTGGCCTCTGCGGGGACCAGGCATGCCTGTGGTACCCGTACATACACGTAGGCAATACACACATAAGATAAAAATAAATACATCAATATATCTTAAAAACATAAACAAAATCCCTAAACACGCCTTATAAATAAAACATTCAAGTTAGCATATTAGAAAGCACTCCATACACATCACCTGCCAACACAGAGATGCAAATTAAAACAACCACTATACACCTATTAGGATAGCCAAAAAAAAAATCCGAACAGAGAGAACACTAACTGCTGGAGGGAGTGCGGTGCAGCCGGACTTTATCGGCTTTTGGTGAGAACTCGGAGTGAAGCCACCACTCTGGAAGTCACACTGCGCTGTCAGCTTCTTACAAAACTGAACCTTCTCACCCCGCGAGCCGGCAGGCATGTTCCTGGACAACTTACGCATGCCCAAACCTGCATACGGGTGCTTAGAGCTGTTTTTTCCTAAGTGCCGGAAGGTTGAGGCAGCCATCGTAACACACAAGACCCAATTCTGTAGAAACTGACTTCAGCCTGGAGAAAAGGCAAAAGTGGCTAGCACCACCGACTGGGGACACACGTGGGTTTTAGAGTCCCGGATCTCCAAACCTTCCTGCCTCCTTTGTCCCAGAGTCTGGGACGCCAGAGAGCTACAGTCTCCATGCTCCCTTAGCAAGTTCCCCACTCAATTTTCCACCCTGGTAGTTCAGCACGCAAAGCTTCATCTCACGTATACCCACAGGTTTAAAATCCTCCTGTCTTTGATTATGGCTCAGCCATACAACAGGCTCCCGTTAACTTTTCAAGCCAGGATAAACTGCCACCATCTAGACAAGGTGGCATCAGTGGCCAACTAGAGGAAAGAAGGGCCTAATGCCTCCTACTTATCTTTGATTCTGTCATGAGTTCTAAACATACCCCATATTGAAAATGGATCAAAATGATTTATTTCTTCTAATCATGGTATCCTTCAGTAGGTAAATAGATTGTCGGTGGTATATCCAGATAGTGAAATATTGCACAGCACAAAAAAAGCAATGAAATGCCAACCATTAAGAGACACAGAAGCTTAAATGCATATAACTAAAGAAGTCCTAGGGCATGATCCCAACTCTGTGACATTCTGGAAACGACAAAACTATAGAAATGATGAAAAGATAAGAGATTTCCAGGGGCTGGGGGTGGGAGGAGTGAGCAGCTGAGCACGAAGCCTTTTAGTGCAGCGAAGCTACCCTGTGTGATTCTGTCATGGTGGGTGCTTGGCATTGACTATTTGGCCAAAGCCACAGAATATACGCCACCCAGAAGGAGACTCAGTGAACACATGGCCTGTGGTTGATGATGTACCAATGTGGGCACACCAGCAGTAACATCTGTGCCACTGTGGTCAAGGATGCTGGCAACGTGGGAGGCTGTGTTTGTGGGGAAGGTGTTAGGTGGGAAATCTCCGCACCTCCAACTCGATTCTCCTGGGGACCTAAAACTACTCTGTAAACAAATGATTCAATTCTAGAAAAAGACTTGATCGTGGGTTATTTCTAAGAATGGAAAAAAAAAATGCCAGAGTTAGCTAATCCACCAATCAGGTCCTCTGTTCTCAGAGTGTAGGAGACCTCAAAGTCTTCAATTCCTCTAACACTTCCTTTTCCCACTACCAAGAGAAGCCTCTTTCCTGTCTAATGGTCATCAGCAGCCCAAACTCTAACACACATCTTTAGTTTACCTTAGCTGAACCTTTAGTCCTTCACCGGACAAGTCCTTTTCCATTTCTGCCTCAAAACATAGTTTTGTTTTTAAAGGATTCCTAAGCAGAACTTGCTAGGAATCAGCTTGGTGTGCGAAGGCACAGGCATGAATCAGCCTGCCTTAAAGGTATGCTTTCTGAGACACTTAATGCTCTAACTGTAGCTTAGGAGATTTGATGTGGGATTCCCCTCTGTATGCTGTGCGTATGTTTTATTACCATTGATTAATAAAGAAGTTGCTTTGGCTTATGGCAGGGCAGAATAGAGCTAGGTGGGAAAACTAAACTGAATACAGGGAGAGAGAAGGCAGAGTCAGAGAGACGCCATGTAACTGCCAAAGAAGAAAGACGCCAGAATCTTACTGATAGGCCACTGCCTCGTGGTGATACATAGATTAATAGAAGTGGGTTAATTTAAGATGTAAGAGCTAGCTAGAAATATGCCTGAGCCATCAGCCAAACAGTGTTGTAATTAATATAGTTTCTATGTGGTTATTTGGGTCTGGGCAGCCGGGAAACCAATGTACAGTCTCCTTTAACAGAGATTGAACTGTAAGCAATGTTGCTAGTGAGCACTGAGAAAGTGAGCAGACGTGGACCTGCTCACCTTAGTTTCTGAGACAGGGTCTCTCACTGAACCCGGAGCTATCCCACCTGCATGCTTCTGCCTCCCAGAACTGGGACTGTGGGCACACATTTCTGTGCTTGGCTCTTTTCATGGGTGCTGGGATCTGCACTCAGGTCCTCAAACTTGCATAACAAGCACTTTACTGACTAAGTTATCTCCCCAGCTCCTGTTTTTTGATGATAAAACGTTTAATATTTTAAAGTTTAGCTTGTATGAACAAGACAAGGAAAACAGAGAAACGGCAGAGAAGTACATGCCACTCCATCGCTCACCTTTAGACACTCACCCTTGTGTTGTTATAAGGCCTCTTGGTCGTTCTGGCCCATTCAGCAGCTCAGACCCGAAATAACCACACAGAAACTGTATTAATTAAATCACTGCTTGGCCCACCAGCTCTAGCTTCTTATTGGCTAGCTCTTACATATTAATTTAACCTATCTCTATTAATCTGTGAATAGCCATGTGGCTGTGGCTTATCAGGTAAAGTTCCCAGCATCTGTCTCCGGTGGGTTACAGGGCTTCTCCCCAACTCTGCCCTTCTTCACCAGCATTCAGTTTAGTTTTTCCCGCCTAGCTAAGTTCTGCCCTATCAACAGGCTAAGGC
The DNA here is from genome assembly GCF_014885135.2 of Alexandromys fortis. Classification (NCBI taxonomy): domain Eukaryota; kingdom Metazoa; phylum Chordata; class Mammalia; order Rodentia; family Cricetidae; genus Alexandromys; species Alexandromys fortis. The sequence continues at coordinate 23,825,478 of NW_026067924.1, read as the reverse complement.
AGTTTCTTTATTAGTGGTAACCACAGCATACAGAGGGGACTCCCACATCACCCTTGTGGAGCATTATTGAGTGTGCGTGCAGGTCACAGCCCGACACTTAGCGTCTCTCCACTGTCACTTGCACTCAGAGCTCCCACTAGTCCATCTAGCTGCTCCTGGGACCCCTGTTCCTGCCTCCCGATTGCTGGAATTACAGGCAGGCCACCACATGCGCCAGCATTTACATGGGTGCTGGGAATCTGAACTCAGATCCTCATGCTTGCACAAGCATCTCCCAAACCAATTCTTGTCTTTTGAGAAGGGTCTCACACAGCGCAGTCTGGTCTTGAAGCCATGATCCTTGTGTCTCGGCCCTCTAGATGGAGGGATTATAGGCATGCACTGCTATACATGTCCTCATTTTTATTTTTAAAGCTCGTTCAGATCATTCTTACAAAATTTCTGGGTATTTGAAGTAGAACAAATAGCTAATATTATTCTTACCTGATGTTGATCATCAGAATTTGGTGGACAGTTGGAAACGACTGAATCACACTCCTTGGCTGGGGGGGGGGCAAAAAAAATATACAGCTTGGTAAAGAAAGTACACACTCCAGTCTAAGACTTAAAATTAAAACTCAGAATTAAGAGCTGCCTTGACATCTGGTAAAATTGGGATGGATTTGAATGAGGACAAGTTTAGGTCCCAGCTCTTCTCTCCGGCGATGTTCTTCTGGGGGGGGGGGGATTAAGCATGGTTTTGTTGATTTTGGAGAACCAGGGTTCCTTTCACTGCCAACAAATAGGATTATTCAAACAAGGCTATAGCCTTACCAGGGGATCCAGAGACACCTCACCCTGTAGCTCCCACAGAAGCTGCCTCTCACAGCCTGTACTCTTTCAAGTACTCTGTGTTCCTAAATGCACCCTGGTGTGGCTCTGTACACTATGAGGTGTTCTTGTTTCCCAAGTGTAGGTGACTCTATAGCTGCACCCCTATTTCATCTGTTCAGGACCAAACACCATGTGTTTGGCCAGCCCCATCACTCTTAGGGTAGCATCCTGTCTTCATCAACAGGTTATAGAGATGGCCATCAAAACTACTTCCTGATCAATGCAGTGGCCAGACCATGGTCAAGGCCATTTGATGAGAATGAATTATCTGTTCCTGGCTAACTAACTTCACTGGTGATGGCTGCCTGGGGTGGCCCTCCCCCACCCCGCCCTTCTCTCTCTCTTTTGGTTTGTCGAGACAGAGTTTCTATGTGTAGCTTTGGGGCCTGTCCTGTATGTATGTATGTATATGTATATATATATATATATATATATATATATATATATATATATATATATATATATATCTCAACCAGGTTGACCTTGAACTCACAGAGATCTGCCTGCCTCTGCCTCCCAAGTGCTGGGATTAAAAGCATGAGTCACCACTGCCTAGTGTGAGTCCTTCTTTGGTCTCAGGATGAAACTACTGTTAAGTGGCTAGAGAGGATGGTGGCAGGTTAGTCTCTGGACACACACTTGTCCCAGCAGTGAGAGCACAGTACCTTGGCTGACTGTTGCTTGGGTTCCACTGACTAAGGAGATTCACAGTGACCTCGTGAGCTTCCTATGCTTGGGTCTGTTCTAAACATGATCTGTGTGTGCACAGCAGCAGTACAGGCGAGGTGTGGCTCTTCTGGGCTGGCAGAAGGAAAGGGGCTTCCCACCCAGGGAGAACCCTGTTGGGCACCTTGGTTGATGCAATTCAGGGTAGTGACCTGCCTGCCCCTTCGTTGCTATTTGCCTTACCACTGCGTATCTTTCCCTTGACCTCTAAGGGCAATGAAGTGGTCAGGCTGGGCAGGGCTGAGGACCCTGCGCTGATCAATAAAGACAGGAGGCAGAGCACTGGGTGCTACTGTTCCCCGGCCAGCGCTCCAGCACCGTGCTCAGCATTGCTACTTCCTGTACCCGGAGAGCAAATCTTGCCGTCGGGGAGTTGGAGGGCCCCACCCAGGCTACAAAGCACTCAACTGGAGGGAGTCCAGACCCCCAAGAGATCCATGACTAGTCCCTGGAGGAAGGGCCATCAAGGGTTTGTTTAATCTGAACATTCCTCACAGCAGGCTATGTGCAGGTGACGCTGAAGTTGCAAAATGAACGTTCCAGAAGCTGGGAGAAAGTGGCTCAGCACCAGAGTTGTGTTCGCCTAGCATACACAAGGGTCTGGGTTTGATCTCCAGCATCACAATAAAAAAAACTGAAATGAAATGTATATTCTGGTTGCTTAAAATAACAGCAAAGTTCAAATTCCTGGGGCTTGGACTGTATCTCAACATTAAAGCAATTCCCCCAGCATGCATGCATGCTCAGATTCATACAAAGATCAGTCTATATCACTTTTCTTCGCATTTTAAATATTTTTAAATATTTTATTTTAGTTTATATGTTTATATGTGGGTGCCCTTAGAGGCCAGAAGAGGGCACTGGATCCCCTGGAGCTGGAGTTACAGGGCATATATGGGTGCTGGGAGCCAAACTCAGGTCCTCTGGAGGAGCGGCACGTATTCATAAACCCTGAGCCATCTCTCCAGCCCCTGCAGCTTAAATTTACTATGAGATTTTTTTGAATCTTATAGTAGGAGAGAGGCACTCCAAAGGAAATTTAGGTTTTTGTATGTATGTATGTTTGTTTGTTTGTTTGTTTGTTTTATCAGGACTGGGTGTTGAACTAAGATCCTCACACATACATAACAGATGATCTACCATTGAGCTTGTCTCTGGGCTCCTTTTTTGACTGTTTGGTGTCAGGGTCTTACCTAGTTGCTTGGGATAGCCTCATTCTGTAACCCAGGCAGGCTCTGAACTCCCCATCCTCCTGCCTCAGCCTTCCCAGTAACAGGCCTGTACTACCAGGACAGCCAAAGATGAAATGTTTTCTTAATTTACACGAGGGCTCTCCTCTGTGTACAGCTGCCTCCTGCCGTGAGCGCTCACTCAAATACCAGAACTGTTTTGCCCAAACACATTCGCGAATGTGACAGGGAGACGTATCCTCTTCAGGATGCTCAATCTAGCAGCTTCTGGGGGAAGTCAGGACATTCGTGATGGCAATGTACTAAGCCCCTGCAATGCAGCATAACAGCTTCATCATCAACAATCGCCATGGTAACACATCTGTAAGTGTGTTCATGAGGATTTGCCTAGAAAGGTCTGAGGGAAGAACAACCTTGAATGTCAGCAGCACCACCATGAACTGGGGTCCTGAGCCAAAATGAAAGGAGAAAGGAAGCAGGCTCAGTGCCAGAATCTCTCTCTCTCTCTCTCTCTCTCTCTCTGCTTCCTGACTGCAGATGTCATGTGACCAGCTGCCTCGCATCCCTGTGAAAGAATGGACCCTGAAACTTTAAGTAAAATAAGTCCTTCCTTAAGCTGCTTTTGTTTGTTTGTTTGCTTGCTTGCTTGCTTGTTTTTTGTTTTGTTTTGTTTTCGGTCAGGGACTTGGTCTCAGTAACTAGAAAAGTAAGTAATCCATACCCCATCTCACGCCCGCCAAATACCTGCAGGGTCACAGAGGAGCTGCTGGGGAAGAAGCCCTGCAGAATGCCCCCAGAAACCCCTGAGCTTAGGGACAGGGACTGGCTCCGGAGGAAGCTATGCTTCTGTCCCTGATGAGAAGCAGGTGTGATAAATCATACGCTGACCACTGAAACTACTCTAGATTTCCACATGACTTACAGCAAAACCACATTGTTCCAAAGCCCTCGAGCTTGCCAGGCACTAAAGAAGAGCTCTAAGCCGCGCACAAACTACATAGGGCTCCAGTGACAGGAGGGCAGAGGCTAGGAAGCTTGCCTAACCTATTTAAGAAAATGAGCCTGCAGTCCTTTCTCAACCATAGGGAAACTGTTAAAGCTAATTACCCGTGGCTCCTATATTAAATAAACTAGACATCCCAATTCACAGGAATGCTGGAATTCTAGCTGATACTTAATAGAATTAAATTGCAACTTAGTTTATTTTTAGGTCCACAAATTAGTCTCTTAAATTATTTTATATGGATTTTATATTCCTAAAATAACTGTTTCTAAATATTCATTTGTGCTTATTTATATATTTGTGGAGGCCCAAGGTCAATGTGAAGTGTCTTCTATCCACCTTACTGCTTTTGAGACAGGGTCTCTCTCACTGTTTCAGCAAGGTTGGCTGACCCCCAGAACTAGGTTTGCAGACCCAATCCCCATGCCTGTCTTATACGCAGTGCTGGGGATCTGAACTCTGGTCCTCGCGTTTATGCAGCAGGCACTTTGTGACCTGAGCCATCTCCCCAGCCCCTTCAGTAACTCCTTCAGTCAGCACATAAAGTAACAGGTTACAGTGTGGCCCATTTTCAGACACAGCATCATTCTTCTTTGTTCTTATTCCCCCTCAGGCTGGCCGCCTCCACGCCCCTCTCTTAAAACACAAATTCCATGAGAAAATTATCAGAAACCTCCAATGACAGATACCTCCTCTTCAAGAAGATAGAGGAAAACACTATCAGACATTAAATCACCTTATCATTGAATTCAAATTTTAAAGCTTCTAACCAAGATTCATTTGCCTACAAAACGGTGCATTTATTTGGAGTATTTTATCCTGGGCCCTGTGACATAGGACAACGGGGAGGCCTGCCGCATGGTTTCCAAGTCATGCTTCTTGCAAAGGACTTGGGGGAAAGATGTATACAGCGCAGGATCCAGGAGCGACCTGACCATGTTTCTAGTGCAGGACCAGGTCGCTTAGCAGCAATCTTTGCCTTTCAAAACAGGAAATCACATTCAAGGGCAAAGAAGAAAAGATCTTTAGGACAGGTATCCAAAGTGTCCCCCTGGGCCAGTCTACTTAGAAGTTTTTGACCGTCCCCAAACTGATTTCTGTGGGGTTTGGGCCAGCCTTCCCGCCATCCCCTAGGGAGGAAAGGTGAATGGAATACGTGGGACTTGAAATCGGGAGGGGACATCCGGGGGAAGAAAGCGAATCAGCCAGAGGGAGCAGGGGCCGAGACTGCAGGGAGGGGACAATTAGAGTAAAGTATAATGACACATACATAAGGCAGGCAAGGCCAGGATAACACGCATCACTCTGTATGCTAACTTTAAAATGTAACTAAATAGGCTAGAAAAGAGGAACTCTAGACGAGGGACAGTTTACCTGTGGAAAGGGTTCAGGGAAAGGCAGCTTGCTGGAAATCTCCCAAGCACAGGCATGGTTTACACTCAAGCCGGGCTCTGGTCGTCTCCCCAATCCCACAGTCCCTCCAGGAACACGCAGAAAACTGACACGTTAATGACGTCACTCTACAGGTCAGGAGAGTCTGGGGCCAGGGAGGGGGCAGAGCAACGCATCGGCTGAGACCTGGACTCATCCACTGATGGCCCTGGCTCTTTCCCCCCATTCCCACCACCGGGGGCAGGTCGGGAAACCCACCCGGGGAAGGGGCTCCACACCTCCGCACAGAAACCAGACAGCCACGGGCCCTGCCCTCTCCATAGCTGGGACCATCTGACTGCCCCTGTGCCCTCGTCTCTGGGTTGCCCACAAGGTACAAGGTCAAAGTTGTGACATAACAAGCCACATGCTGGCTTTGCAGACATGCACAGGGCCATGGGAGGCTAGGATTTGGCCACTTTTGATCCTTACCTTGTTTAAACTTGAGGCTACGGGATATAAAAGATAACTTTGGGGGTGACTTTGGAGCCTGACAAGAATCCCTTGCTGTCTGTCTGGCCACAAAACACTGCTGGGTTTCAACGAAATCTACTCCAAGCCTTCCCAGCCAGAGCTCAGGGCTCGCTCATTCCCCATCTTCTTGATGACAGCCACTGATTCAGGGCTGGCCATGTGACCCACACTGCCTGCATCACGGTTCTGGGGAGAACAGCATGGTGGGAAGCTGGGGCAGTGCTGAGACCCTCTTTCCTTCCTCAGCAGGAACAAGGGCGGCACTGAGGACAGCAGAGCCACAGGTCAAAGGCTTGAGCCAAAATCACCCCTAAATGTGTGGATCCAGGCTCCCCTTGAGAGCCCTGACTGAGCTAATCAGTCTTTTCTTTCCTTCTTTCTCTCTCTCTTTCTCTATTTTTTTTTTTCCCTTTGGTGTTCTTGAAGCAGAGTTTCATCCTATAGCTCAGGCTGGCCTAGAACGTATTGTGTAGCTCAGTCTGGACTTAAATTCCTACCAGTCTTCCTGGCCTGGCCTTCCAGATGCTAGGATTCTAGGCCTGAGCTATGACACCCAATTCTTCGCCTCCTTCTTAAACACATTTGAGTCAGTTCAGATACTTGAACACAGAACCCGGCTAGCTTTATTTCATGCTTGGTCAAACACAGTTTATGACCTGGTATAAAATGATGGGCACATTTTAATAAGGAAACTCATTTCTGAGGACAATTGTGTAGCCGGTCTCGAGCCAAGTTATTGGTCTCTTTCTGTTTTACCATCTTCAGTAAGGAGAACTGGGTTCTGAGTGGTGCTTTGTTCCAGAGCCGCAATTAGTCACAAGCTGAAGCCCTTACACCAACTGCTCTTACCTTTAGGGAGGCCGGTGTCTTGAATGGGATACTTGTCTGACTGCAGAAACGGACAAAAGGAGAGAGTTGTTTTTAAATGTCAGTTCTGAGATCAAAGTGAGTAGAGAGCTTTGTGTTGGGTTTCAGTTTAAAACCTCGGGAGCAGGCTGGGGTGTAGCTAGCTCATTGGCAAAGTGCTTGCCTAGCATGCAGAAGGCCCCAGGTTCCATCCCCAGGGTTGCAATATAAAGTAAAATTAAACCTTCCAGGTCTTTAGCCTCAGGCTTATCAGCAGGCCTGACTCACTGCTTTTCTTCTGAGCTGATAGAAACGAAATCAGAGTCAACAGGTTAATGTTGGAACTTGAAACAGAATAACCCCCTCTTAACTTCCTTGGCTCTGACCGCTAAACCACACTTCCTCCCTCTGGGCTGGGCTGTTTTCCCTCTCCACTTCCTGCAGCCTTATGCTCAGATTTTGTCTCTGTGCATTCTGGGAGTGCATGCTTCTCCTCGTCATTTCTGTGACAGTCGTTTGGGTCAACATGTACATGTTCCGGGCAATAGTCACTGTTGTGGGACTCTGTCCTGGGCTTGAATCCTGGGACAGGACTCCATGTCAGATGTTTCAAATGTTAAAAGAAGGTTAACTAAAAATAGACAAAAGTTAAAAGTTGACACCCAGCAAAGACCTAGGAACATCTAAGAAGGTCTCTTTAGTATGTAAGAAGCAGGAAGAGGACCTATCACCACTTTGTTGCTGTTTCAGAGAAGGTCTCATGTAGCCCAGACTAGCTTCAAGCTTGCTATATAGCTGAAGATGACTTTAAAGTCCTGATCCTCCTGCCTCCACCTACAGAGTGCTAGGATTACAAGTGTGCACCCCCTTACTCAGTTTATGTGGTACTGGGGATCAAACCCAGGGCTTCATGTATGCTGGGCAGGCACTCTATCCACTGAGCCACATCCCCAGCTCAGGATCTAACACTGTTTTTAGTCTGAGGATGATGGCACCACAGAGGATTCCAAGAGAAAGAAGTGTATCTTTGGAAAACCTTGCTTTGGGGTTTCTGGGATTTCCTGGAAATGCTTGGTGACTACAGTGCCATATAAGAAGAGACAAAATAAAACGTGCCACCTACCATGGCGAAGGATAAAGTGCTGGGGTCTGTGTCCTCCACTGGCTCCTTGGCCATGTGATCTGGGGAGATACAAAGAGACAAGGCTGTCTTTGAGACAAAGGCACAGATAAGGCCTCCCCTGTCATCTTCATATCTGAAGAGGCTTTCTTTCCCTGGCAATATAAATATACCTTAACTACTCCTGTAACCCAAAGACCTCTGCATGTTACTTCAAGGAAGACAACAAGGGAGAGAAACAGAAAAACAAAACCAGGACACTCAGGACTTCAAAACAAACACAAGTTATTTGTACATATGTTCAAATTCTGGGAGTTATACTCGATTGCAAATTATACAAACATGATATGATTCCCGCAAGCATGTGCTGTGTATTTAGGCCAAGGGACAACCTGAGGTTGTCTGCAACAGTCATCTGCCTTCTGTTTATGAGGCGCATTCTCCCGTTAGCCTGGAACACACCAAACAGGTGAGGCTGGCTGGATAGCAAATCCCAGGGATATGCCTGTCTCTGCCTTCCCAGTGCTTAGATTGCAAGTGTGTGCTACCACACCTGGCTTTTGTACAGTGGTTTTGGAGATCAAATTCTTGCAAGGCAAGCACTTGCTGACGGAATTATCTCCCAGCTACTAACAACTCTACCTGTTTGATTATGTGTAACTTTATTTGAGGACTTTATTCTGAATCCTGTATATTTACCCATTTCCTAGTCTCTGTGTATATAAAATCAAGGCTTGAGAGATGGCTCAGTACTTAGGAACACTTGGGGCTCTTACAGTGTGGTTCTCAGCACCCACTTGGAGATTCACAGCCATCTGTACCTCCAGTTCCAGGGGATTTGACACCCTCTTCTGACTTCTGCAGGCACCAGGCACACAGATGGTGAGCATACATACACGCCTTAAAAACACACACACATAAAATAAACAAGTCTAAAAAAATTTTTTTTAAAAAAATATCACTTAAAAATGATAAGATTCTTGGACTGGAGAGGTGGCTCAGGAGATCAGTCATTTGTCACGCAAGCATGGGGACCAGCGTTCGGATTCCCCTCACCCGATAAGACAATCAGGTGTGACTGCTGTCTATAATTCCAGTCTGGGAGAGGCAGAGACAAGAGATCCCAGAGCAAGCTGGCTAACTAGAGTTACTGGGATCGGCAGTCTGCAGGTGCAGCAAGAGACTGCCTGCCAGTGAGGAAAGGGGAGACCCTCCCTCAGAGAAGCAACAGAGGACGGCTCTCAGCATCCACCTTGAGCCTCCACGTGCACACATGTGCACATGTTCCTGTGCTCGATACACACAAATACCACACACAGGTGGGGGAAACAGCTTGCTTCTGAGAGAGACTAAAATGGCCTAGACAACGCATGCATTAACACCGGCACAAGGATTCTCCTATAATTAAATCAAAAAAATTATATGAGGAAAAGAACCAACTTTTGGGACTGGTGGTGTGTGCCTATGATTCCAACAGTTGGAAACTGAGAAAGGAGGATGTAAAGCTGAGGCTAGTCTGGGCTATATAGTGAAAAATAAAAGTACAAGAAAAGAAAAAAGAAAAGAAAGACGTAAGAGGGGGCAATGGCTGTGATGGCCAGGAAAGGAGCAATGTCACCATAGCATCAGCAAGCAGCGATGTTAGTCAGTTGTGACAGAGGCCTGGGCCCTCATCTGTGTGTCTGCTAAACTTGGGTAAACCTTAAGGTGTGGCCTTGGGGGAGATGCTGCCATCAGAAGGGCTTTAAGCTGCTTACGCCTTAGAATGTCCTCTGGGACATGAGATCAAATCCAGGCCCTCCGTCCCTGGATGCCATGTGGCTGATAATCACTAGTTGTGCTAGCTGTGGTCACCTGGGCAGCTGCTCCTCAGAACCTCACTGCCAGCTGTGATACCAGAAGGCAGGGCCAGGAGAGCTAGGGGCCAGCCAGCTGGCAGGGCTTTTGATGGTTTGGTTTCTAAAGCACAACCAGGTCCCAGCAAACTCGGGAAAGGCGTGTTGAGAACCAGCACAAGAGGCATGCTTAGGTCTTTGTTGCTATTATTTTTGTTTTGTTTTTGAGACAGGCCCCCACGGAGTCCAAGCCGGCCTTGAACTTTTGTTGTAAGGGAGAATGGCCTTGAACTTCTGATCCTCCTGCCTCTGCCTCCCCCGTGCTGGGATAACGTGTGTTTCTGGTTTCTGAGGTGCTGAGGAGGAAACTTGGGGCCTCATGTGTGCCCGGCACTCTCTCTCAGCTGAGCTACACCCTCGCCTCTGCGTGTTGAGTCTATTTTCACCCTAAACACTTGACTGCCCTGGCCTTTGCTGCTCATGGGGCTTTAGATTAAGCTCTTCTTCGTCTGTCTGTCAAACGCGTTCACAGACCCGGGTCCGTGGTGGTGCTCCACATGCTACCTCTGATCCAGTGCCTTCTCCTGGCAGCTGTTTCAGGTCAGGCCCGGCTGCTTTTGTTCGCACAGGCCCAGAGTTGTGTGTGCCAAGGAGGCTGTAGAGGGGAGGGCTGTTCCTGCTTACCCGAGACAGAGCTAGACTTAGAAAGTTTTCTACAAGCCTTACCTGGAGGCCTTGAAGTTGAATGTTTACAATACGATTAAGTATAAAATCAAATCATTTATCTAAAGCTTGAAAATGTTTGTTTTTACAAGCCCCGGGTATCAGCAGGTTGAGCCCACAGGCAAAGATCCAGTGCCAGGTGGGATGCGGGGCACCAAGGGGCCTGAAACACAAACAGGAGGGGGATGTGAGCCCCAAAGGGGGCATAGCCAGCAGTTCTTATCTGGGGTGATGGGGACGTTCCCCTGCCCCCAGCTGTCACCCACTGTTGGACCAAGTTTCCCTCCCCAGCGCTGCCTCCACCACCCCAAATGAGTTCAGATCACCCTACATCAGCTGGCAGCTGCGTACTGCAGTAACTGATGCCCCGCCCTCACAAGCACCTTCTAGAGAGTTCTCCCTGGTGAAGCCGTGGGGAATCTCTGGCAGGGTACCAGCAGGCTCTCAGCACCCTGACTTAGATCAGAATGAGCTGGCTACACCATCACCCAGATCTCTGGACCACATTAACCTATAATGCTAGGAGCTAAAGAGAGCCAGATATGATGGCTCACATCTGTACTCCCAGCATTCTGGAAATGGAGGCAGAAGGTTCACGAGTTCAAGGCCAACTCGGACCAGTGAGTTACAGGCCACCCTGGGTTATAGAAAAAAAGATTCAACAGTGGCAAACTAAAGAACACCTTTGTCCCCTTCAAAGATCAGTCTGCGACAGTGACTACAGGAGCCCCGCAGTGACAAAGTACCCAGCACTGGCACCCAAAGTCAGAGTTACAATTTCTCCTTCCCTCACGTCCACGCTGCACTGCACACGTGTACGGCCTCTGTGATATCTTGACATACACGGGTCGATTTCTCTCCTCGGCGGCACCTGCTTCAAAGTCCCTTCCCAAGGCAGGCCATTCAACTCCGGCCTCCCCCACCTCTGCCTGGGGGTTGTGCATCCAAAACTCTCTGAGATACCTCATCTCATCTGTGTTTGAGAAGGGTCCCATATTGGAGAGGGGATAGGGAGGGTTCAGGAAGAAGTGAGCTGAAACCTCACTGGGACCCTCTCTGGCTGTCGACAGCAGAAAAGCCTCTTTGTCGGGTCATATTTTCTACACGCCGGGTCACTCGGGCTTCGATCAAGCCCGCAATGAAACCTCCACATAAACTTAGAATAAGGAGTTGGAGGCGGTGGCTCAGCTGGTAGAGTGCTTGCCTAGCTAGAGTTCACAAAACCCTGCGTTCAGTTTCCAGCACTACATAAACCCTGTGTAGTGGCGCAGGACTGTAATCGCAACACTCAGGAGGTGGGGGGCAGGAAGACTGGAGTTCAAGGTCATCCTACGCAGCTAGCTGGAGGATGACCTGGGCTACTTGAGATAGTATCTCAGTTGAGAGAGAGAGAGAGAGAGAGAGAGAGAGAGAGAGAGAGAGAGAGAGAGAGAGAGAGAGAGAGGACTATGTTAAGGAATTTCTGGTCAGCCCAGCACGGGAACACCTGGGTGGTGGCACCCAGAGAGGAGCTAGGAAGCTTCACAGCCTCATGCCCCTTCTTTGCCCATACCTCACTCTGAGCATCTGTTTCTTTATGTGTGTCCTTTGTAGAACCCTTTAAGGGCTGAAGGGGAAGGATAACTCTGTGCTAGAGCCCTGGGTTCCACCCTCAGCACCACAGAAACAAACAGAAAAACAAGTAAAGATTAGTAAATAAACATTTTCCTCAGTCCATTGTCAGACGCACAGGCTCACCAGCACAGACATGCAATCTTAGGGGAGGTGGCAGTATAGGGACAGGCAGGCGCTCAACCCTTGAGATCTTCCACTACCTCCTTGTGGTATCAGAATTACCTGGATGAGGAGAACCCCTGCTGGTGCCTGCTTGCTGAGGAAGGGACCCCATTTGTGACAAAACCGAAAGCCTTGCGACCATCCTGAGAAGGATATGAGAACCCCCTTTCTACAGCATGTGCTCTAGCTCATGAATACATGTGAGAGGCAGGATTGAGTCTGCTGGGTTTCTAGCCCCAGAGGCTTCTAGAAGTGGCTCAGGCCTAGTTCACCAGGCAGACTCAGCTGGGGACGCCATTCTGTCCAGACTTGTCCTATTTGTTTATTTTCAATCATGCTTTTCATTTTAAACTTTTCATTTAGTGTGTGTGTGTGTGTGTGTGTGTGTGTGTGTGTGTGTGTGTGCAGATGTGAAGGTCTGAGGACAGCTTTGAGGAGTGGTCCTCCCTTCTTATGTGGGCTTAGGGGGTCACAATCAGGTGGTCAGGCTTGTGCAGTGAGCTCCTTCACCCCCTGAGCCGCGTCACTGGACCCATTTTCCCTTTCTATGAAGACATCTTCAAATTGGTTAGCGATCCACTCTTAGGACCTCAGTTTAACAAGATTACCTTAAAAAAAATCTCTGTTTTCAGAAAACGTCACATTCTGGAAAACTGGCTATTAAGACTTCAACATAATGTTTTCTGAAGTGTTGGGGGTTCGAATACTATTCATCCACAACCCACTCCCCATTTCTGTCCTTCCTACTTGCGGAATACTCACCCTTCCCTAACCCTTAATCCTTGTAACATCAACTCTAAATCCAAACCCTCATCTACTCAGCCTCAACTCAGAGATCCACACCCTTCTCTCTCCAGAGTCAGCTTGAAGGGGACCAGTCAGCACCCTGGAGGCTCTGCATGATGAACCAGCTGCATGGCTCCAGCAAGGATAAAGTGACATCTCCCTTTACCTAGCACATTCTGGTTCGAAGCAGCAGTTTGGCCCAGAAAGTTTAACTATCCCCAAAGATGTCTGTTCAGAGGAAATAAAGAGGGGATCGTGTTCGGCTCCCAGCTCCCCAGGCAAGAGCGGGGCCCCTTGTGTGTTCAGTGCCGAACTGAAGGCGACTCTTTGAACTCGGGATTTCAGAGGTAAGTTGTTTTTCTTCTTTTCTTTCTTTTTTAACAACCCCCCAACTTTCTCTCACACACAGCTGTTTTCATTCCTCCTTGCAAAACTCGAGGATCACAGACACTCTCAAAGCCGCAGAAAGGCTGCCGTTGGCATTGGCGGCTTCTTTCCCTCCAGTCATGTGACTGAACTAGCTGGGGAGGGGGCCTGCGTCAAACAGGTGTGTTCCTATGGGGTCCTTGGAGAAGGCCTTCCCTTGCGGACCCGGTGACAAGAATCAAAACGATCAGGGAAGAGCTGAGAGGATGTGAGGGGACACGCAGAAGCGGGAGAGGACAGTGACGTTAGGAAGCATTATAAGTAAGAAAAGCAGGCCTCGTAGCCCAGGCTTGCCAGCCAAGGCTGAGGCGGGAGGGTGGAAAATGAAGGCCCCGCTGAGCGACAAAGCGAATTCAAGGTCGGTGTGTAACTTAGGGAGACCCTGCCTCAAAACAAAACATAAAAAGAGGACTGGGGTGTAGCTCAGTGATAAAGCGCTTGGCCAGCAGAAGCAAGGCCCCAAGTCCCATTTCTAGTACCCCCAGTACTACAACAAAAGGAAAATAAAATGAAATTGGGAAATGCCGCAGAGAAGGAGATGGAAAATTACAGATGCCCACCCCCTCTGCTTTGGTAGTCACGCAGACATAGCAGGCTGGACCAGCTCTGCTGGAAGTGGTTTGCCCAGGATTTGGCCTACAGGAGGGTAAAGGGAGGCTGATTACAGGTGAGATACTTTCAAAAGCACATTCCTAGAGTCCTAGGCTGATGGCTAGGACCTGGACAAGGGCTTCCACAAAACATCCAGGTTATGCAGAGAAAATGGGACCCTGAAACAGAGGGAAAAGTCACATGACTGTACTCAGCCACCAGGGTGCTTAGGTAACCGAGCATCCACCTCCTCACTTGGCCATTCTTTGTAAGGTCTTGGTATCCAAATAAACAGGAACAGCCAGATTTTAGTCGCATTTGACAGACAGTGGCAGGTCAGTGAGGGAGGCCGAGAATGACGGCCGGATAGCCTCTCACCATCACTGCCGTTGTCTTCCCTGCGACCTCAAGCATCTTGTGAAGTTTCTTAATATGCAAGTTTTTTTTTTTAATTAGCTTCATGGGAACTGGAGAGATGGTTCAGTGGTTAAGAATGCCAGTTGTTCTTCCAAAGGACCTGGGTTCAATTCTCAGCACTCACATGGAGGCTCACAACCAACTGTAACTCCAGTTAGAGGACCCAACACCCTCTTCTGGCTTCTGGGTGCACCAAGCACACAGGTGGTGCCCATAAATGAAGGCAAAATGCCCATACACATATACATAAAACACAAGTTAACTTCATGGCTTGGAGAGATGGCTCAGTGGTTAAGAGCACTTGTTGCTTTTGCAGAGGACCCAGGTTCAGTTCCTGGCATCCACATGGTGGCTCACAGTTATCCATAACTCCAGTTCCAGGGCGTCTGATACTCTCTTCTGACCCCCACAGGTCACAGGCACATACATACATGCAGACAAAACATTTATACACATAGACAAAAATCAATAAGTCTAAAAAAACTTAGTTAACACAACATAATGATGTGTGTGTGCATGCGTGTGTGTGTGTGTGTGCGCGTGCGCACACGCGTATGTGCAGGAGAGGGGACAGAGAGAGAGGCAGACTAAGAATTGGACCTTGGGCCTCATGTATAGCAGGCAAAGTACACGCTGCCACTGAGCTATGTCTTCATTATGTGTGTGAGGGAACAGATCCCCCCCACACACACACACACTTTGCAAGGTGAACTTGGTTGACATACTTCACTTGATGAATAAACTCCTCAGGAACGAACACAGGAAGATTTTTTTCTCACAGTTTGAAGCAATTTCATTAAAATTCTGTGTCATCCATCCATCCATTCACTTCTCCACTTGCTGAAGTAAAATATGTTTACACAGGGCTTTGTGTGTACTGAGTACTGTCGTGGTTGCTAGGGAAGAGCTACAGGCAAGAGAGACTCGGGTTCTAGCTGGAGCTCACTTTCCAATGGAGAGAGTGACGCTGGCCAGATGGAATCTAGAAACAGCGGAAAGAAGGTTCCAGGAGAACTGAGTGAGTGATCAGGGACTAGGCTGGGTCTTTGAAGTCTGGAGAAATAGGAGGGACCTGGGGGGCCAGAGCAGGAGGCACAGAACAGGGAAGTTTTCAAAAGATAGAAAGGAGGCAGTGTGGCCGTGTGGCTGTCATGCCAAGCAAGCGACCAAAGGTGCTGAAGGGACCGGTAAGGGTGTAGCAGGATGGATGGCTCAGAAGAAACCTTCCAGGGTCTGAGAATTTGTCGAGAAGTGAGCCCAAGCAGGAGGGTGACGGATATGACTGATCAAGAATTCGCTCTGACCACCTTTTGGAGGACCGTCAACAGGAAGCCTGCTTCAGTGTGGAAACTCCAGTCGGGAGGTGGGGGCAGAAAGCCCAGAGGAAGAGCGTGGTCTGAGTTGGAGAGCTGAAATTTTCAGTCAACCGGTTGTACACATTGACACCACCTGTGTTTGCACTTCAGAAATGGAAGGGCCAGGTGGGGTGTCTGGATGGAAGCGCTCATGTGTCAAGACATGTATTACATAGAGGAGCCTCTTTGATTGACAGATTCCCAGGATGGGAAAGGATATTCTTAATATCTCCCAGGCCCGAATATGATCTTCACCATTCCCTGCCGACAGGATCCCTGAAGGAGGCCTTCTTCCTTTGTGGGGAGCCCCAGTCCATCTCTCCCCGAAGGGCTCACATAGAGGTTTGGGTTCTACCTCGTGAAGTGAGAGACAGACTGCCTACAGGACACGCTCCGTTCCTACCATTCCACACATACGGAGATCTGATGGTCCCTTTACTGCAGTTTTGGGCATCTATTCTATATGTATCAAGCTAATTAAGACCATAGCTGCAACACTAACCTTATAATACTGTAACTGTCTCCTAAGATCATTTATCTACCACCAAATACATACACACGGCTTTGTGTGGGGGTATACACACATGTTCATGTGGGTATGTGCATGTGTGCTCCTTTGTGTGTACAGACCACAAGTCAACTTAGGGTGTCTTCATTAATTCTCTCTGTCCTCTGTGTGTGTGTGTGTGCACATTGTATACACACGCGTGTGTGCAGGCATATGCACCTGTGTATGTGTGCACGTAGCCCAGAGGAGGATGGCAGGCACCCTGCTCTGTCACCCTCTACCCACTTGAGACAGGGCCTCTCCCTGAACCTGGGGCTAAGCTGATGACCCACAGGCCCCAGGGATCTTCCTGTCTCCACCCCTTCTCCACAGCCCTAGGGTTACAGGCATGGGTGCCATGCCTAGGTTTTTATGTGTGTGCTGAGAATTTAAACTCAGATTAGAAGCCAGGTTCTCAACACTTGGGCAGCCACTCTTTACCCACACAGCCATTTCCCTAACCTCTCTCCACATTTTCTTTGAGACAGGGTCTCTCTGAAAATGGAACACATCCATCTGCCTTGGCTGGTTGGTCAGCGACCTCCTGGAATCTATCCTCTGTCTGAGTCAAACAGTCCTTCCAGCCCTGAGGTTACAGGTGGACCACACCATGCCTGACTTTTGATATGAGTGGTGGGGATCAGAACGCAAGTCCTCATGCTTGCTTGGGAGGCATTTTACCTGAGGCTTTTTACACTCTATCATTGCTGAACTGACTTCCAGCTTCCCTACACACACACAGACACACACACACACACAGACACACACACACACAGACACACACACTCACACTTTCTCTGGTGCCAGTGATGCTGGGGTGCAGCTCAGGCAAATGTTACCTGTATCCTCATTCAGTGAATTCCCTCTCTCCGTCTTTTAAATCCCCCGCCAGTACCATTTAAGAAGTCTGGAACCATTACGACTAAAATTAGCCCCAAACACCCCCTTGGCATCTTAGCAACGAGGCTCTCAGCACAGGAAGGGGTAGTGTTAGGAGTAGGACCAGGATGAGAGGATTGTTCCCTTCATTTCCCATTCTGTTCTTGCGAACAATGGGAGGGATGGCCAGTTCGTTTCAACTGATAGCCGGTTGACCATGCCACACTTGAATAATTTTGTTCTCTCTTCGATGTCACCAGTAAACAGCCTCCTCCCCAAGTCAGTCCTTCGAGATGTCAACGTAGCCATTGGTCTTAATCTTCTGGCCACTGCCAGATACATGGTATCCTCTCAGTCAGGTCAAGTGGCTCAAGCGGCTAGTCGGGGCTGAACAACTGAACTCTGTCCCTGCTCCAGCTCGAGAAATGACATATGAAACACAAGCAGTCACATCTATCCCAGCAGTCCAGACCGACCTGGTTCTGGGTGGCTTTCATCAGAGCTTCCAACCTCAACAAAACCAGAGAGACCCAGTGCACTCCGAGGGACACCATCCATTCATCCTGCAAGTCCCACAAACACCCATGAAGTTTTTAGCTAGGTTGCAGGAGGACAGAGAGAATTCCTGGAAGATGAAGTTTAAAGAGAATTTTACTTACATGTACGCAGGGAGAAGCGACAGAAAAATCTAGATGCTGGCCTCACTGTATAAAAGCACAACGTTTTTATGTACTAATGGGACTAGGGGCCTCCACAGGTGGGGACTGTGAAGGTGGGCTCGCCTTCCTGGCTCTATGGAGAGTATAATAGTTTATAGAACTCGGAGAGGTAAGACTTAAAAACAGAAGCAAACCCTCTCTGCAAAGTGGAGCCAGGGAGGAAGAAGGGGAAGCAAGAAGGCTTCCCCTTGAAGTGAGTGGGGAGCAAGGGAGAGCCCGGGAGGGGATGCAGAAACCTATGTTCTTTTCTGCCAAAGGTTGACTGACTTGTTTCAACCTGGCACCCGCGTGGCCCAGAACAAAAGCGCTCGGCTGGGCCTCCGCGTGGGGAGAGGGACCACGCACACCTTGCAGTGTGTAGGAGGCGAGCAGGTCAGCTGCCGCTCACAGAGGGGAGGAAGCACAGAGGTGGGATTGGGAAAGGTAGGACAGTGTGCCACCACCGTCCCCATCCAGCCTGGCACACATCTGGCACAGGCGCTGGTGTCCTGAAACACTCTCAGGGGTGACTGAGGTTCAATCTCAAGAACCCAGCGGGTGGTCACGCTCCAAGTGCGGGAGGTGCACGGTGGTGCCACTTTACCTGAGCGCAGAGGGTCATCCGGAGAAGCCATGAAGACCGGGAGAGGACAGACGAGTGTCTGAGCTGAGCGGGGCTGAGCAGCCTCTGGGACCCCAGAGAACAGGAGGATCGCCGAGCTTCAACCTCCGCTGTGGCAGTGCGCGACTCTACAGCTCTGCAGTCGGGCTGCTGCTCCTCCTCCCCTCCTCTTCTTGATCTCTGCCACTTCTTCCTCGTGTTCACTTCCTGCAATTAGCAAAGCCCCTGCCCGGCGCTAACGTCTCTCTAGAACTCTGGAGAGGATTCCGTGGTTGCGGTTGGGCACGAGAGGACCCGGGGGGCCCAGAGCACGTGTCCTGCCCGTACCTAGAGCCTAGTGCACACGTCCCACCACGGGGGCACGATCGCAGCTGAAGGGTCTTTCAGCCAGCCTGGCACCCGCTGCCGCACGCGCGGGTGGCTTTCCTGGTTCCCAATCTCGCCCTCAGCTAGGACACCAAAGCGCTCCCAGCGTGCTCCTTGCACAGGCCCGGACTGAGACGCCTGCCGGCGATCTGATGTTTGAACAGTTTCCTAATCTTCAGGCAGCCTGAACGGCTGCATGACCGCACACGCTAGCACTTTCTATTTTGATGTTTCTTTGGCATTAGTTACTGCCTGACCCCCTGGGTGAGCGCTACACAAAAGAGAGGGAAGAAAAGTCAGTCGCAAAGTCTCTTGCTCTCTCCTCTGGTAGAAAAAAAAAAAAAAAAAAAAAAAAGCACAATGTAGGGTTCTGTCAGAAATGCAGAATCCATTGACCTTTGAACGAATTAAATTTTACTTTAAATGAGATTTGATGCTAAGTGAGCACAGAACGTGATCGTTTAAAATGGCTATATTTTATTTTATTTCAAATTTTAAAAAAGTTATTTTCATTATTTTTAAACCGTCTGGGTGGCTATGTACACATGAGTGCAGTGCCTACAGAATCAAGAAGAGGGCATTGGGTTCCCTGGAGTTGTAGGTGGTTGTGCCATTCCAGGAACTGAACTTGGGTCCTCCGCAAGAGCAATATGCACTTTTAATGCTAAGCCACCTCTCCAGCTCAAGTGGCTATATTTTCACTAACTATATCTGCCTTATACAAAGGCTACAGATAACTTAAACTCAATAGGAATCTCTGAAAGGTATCACATAATCGATATGTGCCCTTGGGCGTAATCATAGAACCATAAAAAGGAGTTTGAAGGAGACAGCAGACAGGGATGTGGTTCACTAGTAGAGTGCATGCCGGCTTGTGTAGGCCCTGGGTTTAAAACCTAGTATGGCAAAAATAAAAATTTTAAATTAAAAGTTTATTTTAAGACCTGCCTGATGACGTACTTGTAATCCCAGCACACAAGAGTTTGAAACCAGCCTGAACTTATAGCGTGATACTATCTTAAAAAGGAAAAAAAAGTGTGTGTGTGTGTGAGGGGATGGGGAAACCCGGCCTTCAGAGAGTTCAGAGATAAGGCTACAACGTGGGACTGTGTGGAAGGGAGGATCACAGTCCTCGTCAGAGCTCATGTAGGAAGGAAGTTATTTTAGAAAGGGTGTTTTCTAAGGGAATCTATTTTGAGGTTTGGTTTGTGGCTCCTTCTGTACTTCATGCGGAGATGGAATTTGTTTCTGAGGTTTGATTGTCAGGAACCACATATCAAGTTGAGCTGTCTTGTTAACACAAGATCAAGTGGTTAGTTTTTTTCCAGATAAAACTGTAAATAAGCCTTCTGAAGTCACCCATCCTTCATTGAATGGAAGATGATTCTAGAAATGTGTGTTGTCTTCTCCCTTTCTCTGTGTGTACACGTGGGTGAGTGTGTGCATGGGAGCAAATGCAGAGGTCAGAGGGTAACGTGTCCAAGTCAGTTCTCTCCTTCTGCCATATGGGTCATGGGGATCAAACTCAGGTCATCAGACAGGGCAGCGAGCATCTTCCTTTACCTGCTGAGCCTAGCTCATTGTTTCTTCTTCTTCTTCTTCTTCTTCTTCTTCTTCTTCTTCTTCTTCTTCTTCTTCTTCTTCTTCTTCTTCTTCTTCCTCCTCCTCCTCCTCCTCCTCCTCCTTATTTTCCTCCTCCTCCTCTTCTTTGTCCTTCTCCTTCTTCTTCCTCCTCCTCCTCCTTCTCCTCCTCCTTCTTCTCTCTCCCTCTCTCTTCTTCTCCTTCTCATTTTTCTTCCTCCTCCTCTTTCTTTTTTGAAAAGGTCTCACTCTGTAGATTAGACTAGCCTCAAACCCATGGATAATCTTCCCAAACTCTTCAGCCTCAAGAATCCTGGGATTACAGTGAGCTTCCACATCAGACTAAGGTGAATTTAAATTATTTTAAACTGTTATGTGAGGGGTATTTTGCCTGAAGTATGTCTGTGTACAACACGTATGTAGTGTGTTCAGAGGCCAAATGAGGGCATCTGATCCCCTGGTACTCCAGTCACAGTTGTGAACTACCGGGCTGCTGAGACTCAAACTTGGTCTTCCAGGAGAGCAGTCAGTGCTCTTAACTGAGCCATCTCTCCAGTCCAGAGGTTTTTGTTTTTGTTTTTTTAAAGAGAAATGGATCTGATATTTTGGTGTGACTCTTCAGCTTCCTTTCCTATGAACTGCAACTGATGCCATCATCCTCGACTCTTCCCGACACGTTTCATGATCAATGAAGTATAACACAAAAGGATCTATTATTGTGCTAGTATACAACATAGCAATTAACATTCTTTCTCATCCTCCGAAGTTCCCATGCAATCCATCTGTTGTCATATTAGACTTCTCAGGGTCTACTCTTATTGCTCCTGGAGAGTGTGATGCTTGGTAGTGGTGGTGGTAGGGCAGGAATCACAGGACCCTTTCAAAAGTATCTTTCAAGACTTATTTTTTTATAATTAAATTTATTATTTATTTATCCATTGCACACTAATCCCAGTTCTTATGTCTATATGTGGGTAAGTGTGTGTGAGGGCAGATGTCCCCAAATGCCAAAAGACATGTCTGATTCTTCAGAACTGGAGTTGTAGGCGATTGTGAACCACCCAGTCTGGAACACTGTGAACCAAACACAAGTCTTTTGTAAGAGTAACAAGTACTCGTCACTGCTAAGACACCTCTGCTGCTCCTAAAATAATAGTTTGTTACATTTGCTGATTTGTTGTGTGTGTGAGAGAGAGCTTGCATGTGTGTGTGCACATGTGGAGGCCAGAGGACAGTTTCTAGGAGTCATTCAGTTCTCTTTTCTCCTTGTAAGTCCTGATGATAGAACTCAGGGCATCAGACTCAGCAGGAGACATCTCCATCACTGAACCGTCTTGTTGGTCCCCACCCTTGTAAAGTTGGGCATTGATGATGTTTTCTTATAATGCCCCAAATCAAATCAGTCTTGAAGTCCTTTGTTAAGTATCATATTTCTCTTACTTTAATGCTTTTGTTTTGTTTTTGGTTTCATGTGTGTATGGTTTATTTATTTGGGGGTTGGCATTGCATGTGTCTTAAGTGCTCAGACATGAGAGGCCAGAGAATGATGTCAGGTTTCTTCCTCTATTGCTCTCTCTCTCTCCCTCCCTCCTTCCTTCCTTTCCTAAGATAGTATTGTGTCTCTCTGAAGCTCATCATTCTGATTAGGATGGCTGTCCAGCAAGCTCCAGGATCTACCTGTCTCCGTGGGTACTTGTTGCCACACCCAGCTTCTACAGGAGGGCTGGAGGTTTGAATTCAAGCCCTTTTGTTTTCATAGCGAGTGCTCTTAGCCACTGAACCATCACACCAGCTCTTGGGTTTTCTGAGACAGGGTTTCTTTGTGTAACCCTGGCTGTCCTGGAACTAGCTCTGTAGACCAAGCTGGCCTCAGACTCACAGATATCTGCCTGTGTCTGCTTCCCAAGAGCTGGGATTAAAGGTGTGCACCCCCACTGCCCAGTTATGTTTTGGGGGGAGAGTTGTTTGTTTCTCATATATTGAGAAAGGGTCTCATGTAGCCCAGGTGGCCTTGAATTCTCTATGTAGCTGAGGATGACCTTAAGTTCCCAGTCCCCCCACCTCCTCCTCTGAGACCACAGGCATGGGCTCTTATGCCCAATGCTGTTGATTTGGAGCTTTTCAGTTGACCTCCATCTGTCCTGTTCCGACTTGGTCATCTCAGAGTCAAATCAGCGGGCTTTGGCTCTTGGGCATGAAACCACAAGCAAGAGACCTACTCAGAGGTGGTTTGTACGACTGTGAACATTTACCAAAATAACAAACACAAGAAAATATCTGGGGACAGTGGATGTGGCTCAGTGCGAGGATATTTGCTTAGCATATTGTAGGCTGTTGGTTTGATGCCAGCATTGCGTGAAAAAGAAAGACCGAGGTAGAGAGGGGTGAAGGGAGAGTGAGAGAAGGGAAGAACAGCAGAATAAGGAAGATGGAGGAGTAACCAGTGACTGTCACACAAGTCGGTGACCGTCATACAGTTCATGTTTTCCTTACAATTTAGACTACTCCGAGCAGCTTTTGTTTTCCTCATTTTAAAAAAATTAAATATAAATATATTATTTTTCCTTCCTTCTCCTCCCTACAATCTCTCCCCTCCCCATTCCCCCTTTGCTTCCTTCCAAATTTCCAATTATTATTGCCACACATATACATATGCGTCTGTGTGTGTGTGTGTGTGTATGTATGTATGTACATACTTGTATATGACCAGATGAGTCCTTTCAGTGTTGCTTGAATGTATGTGATTTCATGGATAACCAATTAGTGCACTCATCCCTGGGGAAGAATATTTCTCCCAATCTCAGCATTTCTTAGTTGCTGTCAGTTCTTTATCTAGGGGTGGGACCCTGTGAAATTTTTCCCTTTCTACATTAGCAGATCTGTTGGTATTGTCATTGTTCAGGTCTTGGTTAGGCAGCCATGTTGTTGAGATATCAAGGGTGTAGCTTCTTTGCCATTTTTAGGAGACACAAGCTCACAACAGACTTAAGCTTTTATTGTCTTTTTCCAATAAATGTTTCAGTATATTTTGTTTCCATATGGTAGGGACCAGAGGGGTAAATGATTGCATTCATTAATGATTTTGAGAGGGACTGAGCCTAGGGCCTACACTGAACTTGTACCCCAGTCCTCATCTGAGTTTTTATTTTTTTTAAACATTTATTTATTTATTATGTATACAATATTCTGTCTGTGTGTGTGCCTACAGGCCAGAAGAGGGCACCAGACCTCATTACAGATGGTTATGAGCCACCATGTGGTTGCTGGGAATTGAACTCAGGACCCTTGGAAGAACAGGCAGTGCTCTTAACCGCTGAGCCATTTCTCCAGCCCCGAGTTTTTATTTTGAGATAGGACCCTGCTGAGTTTCCCAGGCTGGCCCTGAACTAATACTGCAGCCCAGGCAACGGTCCTGAACTTGCTGTTCTACTGCTTCAGCCCTCAGGGGTGCTGGGGTTCTGGGATGACAGTCCTATGTCACCAGACCAGCAAATATTTTCTTAAATATTCCATAATTTTGTGCACCAAGCAAAATGCCAAGCCCTGAGGCTAAAGAGGTGGCTCATTTAATAACATGTATTGCTCTTTCGGAGAAATCAAGGTTGGTTCCTAGCACCCATGTTGAGTAGCTCACAGTTGACTGTAGCTCCAGCTCCACTATGACCCAATATATCTGGTCTCCATGGGTGCATGAACTCACACAAACACAGAGAGAGAGAGAGAGAGAGAGAGAGAGAGAGAGAGAGAGAGAGAGAGAGAGAGAAGAAGAAGAAGAAGAAGNAAGAGAGAGAGAGAGAGAGAGAGAAGAAGAAGAAGAAGAAGAAGAAGAAGAAGAAGAAGAAGAAGAAGAAGAAGAAGAAGAAGAAGAAGAAGAAGAAGAAGAGAAGAAAGATTAAAACAACAACAACAAAACAAAAAATCCAAGAACCAAGATGGTTCTTTGTGGCAGAGCACTTGCCTGCCATATGCAAGATTTGTGATTCAGTTCTTAGCACTGTCAAATAAGTGTCCACATTTTAAATTCTAATTCATTACAAGATGTGTTCCAGCCCTGAAGGGAAAGGCTTCCCCAACAGACATGTTGCAGCTCTGCTGTAGCCAGGAAGGTTTCCCCAGTGGAAGTGTCCCAGCTCTGAAGGAAGAGGTATCCAGGCAGTCAGGAGCCCAGGATACCACAAAGTCACACCACACAACAAACCTCACACAAGAGATTTGTTCGGAGGGAGAAACCCAGGAGGGTGGCTGCTTCTGCTCAGTGAGAAGCAGCAGGGAACAGGATTCCTTGGGGTAATTTTCTGGGATGGCCTGGGATTGGTGAAATTTTTGTGGCCTGATTTTGAGGCATGCTCAGGAATTGGTGGTATTCTATTTCTTAGTCCTGGTCTTGGGCCTGGGGTCAAGTCAGGGTCTGAGTGCTTTTCCTTGGCCCTGGGGTTGGTGTCAAGTCAAGGTTACAGTATTTTTCCTTGGCCCTGGTCTTGGGGTCAAGTCAAGGTCAGGGTGTTTTTTTCCTTTGGCCCTGGTCGCCAGGTTGAGATAGGTGTTCTTTCCTTGGCCCTTTTACCCTACATAGGATATATTGGTTTTGTTTATATTATACTTTTGAAGGGATAGTTAAATTTCTGTGGCATAAGGTTTAAAAAACTTCACAGATTTACATTTTTTTTCCTTACTTCAAAGACTCCAAAAGCTACATTGTGTATTGACGAGCCAAGGAAACTAGGCTTTGGCCACTGTAGTGGTTTGAATGAGATGTCCCCCATATTCTCCTCCATTTGAATCCTTGGTCCTCAGTTATTGGCACCATTTATGGAGGCTTAGGAGGTATGAGTGTCTTGGAGGAAGACTGTCGCTGGAGGTGATCTTTAAGAGTTTAATCACTATTGTCTGTTGGAATTGGCTCTCTCTCTGCTATCGTCCATGAGCCCTCAGCTTCCTGCACTTGCTATAAAGCCTTGGCTCTGCTGTCATGGACTCGAAGCCTTGGGAACTATGGGCCCAGCAAGCTCTTCCTTCTATAAACAGTCTTGGTGATGGTGTTCTATCACAGCGGCAGAAAAATAACAAATTCAGCCACCTCCTAATTGAGCAAAATAAATTATCTTGAGCTGTAAAAGACAGCATATGACTAGAGGGACATAGAGGCTTCCCTGTACCGTACAAGAGGATAGGTTTGGCATACCCTCCTGGAGTCAGATAGAGTGGGAAACACTCCAACAAGAGGGTGCAGTGTCTCCTCATTCAGGGGGGCATTCATCGGCTCAGTCTCACCTGGAGTACTTCAAGGCAGGCAGAGAGTCCTCTGTCACCTCACCACCTAGCTTTTCATCACAGTGTCCCAGCTTCCTTCTGAAGAGTCTCTGTCCCATTCAGCCCATGGCATTGATAGTCCAGATGTTACTTGTCAATTTGCCACAGCCTTGAGTCACCTGGGGAGAGCTAGCTAGATCAGGTTGGCCCGTGGCATGCCCATGAGGGCTTTTCTTAGCAGCAGGGTTAGTTGATGTGAGAGGGCCCAGCTCACTGTGGGTAGCACCATTTCCTCGGCAGGTAGTCCTGGACTATAAGAAAGGAGAAAGCAAGCTGAGCACCAGCATGTAAGCAGGCAGGTGTTCATTTTCCTCTGCCAGCTGCTGAAATCAACCCCTTCTCTCCTAAGTTGTGAATTTTGTTTTGTTTTGGTTGGGGCATTTTTTTTTTTTTAAATCACAGCGGCGGAAATGAAAATAGGACACTGCTGGACAGTATCACCTCTGACCACCGACCCTAGGAGGTGGCAGTTGACTTTGTCATTGCCTCTTAGAACATGGCTATGGAAAGACATCTTTGGGGAACTGGGAGTGACTTTTTGGATAATTAGTCCAGGACATGTAGCTGGTGGTGGAAAAAAATGAAAAAGAGGGGACCATTTGGGAGGATCTATGCTCTAGAGAGCCTTGAGCATCAGGTAGAAGCACGCAGGGCTAGTTTTTAGACAACAGGAAGTCAGGGAGCTGGGACTGGGGTGGCAGAAGAAAATTGGTGTTTTGGAGAGATTAGTTTGGCAGCTGTGCGTAGGGGGAACAGAGACACCAAGGTAGGTGGGGAACCGATCTTTCAGCACACTGTAATTTTTAAACACTGTGTGTGTGTGGTATCTGTCTGTGTGTAAGTGTGTGCGCACACAGGGTGCATGCAGAGGCCAGGAGGCTCTGCCTTAGAGTCTCACACTGACCCTAGTGCCAGGCAGGTCACCAGCAAGCTTCGGTGGCCCCACTGTCTCCACCCAACACAGTCCTGAGGGTACAGGTCAGCACACAACTCTATGTGGCCACACCACACCTGACCTTTTTTGCCTTCATGCTTAGTCAACAATGTTCCTACCCACTGAGCCACACTATCTCCAGACCCTCAGGACACCGCAGTTTCTTAAAGCAAATTTATATCTTACCTAGATGGGGCTGTTAGGATTTGAATGTGGGATGTCCCTCACAGGCCCATGTTTTGATCACTGGGTCCCTAAATCTGTGGCAGTATTTGGGGAGGCCGTGGAACCTTTGGGACGTGGTGTCTGGCTGGCAGATGGAGGCAGCTGGGCTCTGAGGTTTACAATCCTACCCACTTCCAGTGCAGTTCTCGGCCTCCTAACCTGCGTGGTTGTGACCAAGTCGTGGATAGAGCCACCCCAGCCGCTATGCCTTCCCTGGTCTGAGGGAGTGTACCTGGTGAAGCCAGGAGCCACGATCAGCCTGCCCTCTCTGAGGCTGCTTCTTCAAGGAGTTCTGACACAGTGGTTCTGAGAAAGGGTGCTGGTGTATGGTGGGAACTCATCTGAAAACCCCCGGTGTCCTGATGTGTCTGGAGGCAGCCATAGCTATATACCAATTTGCACATATCCATAAAGTAATCTGGAAAATCTATATTCCAAAATGTTAACCAAGGGCTAAAAACTTTAAACTTATCTGCTTTCCTGGTTTAATTTCTGACTGGGAGAAGCACACTATCATTTTAATATAAATAATTTTCTCATTTTTATTTTTTTTTAGTGACTTTTTGTTTTCTTTTTACTTGTTTGTCCAAGATAGGGTTTCCCTGTGTAGACCTGGCTGTCCCAGAACTCATCCTGTAGACAAGACTGACTTCCAACTCAGAGATCTGCTTGCCCCTGCCCTAAATGCTGAGACTAAAGGCATATGTTGCCACCACCTGGCTTTTTATTTTTCTTAGCATACAAAGATCATTGGCTTCAGTATGACATTTTCATAAATGTCTGTCATTGTGCTCCCCATTGTCCTTTCTGGTCACACTCCCAAGTCCCATTCTTCCCCCACATAGTATTCCTTCTGTGTTCATGTCATGTATGTTGTGTGTATACCACACATAAGAGAAAATATGTAATATTTGACTCCTTCATTCTCTCCATTACCTTCTGTTATCCCCTCTTTTTAGATCTTTTTCTGTTTTTTTAAAGTTTTATTTTATAATTTATTTTGTGTGTGCACATGTGCGTTTGTGTGAATATGTGTGTATGCATATAAACCACATGCATGCAGAGCCCAGGGAGAATGGTGGATCCCCTGGAGCTGGAATTACAGATGGTTATGAGCTCCTGATGTGGGGTACTGGAAAGCATACTCAGATGAAAAAGACCTCTAACTGGGTCACGGTGTTGGATAACTGTACATAGGCTTGGGAGAGAGAAGGGGGAAAAAAAGTATAGACAGTTATAAAAGGAAGTAAATGGTTTTAAAAAATAAAACAAAGTCTTTAAAGAAACAAAGTACAGACAGTCGTAGATTAAAGGGGTAAAGATAATAAATATTAAGAAGTAATAGAGTAAAAGCAAACAAGCCACATAAAGATGGAATATACATAGAGAATCTGAATTATGTATATTATTGTATTTTCTTTAAATTTTTTGACTGTGAAGGAGCTAAGTACAGAGAGACATTTCATTGTACAGGCTGCTAAGCTAAACCAAGGTAAAGGTATCTTGACTTTAAAATTTGAGTTTAAGGATATGTTGCTTTGGAAAAGAGGTTCTTCTTTTGTTTCCACAGAGGATGAGAACCTGTGGAATCCTTCCAGACTAATGTGGTTTGATAGACCAAAATCCCCCAAAGGTCACCATGAACACCCCCAAAAATTACTTTGCCCAACAAATAAACAGGAAGCAGTTTGGAGAGAACTATGCCCAAATTCCCTAAATGATTGTTTATAAATTTAAAGGGAGATGTGCTATAGAGATTTGCATTGGTATGGATCTTGGTTTATTGATACAAATTTAAGGACAATTTTGACTGTATTAAGGTATTGTGTTTGTGTAACTCATTTAAAATGTAATGTATAATTAAGAAATATAGGTTAATAGATAATCATTTATAATAGTCAAGCTTGTAGTCATGTTAGTTAGGTTTTCTAATGGACAGATATGCATTTCAGATGGATAGGTACTCTTCTAACCTTTCAAAGACTACAGAATATGGCATTTAAAATGTTTTAAGGAATTAGGACTTTTCATAAAGGTGAGACACATCTGCTCCAAGCAGCAACAATTACTTCAAGAGGAAGATGGGAATTGAAGAGGCTCCTCATGGAGTTTGCTAGCCATTTGGGTAAGAAACTGCTCTTGCCTGGACTGCTTGATGCTGTGCTATATGAACTGGACATGCAGGACCCACAGAGAAATGACTGCTGACTTGCCTAAAGGTGAGACAATCCTTCAGGGTTCCTGCTTCATGAAAGAGTCTGACAGACATCCTGCAGGACACAGAAGAAAGTGACTGACAAATTACCAACATAGGTGGAACTGTCTTTAAAATTTCCTGCTTCATGGAAAAGTCTGGGGTATTATGGACTTATAGGCTGAAGATGGATGTTCCAAAGATACAGAAGAACTTTGGGTAACTGTCCAGGCAGGGAGATGTCTCTATCAATTCTAGAGTTTTAGAAGTTGCTTACAATGCACTTCCTGCTTACTTAGGTAATATTATATCCCTCTGGAGTCTTGGATGGAGTTGAAGAATAAATAGTTATAGTTTTCCTTAGATATGATAAAAATAAAATAGATATAAATATTATAACTGTAATTCTTCCTGATACCTGTTTTGTTGTATGTAATTTTTCTATGTTAAAGTTAAAACCTTCCTTGTTTAAACAGAAAAGGGGAGGTGATGTGGGATTCCACTCTGTACGCTGTGAATACCACTGGTTAATAAAGAAACTGTCTTAGGCCTGTGATAGGGAGCTAGGTGGGGAAAACTCAAGTGAATGCTGGAAGAAAGGAGGTGGAGTCAGGGAGAAGCATGGAGCTGCTGCCAGAGACAGACACTCTGGAACCTTGCCAGTAGGCAGTGATTTAATTAGGACAGTTTCTGTGTGTTTATTTCGGAAGTCTAGGCAGCCGGGAAATGAACTAGCAGCCTCCTACAACACTAGTGTTATTGGTGACCATGATCAACACATGTGGTTTCCTGTACCTTGTACCCCAGGATGTAGACTGCAAGCTTAGATTGGTGATAGGAGTCTGCAACATCTTTAACAAATGGTTGTTTGGAATTTATACACTGCTGAGAAGGTGGACTTAGATCTAAGGAGTCAGCTGAGAAGCTGCTAGAACTATTAAATAGCTATGTTGAGCAGTAAGATATTCTATAGCCAAATGAAACCATAAAGTAACCAGGAACACATTCAATAAAAATATATAAGAATATTATTACAAAACTAGGAAGCCTTGTTAAAACATTCCTTAAATATCTGACAAAATAGAAGCAGGGAAAATACCAAACACCTATAATCTCAGTTCTTCAGAGGCTGAGGCAGAAGGATCACTACGGCTTGGAGGGCAACCTGCGATACATAGTGAGAACCATTACCAGGTAGGCCAAGACTAAATAGCAAACCCTGTCTCTAACAAAGCAAATCTTACAAAATTGCCATGCCCAGTTAATAGATAAGAAAGTTTAATCTTATCAATATATTCACAGTTCCTTAATTAAACTATAAATTTGGTGAAAACCAATTAAACTAGCAATGTTTTCTTGGAACTTAAAACTGATTGAAAATTAAAGTCATATGGAAATGTAAATTCACAATAATTTTCAGAACAAATAACAAGGAAAGAAAATTCCAAAATATTGTAAAACAATAGTAAAGTTGGGCTGGATTGGTGGCTTAGCAGTTAAGAACGCTTGCTGCTCTTGAAGAAGACCCAAGTTCAGTCCCCAGCATCCACATTAGGCAACTCATAACCACCTGTAATTCCAGTGCCAGGGGATCTGATACCCTCTTCTGGCTTCCTTGAGCACTGCACACAGGTGTAGATACACAGACACGTACACATGATAATAAAATAAAGAGAATTAGTGTCAACTTCTCCTCAGAAACTGTGCAATCAAGAGAAGCATGGAGTGGAAACCTGAGAGCATGGCTAGACAATAAACCCCTCCTAGAAGTCTACACCTGGTGAATTTAGCCTCTAAATGCAAAGGAGCAGGAGGGAGGAACGGGGACTTTTCTGTTCTCATTGGTGCCATGTTACCTGGGTAGTGTTGTATACTATTGGAAAATGTGCTTGTATTTGTTGTGAATGTATATTTCAACCTCTAAGATAAACACTCAAAAATATTTTTTAATATAATGCAGCCGATATGTTGGAATCGTATTACTCAGTTTAAACTACAAGTAGAAAAATGGTCGAAGACAAAAAAAGAAACAGATCAAAAGCATTAAACAGAAACAGATACAGTAAACAGGAATCCAATTGTACCAACGATCACTTTAAACATTAATGGTCTAGATATGTAATTATAATCCATAGTTATGCTATAAAAATAACAAAGGTCATGCCGGGCAGTGGTGGTGCACGCCTTTAATCCCAGCACTCGGGAGGCAGAGGCAGGCAGATTTCTGTGAGTTCGAGGCCAGCCTGGTCTACAAGAGATAGTTCCAGGACAGGAACCAAAAGCTACGGAGAAACCCTGTTTCGAAAATCAAAAAAAAAAAAAAAAAAAAAAGGTCAGCTGGCCATGGTGGTTCACACCTTTAATCCCAACACTCCAGAGGCAGAGGCAGAAATCTCTGAGTTGAAGGGCATCCTGGCCAACATAGGAAGTCCCAAGACAACTAGAGCTACACAGTGAGACTCTGTCTCAAAACAACAACAAAAGCAAAGAGCCAACAAAGACAAAACTCAAAATATCTTTATTTAAAAAGACAGAGTATTAGAAAGGATCATGAAGCAAGATACAAGGAATTTCAGATGGTCAAGGTGCTTGCCAACAAGCTTGATAATGTGACTTTGATCCCAAGAATCCAGACATTGGAAGGAGACAGCTCTATTCCAATGATTGTTTTCTGGTCTTCATGTGTGGGTCCACATGCATACACATACATGCACAGATGAACACAAAATAAAAAGATAAAAAGATAATTTAAAAACCAAGATTCAAGTATGTCTTGTCTATGAGAACTCCACTTTAAATGCAAAGACATAAGGGTGGGAGATATACAAACGGTGCTAGCACTAATCAAAAGAAGGTCGAAATAACTACATTAAGTTCTGACAAGGCATACTTTAGAGCAAGGCAAGTTATCAGAGCCAAAGAGGGGAATTACAGGGCTGGTGAAATGGTGCCGTTGGAAGGTGCTTGCCCTGAAAATCAAGAACCTGAGTTTGATCCCCAGAATCCATGCAAAAAAATTTGGGCATTGTCAAGCCCTTGTAATCTTAGGGCTGGTAGAATGGAATCAGGCGGACCCTTGTTTTCATTGGTCAGCTAGATTAAGCCTATTTAGTGAGTCCCAGACCAATTAGAGAACTTGGGTGAATAGTACCTGAGGAACAATAATATCTGAGGGTGCCCTTTGACCTATACATGCACACACACACATGGCCCCTGCACATACGCACACAAAGGTACATTACAAAATGTAAAAGCAGCTAATTCCAAAAAAAGAAAAATAGCCACCAAACCCATACTCTTTAATTTTATGTGTGGAACATTTGCGCATCAAAGTGTGTTGCAAAAACAGAATTGAAAGTTGATTACTTCTGCGCCCTCTAGTGGACAGGTGAAGCAATGCATGAAGTGAGGAGATGAGCAGGTGGGGCTAGCAAATGCCATCACAGCACTGCTAAAATGTCCAGTCAAAAAGTAAGCACCTGGGAGATGAGGAGTTGCTCAGTGGGTAAAGTGCTTTCATGAAAACATGCGGACCTGATTTTGAATCCTCAGCACCCAGGAAAACAGCTGGGGAGCATGGGAGCCCTGCCTGTAACCCTGAAGGCAGAGGCAGGCAGATCCTGTGGACTTGACGGGCAGTTAATCTCTCCGAATCAGTTAAGTTCCAGGAAAAAGTTCAGTAAAAGATAGTCTCAAAAAAATAATGTGCAGAATGACAAAGAAAGACACCTGATGCCAACCCTGGCCTCTGCATGCACACCCACCCGCCCCCCCACACACACATACGCACACTCCTTGGCATTCATTTGGTGTGTGTGCCTGTTCATGTGTGTGGGCAAGGGCATACCTCTGTGCACATGAGTCAGTCAGAGAGCAGCCCCCTGGAGTCAGTTCTCTCCTTCCACTTAAGTGGGTTCTAGGGATTGAACTCAGCTCACCAGACTTGGCAGCAAGTGCCTTAACCCACTGAGCCATCTCACTGGCCCAGGAGATGCATTTTTGAAAGAGTGAAGTAACTTCAAAGCAAACTTTCTATCCTGAAAGCACTATACTGTGAAAATTGGAAGAAAAAAAAAGTCACCTATCAACTTGATATTATTAACATGTCTTGGCTTCTTTATCTAACAGCAGAATACACATCCTTCTCAGGAACTCAAAGAACATTCACTATGAGAGCAATTTATTCTGGGTTATAAAACATGCCATAACCACAGGCTGAGATGCAGCTCAGAGATAGAGCACTTACCTAGCATGCACAAGGTCCTGCCTTCAGTTCCCACAATGGCAACAAAAGCCTGCAATGCCATAACAAATTGAAAAGGGTATGGTAGGAGGCTGGAGAGACCGTTCCGCAGTGAAGAGCAGTTTGCTACTTTTACAGATGGCCTGGGTTTGATTCCTAGCATCCACATGCAACTTATGACCAACCGTGATTCAAGATCCAGATAATCCAGCATCCTTTTCTGGCTTCTACAGGCACCAGTCACATTATAATCATTCAGGCAAAACACTCATACCTACCTACATATATAAAGAAGAGCGTACAGTATCCATTCCCAGACATGGAAATAGAGGAGAGAGGAAGAACAGGACTAATGGTAAAATTTAAATAGAAAGAATAGTGAGAAGTACAAAATATCACATATTTCTCTCTCATTTAATCTAGATTACATAAATGTATACACACTCATATAGATACACAAACAACTTGATGGACTTTAGAATCACCATGGAGACACATACATCTACACAATGAAAGCAGAATGAGAGTCTTTAGTGGGAGGAAAGGGGCCATCTTGGGTGGGAGGAGGTCATGGAAGAGAATAAGGACAAGTTACAGTGAATCATATCTTTGGAGAAGTCATGAAGAAGTTATTCCTTTGCATGATAAAAAGTTATTTTAAGTCAAGAGAAAAAATTCCTAGGCTTGCCTGGCACTTTAATGTGAGCTGTTTGCACATAAGCCGGCGTTTGCATCCTAGAAAGGCAGAGCGATCCCTACTTGGCATTTGAGGAGAACACATTAACAGAATAAAATGTGCTATGTCTAGGCTCTTAAGCATCTAAATGACTTGGAGTTAGTCTTCAAAGGGGGAAAAAAAAACCCAGCCTCATAAAACAGGATTACAAAGGCAAAACTTAGTATCTCAGATGCTCTAAGCCTGGCAACCCGGGGTGTTGAAGAAAAAATGTCTGTAGCTCTGGGATGAGTAAGGAGAGGCTCCCTTTCCTAAGCAACACTCGAAGCTGATTATCTGCGCTGCTAGAGGAAGCAGTCGAGAAGCTGAGAGATAAAAGGATGCCTTGTCTTTCAACAAGAACTCGGGTGGAGCACAGTTGAGTGGCTTTCCCAGGAATAGTGTCCGTCCAAAGCACTAACCTTCGTCCTAGATTTTTGTCCGTTTCCTCGTGTCAGAGCAATGGGCTATCTTGTTTGTCTGCTTGAAAGGGCTTTTCGGGTCCATGGAAAAATGATTTTTAGCATGACTGTGAGGAAGCTTCTAGATTAAGTGAACTGAGGCAGGAAGAGTCATCTTAAGTGTGGGTGAGACACCATGCAATGAGCTGAGGTCCTAGACTGAACAAAAAGGAGGAAGTGAGCCAAGAGCCAGCATTCTTTTCCTGCTTCTCTCTCTCTCTCTCTCTCTCTCTCTCTCTCTCTCTCTCTCTCTCTCTCTCTCTCTCTCTCATAGACATGCACACATGTGTATATACTAGGATCTGAGATACACAAACATATATGCTAGGATATGAGACCCTCATATATATTTCTACTCTTAATTAAGTTACTGTGTTTGTGTAACTCATTTAAAAATGTAATGTATAATTAAGGAATATAGGTTAATAGATAGTCATCTATAATAGTCAAGCTTGTAGTCATGTTAGTTAGGTTTTCTAGATATATAGAGATATAGTTCAGTTAGATAGATATTCTTCAAATCTTTCAAAGAGGAACATGACATTTAAAATGTTTTAAGAACTTAGGACTTTTCATGACAGTGAGACACATCTGCTCCTGGTAGCAACAATTACTTCAAGAGGAAGATGGGTATCAAAGAGACTCCTTATGGAGTTTGCTAGTCAATTGAGCAATAAACTTCTCTTGCCTGGACTGCCTAATGCTATATTGTATGAACTGGACATGCAGGACCCACAGAGAAATGACTGCTGAACTTGCCTAAAGGTGAGACAATCCTTCAGGGTTCCTGCTTCATGAAGAAGTCTGCCAGACATTCTGCAGGACATATCCTGGATATGTGTATCCTCAAAATGGGAATCAAACAAACTCTTCCTTAAATTGCTTTCACCCCAGCAAGGAGAGAGGTCACTGATGCAGTTAGCAAGGGTCTCACTATCGTGAGTGTTCAGCGTCCCACAAGCTCAGAGCTTGAATGGCTCTTATCGCACATAGTGCACCTCTGTGCAGTCAGCCAAGAGGTCAGGAGTGTTCCCAAGGTCACATGTTCCTTTCCGCACAGCTGGGGTAGCCTGGCTGTGAATTCAGACTGCATAAGTTCAGACTCAACTTTAACATTAAGTAACCAAGAAAACCAGGCTTTGTCACTTGGTTCTTTTTCCCCTTGGTGATCCCCTTTCTAGTTTCCTCTCTCTCTCTCTCTCTCTCTCTCTCTCTCTCTCTCTCTCTCTCTCTCTCTCTCACACACACACACACTTAAATCTCAATTCTGTACATAAGAGAAAACATGTATTTTTCTGAGACTGACTTATTTCCTCTAATGTGATTTCCACATTTCCATCCATTTTTCCTGCTAATGTTATATTTTCACTTTTACTACTAACGGCTGAATAAGAATCTTTTTGTATAGGTGCCACATTTTCTTTGTCTATTCATCTGCCATTTGGCATCTAGGCTGATTGCTCTTCCTGGCTATTATAAATAGTCTAACAATAAACATGGAAGTGCAAGTATCTCTGTGGTGTGCTGACTTAGAGTCCTTGATATATACCTACGTGTGCTGGATAGTTTTATATCAACTTAAAAGTTGAAATCATCTGAGAGGAAGAAACCTCAATTTAGAAAATGCCTCAATAAGAATAGGCCCTAAAAAAACCTGTAAAGCATTTTCTTAATTAGTGATTGATGGGGGAGGGCCCAGCCCATTGTGGGTGGTGCCATCCCTGGGCTGGTGGTCCTGGCTTCTATAAAGAAAGCAGGTTGAACAAGCCATGAGGAGCAAACCAGTAAGCAGCACCCCTCCGTGTCCTCCGCATTAGCTCCTGCCTCCAGATTCCTGCCCTGTTTGAGTTCCCGTCCTGATTGAGTTCCTGTCCTGATTTCCTTTTATGATGAACAGCAATGTGGAAATGTAAGTCAAATTAACCCTTTCTCTCCAACAACAAAACACGGTGTTTTATCACAGCAATAGTAACCCCAACTAAGACACCAAGATTTTTGAGGAACCTTCACACTGACTTCCATAGTGGCTGCATAAGATTACCATCCCACCAAGAGTAAATAAACTTCCTCTTCCCCCACATTTTTGCTAGCATGTGTTACCTTCTCCCCCTCTTGATGACAGCCACTCTGAGTGAGGCAAGATGGAATCTCGAAGTGGTCTTAATTTGCATTTCTCTGATGGCTAAGGATGTTGAACCCATTTCAAATATTTAACAGCTAATTGTATCTCTTTTTTGAGACCTATATGTTTAGTTCATAAGCCCATTTATTGATTGAGAAATTTATTGGTATTTAATTTGTGTTGTTCTTTCTATACATCCTATGCATTGATCCCTCGCTTGAAGTTCAGTTGTTCTCTCCACTCTGTCGGCTGTTTACTTTGTTGGTAGCTTCCTTGGCTCTACAGAGGCTCTTCAGCTTCACCTAATCCTCTTTGTCAACTCTTGTGCGGCTGAAGTGCCTTTCAGGAAGTCTTTACCTGTGCCTATATCTGGAAGTGTTTTGTCAATATTCCCTTGTAGCAGTTTCAGGTCTTACTTCAATGTCTTTGAACCATTCTGGTGGAGGTCCAAAAATGTGAGCCTATTTCCACTTTGACCAAACATCAGAGAGTTGGAATTTACCTC
The DNA here is from genome assembly GCF_014885135.2 of Alexandromys fortis. NCBI lineage: Eukaryota > Metazoa > Chordata > Mammalia > Rodentia > Cricetidae > Alexandromys > Alexandromys fortis. The sequence goes on along the minus strand of NW_026067924.1, from coordinate 23,788,504 downwards.
TATTCCTTCAACGTTATTGCGTTTCTACCTCAAACCAAGGTCCCAACTAGATTCAGCTCAGAGAATTCTGCTCGCCTCAAGGTTATTGTCAGCAGGTGTGGCTAACAGCCAGACCTTGTATTTCAGGAATAGAGAAGAGATATATTCCTACCTCAAACAAAAGTCTAAGGATCCAACTAAAGTTCTAGTTTCTTTAAGGAGATAACATTGGATTTCACCCCGGGAATGGTGTTATGGTCTAGGGTATGAATGTGATTTGTTTTGTTCTAGCAATAGAATGTTTAACTATGAATGCAGCCCGCGACCTTTGACTAGCCTGTTCATTTCCTTGTATCACGTTAATGCAGTTTTTATCTTACTCCTACTTCTTGGGGTGGGGGTATTTTAGGCAGTTGGAAATTAATCGTGGGTGATTTCAGTATTCACTGGAACCCTCTACTGGTACCATTGTAAAGTTTTTTTACAGCTCAACAAACCTCTCCTCCGATGCAATTAATCCAAATCAGACCAAATCAAACCGAATCAGAAAAAGCTCAGGTTTAATGGATGCCAGCGCTCCAGGGTGGCCCTTCAGCGGCCCCCACCCAAAGGAAGACGGGGAAACCACAGAGAGGGGAAAGGGAGAACCCGAAGACCACATGTTTGGTCTCTGGGGGGCAGTTTAAATAGCCCGTGGGAGAGGTCTTGACCCTCCCTGGGGAGGGGTCACCGTTTGGTGGGCTTTTTCAAAGGTGGAGTCTGGGGAGGGGGCCTGGAATGGAAAGTTCCACTCAAACATTTTAGAATGGATGCCAGGGGCTGGGTGAAGCCTCCAACCAAACATCCCAGACTCTTTGGATATTGGGGTGCCAGGGGGCTGGGGTGATGCTTGGACCCAAACATTCCAGACTCTTTGGATATAAGGATGTCAGCAGCTGGGGTGACACTTCCAAGCAAACATCCCCGACTCGTTGGGTAAAGGGGTCCCAGGGGGCCGGGGTGGTGCTTTCAACCAAACAACCATTCTATGGTTTCTGGTTTATTCTTTTCCCATCTTTATATTCTTTTATTTATATTTCTGATCTCTATGTCCCTACCCCGACAAGTGGTATTTTTGTTGAGGCTGGTCCCCGACACATTTTGAATTGATTTTTGTGCAGGAACCGAGGGAGGTACCGATCTAGTTTCATTCTTCTCCATGAATATTGTGAAAATGGCAATAGGGCTGAAATCAATATACAGATTCAACTCGACCCCCGTCAAAATCCCAGTGATGTTCTCAGAACCGGAAAAATGATCTTAAGACCCACATGGAAACAAAACAGACCCCAAAGAGCCCTGAGCAGAAAGAGCAGCACTAGAGGTGTCATAACAATCCATTTCAAATATCACAGAGCCATAGTAACCAAACCAACTACCAGCGCAAAAGCAATCATGTAGACCCACATATAGAACAGAGGACTCAGAAATAAACTCACACAGGTACAGTCTCCTAACTTTTGACAAAGGTGTTACATACCTTGGAGTAAAGACAGTCTCTTATAAACAGTACCATCTGCTAGTGTTTTTCAGACACATGGGTTCTGTGACAGTGTGTGGCCAGGAGCTGGCTTCATAGGCACAGAGTTGGAGGCACTGAGTTAGCTGTCGGAGCTGCTGTGCACTGAGCTAGTTAGTAGGAAAGTTACTTCTAACTCCGTTAGTACAAACCCTTTGCAGCCTGTCAGCCCTTTACTTAACTGTGAGACGCCATGGGAGAAGCTGCTGGAGTCCTGTTGTTTGGACACCAGCCCAAAGCAGAAGAAAGCTATCGGCAGCAGCACTAGGGATTGGAGTAATATTAATACAAGTTAGACGTGAATCAGTTTCCTCCCGGGCTTCTTTTCATCAAAGGCTGGCGTCCTTCTATCCCGGCATTGCAACAGCTTCCCAGGAGTCCAGGTAGGAGAGCAGCTCTCAGGCAGGTCTGGGTCTGCGGTTTGCACCTGCACAGCCACCAGGGTACCCAATTTCTGAAATCAGCTTCAACTTAAGATCCTAAGAGCCTGTTTGTCTGCACAAGGAGAGTCCTGGTTTTGAAAAGCCTGAGCCTAGGTTTGGTGAGTCAGGACGCAACACTTAGAGAGTCCCAACACAAGATGAGTGGAAGAAGACCAGAAGGGGGCGAGATGGCCACCGAAGGCGCAGGAGCAGGCACTTCTGTCACGCTCTCTCCTTGTTTTGGAGGCCACGTGGTTTACAGCCATTGGTCGTGGGGGAGCCATAGGCGGGGCAGTGGAGTGGTCCGCCCAGCTCGAAGTGTGTAGTGAGCAGAATGGGCGAGGCATCTATGCAAATGAGGTCTCCGAATTACACTCGCACCCTCGGTTTACTTGCTGCCCCACGTGGTAGGTGCCTCCTTTTGACCCGGAGTCACAAACCACCCGGGAACTCTGACCTGGAGGGCATTAAGTAACTTGCGTCCAGGCGGGGGCAGCGCAGGCGCAAACCTGGGGGCTGGTGGCTTTGGAGCATATGGGAAAAGAAAACCCGGGCCCTAGACCAGCCCACAGTGGGAAAAGCCCAACCACTCAATCCTTTCTGAGTGTGGCCAAGAGGATGAGCAGGGGTACGGCTGCGTCCATGGGATGTCTGGGTACTGGTCCTCCTTGATGCTTTCTTTACACACCTCAGTGGGTTTATCGTGTCATCCCTTGGGGCGCCTTCTGGGACGGTTCCAGCTGTGGGTTTGTTTCTGCAGCTGTTTCCATTTCTAAGATCTTTGGGGAATGCTTTTTCGCTAACTGTCACTTCTTGATGGGATATTCTTGCTGATGCCTGCTCTTTAATTATCCAGAGTTTGATGCCTGCTATTATAACTGACATTCAGCGCTGTGCTTTGTGTGGAGAACAGTCTGCAACCAAGAGGAGGAGGAACGGAACTTGCTTTACCAGTTGCTCAGTTGACTTGTTTCGCCCTTAAGAATGGCACTCGTTAATCGCTAGCCTACACAATGTTGGTTATACAAATGAACGTTCCTCACACTGACAGCTCTCATTTTGCACCTCCTTTTGAGAACCGTTAATCATTTCAAACTTTATCCCGAATTTATCTTTCCTCTCCATCTAGTAAAAAAAAAAAAAAACAAACTTGAGAGTTTTATAGCTCTGTAAACAGACAGAAGGGAAACAATAGGCTCATTCTAGTTCCTTTTATTTTGAGAACTTGCCAAAGAAAGGAGAAAATAAATACTAGCAATCTTATCACCAACCACAAATTGCAAGTTATATCTAAGTCAAGATGTAATTCAGTACATAAATCATCAGCCTCTGTAGAGGTCTAGGACCCACCTCACAATATCTGTGTTCTGTATGCCATGTAAACAGAAGTAGTTAGTTACCAGACACCTGCTGGCCCTTTAATCACAACTGCATTTCCTTCCAAAGCTACAGCTAAATTGCCTGTTCCATTTAATCCTATGGCCTTGACACAAACACAGAGTGAGACGAGTCCTAAACCTTCAACCCACAGCATTCAAGTGGCAACAATATCCTTGATTGTATCGAGAAAATGTAAGTTTTCACTGCAATTTTCCTAATTGTACAATTGCTTAACCATGGTAGTGACACAGAAAGAACCGTGTACTTAAACTGTCTGTCAAATAGGCAATGACTAAAGGAATTTTCCTTTGCTCTTTAGATGGTGGTCTCTGAGATGCCAAAGCCACATGTGGTTGGAAGCCTGGTAGATTATTTGCCAGATGAAGGGTATTCTTATGTTTTAGCATCATAAGCCTTTTAAAATTATTTATTTATTTATTTATTTGTAGGGGGGCATGCACATATGTGCATGGATGTTCCATTTCTCAGGTGCCATCCACTATGTGTGTGTGTGTGTGTGTAAATGTGAGTGCACTGCATGTACACCTGCATGCCAGAAGAGGGCAACAGATCCCACTATAGATGGTTGTGAGCCACCATGTAGTTGCTGGGAATTGAACTCAGGACCTCTGGAAGAGCAGCCAGTGCTCTTATAACCCCTGAGCCATCTCTCCAGAGCCCTTTTATTTTTTTAATGGAAGATCTCCTACTGGCATGGAATTTGCTACATAGGCTAGTCTGGCTGACTGAGGAGCTCCAGGAATACACCTGTCTCTACCTCCCCAGCACTGGGATTACAAGCAGGTGCTGCCCCACCTAGGCCCTTTACAGTGGGTCTGGGAACTTAACTGGAGTCCTCAGGCTTGTGTAGTAGGCACTTCCTGACTGAGCCCTTTCCCTAGCTCCCCCTCCCTAGTTCTGGACAAATGGTCTAGTAGGCAGTTCATTAACAAGATGAGAGTCCACAGGAGCACTGTGGGACTATTCTGAACTTATAGGTGAAGAATATGACCCTGGATGTAAGCAGCTTATCCAAGGTGGGGGCCAGGCTAGCACAAAGGTGAAACTAGAATCAGGTCTGGGTGCTTATTGGATCTGCCTTATTGTGATGTCAGACCTTCAGGATTCAAATCTTGCTACTTCTCTTTGCTATTTCTTGATAAATTAGGAGCTGGGGTTCATAATAGTACCTGCCTGGAGGGCAATTGTTCGTGTTACATGGTTTCTGACCTTGCCAGGCATTCATCACCGTTCTAACTGCTGCACACACCACTTGCAAACACCTGGCAGTCCAGAAATGTTCCAACATCGAGCTACCTTATCAGTGTACTTTGTACCCATGGCTGGTGGCTCTTGTGTCAGGAGATCATTAAAGAAGATTTTCCCCCTATGAGATACTGAGCTAAACTGTGAACACCATGGGAACGCAGCACCTGGGAATTTTGTAACAGCTGTGAGTTGCGATTAAACATTGGCCTGACAGACTTGAAGGCAGCTCCTCACCCTCATGGAGATCTATCATGAACTCTCAGTGGATTAAGGCCTGATCTCCCAGAGAGCATCTAGGATAAACTTAGTAGTCTGTTCAAATTACGTGTTTGCTTGCCTGAAATTTTTCTCTGTGTGTGTTCTAGTGTGAGCACAGGTGCCCCAGAGCCACCAATGCTGCGCATGCGTAGGTAGATCAGAGGATAACCTTGGGCGCCAGTCTTAGCTGTCCACTTTGTTTGAGATGGAGCCTCTTCTTTGCGGTTCAGCCCTGCACACTCCACGTTGCTGGCCTGTGAGCTCCCAGGGCGTCTCCTGTCTCACCTCCCATGCACGCTGGGATTACAGGAGGAAACCACTTTATTTGGCTGCACGTGGGTCCTGGGACTCTAAACTCAGGTTCTCAAGCTTACACAGCAAGCACGTTTACCACTTAGTCATCTTCCTGGCTCAAATCGATTGTATTGACCAGGATGGTGAGGCCCATGCTCCTGAGGAGCCATAGAACCTTTTACCAGGCCTGGGCTCCCCTGGAGTCTGAGGCCAGCCTGAGCAAGACACAGAGATCAATTCTGATCGCTGTGTCTGAAGCAGGTTCCTAGAAATGGGGACTAGTCAGGACTGAGATGTTGTCTCAGGGACATATTGTCACCGGGACTAAACGATCCCATTCCATCAGCAATAGATGGAATAGCAAGGTAGATCTGCAGCTATTGTAGAAGATGAAGAAGCAATAAGCATCCAAGCAGTGGCAGGTCCTTGTGGCAAATGAGGCCTGTGCATGACCATATGGGCATGGTAGTTCCTGTGACCTTCATGAACTGTAGGGCTACAGTGGCTCCTGGGACACAGGCAGCTGGCTTTCCCGGGGCCTATGCTCACGGCGAGATGAATGAAAGAGTTGCTTCTCAGTTTTCTAGTTCCCGCTGCTGCCCACCCTTCCGGTGGTGGCAGACTGCTACTCCTTCAAAGGCAGACTGTTAGAATTTGGGGTGTTTATATGAACGGTGGGGAGTGGCCAAAGGCTGAGGCCACGGGTCTCTGAGTGCAGCTTCCTTGTCCTTCATAGGCTGGGAAATTCAGTCTTGTTCACATCCTGGACCCGTCTGTGGAGTTATATGAATGTGGAGATTTGGATGAGAATGGCTCCCGTAGGCTCCCATATAAGAATGTTTGATCCCCAGTTCACGGAAGGGTTTGGAAAGGATTAGGAGACGCGGTCTTGTTGGAAGAGGTGTGTCACTAGGAGGGGGATTAGCTCTCTCTGTTCACCTGGAACCTCCATGGTGCTCCTTCTTGACCTGGAAAGCCCCATTCTTGTCTCTCTCCAGATGCCACCTCCTCAGAGAGTCTCCAACAAAGAAAAGGCACAAACGGCCCAGTTCCACAGTTTGGGCTACTATTGCAATTTCCTCCCCTGTTATGGCCAGCGGCCCAAATCCTCTCCCCTCCCCACCCCGTATTTGGGCACAAACCCAGCTTGTGGCAAACAGGTCATCATCCCTTACCTACAACCTATAAAGTCTCCCTGCTTTAGTTGGAGGGGTTGGGGGGTGCAGCTTCTCCAGCCTTGATCTTGCCTGGGAGTTTCTTTGCTCAAAGAAACTTGTTGTTATACCCTTTAATTTGGCTTGGTCTGACTTACTGCATCAGTGGAGAAACCTATTATTGGGGGTCAAAAAACCCATTATCCTTACTCTCCACCTCTTGTGTTTCGAGACGGGAGCTCTCAGTGACTGCTCCAGCACCGTGCCTGCCTGAGGCCATGCTGTACACCATGATGGTCACGGACTCCCTCTGTCTGATGCTGTGAGCCCCCAATATATCTATAAGTCGCCTTGGTCGTGGTGTCTTATCACAGCAATAGAAAAGTAACTAAGACAGCAGTCTTGGAGGTTGGAAAGTTTGTCTGTTTCTGTCTTTCACAGACTGACACAAGACTCTCTGCTTTAACAGTAGTTAATGCTACTACTTTGGGCTTCTAAAGAAATTAGGGCATTAATTGCCTAACCTTTGCTGTTGCGTGTCCACAAGGAGCTAGGTGCTGTGGATTTAGTGGAATAAAACTGGTATTGTCCATTTAAGGAGACCTGATAAAGCTTACTGCCATCTCTGTCGTGTCCTTGTTTGTTGTTTTAGGGGAGTTACTTAATGCCATTGGGAGTGTTCCAGCTGGCACATGGCTGATGGTTCTCCTGTAAAGAAGGGTTTTGTTTTTCCCATGAACTCAGAACTGAGCCCAACTTGATTAGTTCAGGAAGAGGAAGGGGTACAAAAGTTCTTTTCTTACTTGAGTTTCTGTGGAATCTAAGTATAACTGGATATGTGGCACACCTGTAATCCAACAGTCAGGATGCAGAGACAGGAAGATCATGCTATTGAGACTATCTTGTGTGTGTGTGTGTGTGTGTGTGTGTGTGTGTGTGTGTGTGAGAGAGAGAGAGAGAGAGAGAGAGAGAGAGAGAGAGAGAGAGAGAGAGCGATTACATTAAACTCCAGTGTAAGACATACTGGTTATTTCAGAATGATCTTCCACCACAAAACATTACTTGTTGGAAGTTCTAATGATCCTAAGGTGAAGTGTATAGTTCAATCACTGGATAGAGCGCTTGCCTAGCATGCATGAAAACCAGGGTTCTGCTCACATTATCACGAAAACTGGATTTGGGGCATGCCTGTAAGCTCAGTACTCAGGAGGAAGAATCAGGAAGATCCAGAGTTCAGGGTCATCCTTGTCTACATAAGGAGTTTGAAACAAGCCTGGGAAAGAAATGTTAATGATCCTGAAGTATCTCATGTTTTTCTATGTTATACAGTAAAAAGAAGAAAATTTTATAGTTAAGAAATATTTCAGAGGGATGAAGGAATGGTCTCTTTCACTTTGTTGACTTTGTATTTCTATGACTTTTCAAATGAAAGAAAATAGGCAAGAGAGTGGTATCACATGCTTCTAATTTCCACATTCAGAGGCAGAGGCGGGCAGATCTCTAGGAGTTCTAGGTCTACCTGGTCTATATAATGAACTCAAAGCCATCCAGGGCTTTGGTGTGATCCTGTATCAAAAAATACAAGAAAGAAAGATAAATAAATAAGAAAGAAAGAGGAAGAAAGGAAGGAAAGAAGGAAGGAAGAGGAAGGAAGAAAAAAGGAAAGAGAAAAAGAGAGAAAGAAGAAAGAAAGAAAAAAGAAGGAAAGAAAAAGAAGGAAGGAAGGAAGGAAGGAAGGAAGGAAGGAAGGAAGGAAAGAAAGAAAGAAAGAAAGAAAGAAAGAAAGAAAGAAAGAAAGAAAGAAAGAAAGAAAGAAGTCCTAGGGCCGGGCGATGGTGGCGCACGCCTTTAATCCCAGCACTCGGGAGGCAGAGGCAGGCGGATCTCTGTGAGTTCGAGACCAGCCTGGTCTACAAGAGCTAGTTCCAGGACAGGCTCCAAAGCCACAGAGAAACCATGTCTCGAAAAACCAAAAAAAAAAAAAAAAAAGTCCTAGGAAAAGGTTAGGAACTTAATAATTGCAAACAAGAACTCATAGATATAAATCCAAGAGACAAATCACCAGGCGGCCCTTTATAACACAGAATACATAAGCATTAATATGCAGTTAGCTCATCAATCCAGTGCATCTTGATATTTAAAATGCAAATTGCATTATTATGTTTTCAAGGTAACACTTTCATGTAGAAACAGAACTGTCCTTCAGCCCTTCCTTCATTTATTAGGATGACAAATAAACCCAGCCTCGGCTGTTGAATGACCCTGCATTTGTTAGCACCAACCAAATGAGATTACTCAATGAAATTTAGTTCACACTGGCCCTTGAGTATAGCGTAATTTAACAGCAACTCTGAAACCTCTGCTACAAATGACCTCCCCACCCAGAGGAGAAAACCTGGAGCTGACAAGATTGCCCGATCTCTTGGACTTGGGATGTAACCCAGCTAGAAGAGTGTTAGCATCTACAAAGTAAAGTTCTGGGTTTGAAAAAAGATTTTGATTCTCTCTCTCTCTCTCTCTCTCTCTCTCTCTCTCTCTCTCTCTCTAAGAAAACTGAATTCAGTATGTGTCTTCAAGGTATCAAAATGATATTATGGGATCTGTATTGATGTGGGATTCCCCGCTCTATATTCTGAATATGTTTTATTACCATTGGTTGATAAAGAAACTTCTTTGGTCTAGGTCAGGGCAGAATATAGGTAGGTGGGAAAACTAAACTGAATGCAGGATGGAAGAAGGCAGAGCTAGAGATGCCATGTAGCTTCCAAAGCAGAAAGACAGAACTTTACCAGGTAAATCACAGTCTTGTAGTAATACACAGATTAGTAGAAATGGGCTAATTTAAGATATAAGAGCTAGCTAGGAATATGCCTGGAGCCAGGCATAATGTTGTAATTAATATAGTTTCTGTATGATTATTCGGGTCTGGGTAGCCGAGAAACCAAAGCAGAGTCTCCACTTACACGTGTAGTGAAAATATTGGAAGGAAACTAGCGTATCCGCATACATTAATTATCCACATATCACACACTCATTTTGTTTCCATGACGACAGCAGCTAGCATCTATTCATTTAGAATCAATCTCAAATGCAGCAGATTTGTATTGTCTGTCTTCCCAAGGTCCATTAGGTATCTAGACTTGTTTATCTTACATATCCATTGTCTTGTGCCTGTTTCTCCCCTCTCCGGCTTCTTAGAACTGTTTATTCTCTCTGTGTCTTTGAGTTCCCTTTCTTCTCCCTCTCATCTTCCTCTCCTTCTTCCCTTCTTTCTGTCGATGTAAAAATCACAGGGTCTCATTGTAAAGGGAACAAGAGAGTTTATCCTGGGCACATTTTTAGTGATCATGGCCCTGGAATTCAGATTTGGGTTACCCCCAAATTCCATTCAAACATGCAAGCAGTTTCATGAAATTTACAGTTTTACAGAACAAAGAATGTCATAAATCAAGACAAGCTTAAGCTACATTGGTGGGGACATCAGAGAGGAGGCTACGGCAAGAAGGGAAGATGTTTTCTGATGACATTTTAAGCTTTGGGGTTGGTGGAACTAGTGGTGTGCTAAGCTAATAGATTATAAGTTTTTTTTTTTAATCTATTAGTCACAGGATGCTAGCTCAGATTCAGAGGGAGCCAGAACTAGCCCAAGATAAGATAATTAGCCCCTGAACCCGTAACATTCAAGTCTTTCTTCAGTACTGCAGTTCCATTCAGCCAGATTCCACAGACACGGCTTTTCTAGGAGTTCCCATCCACACTTTCTTCCTTCATGTCTCCATCCATCCCTCCCTTCTTTCTTTTTCCTTTCTTACTGTCCTCCTTTTCTTTCCTTACTTCTGATTCCCCATGAGAGATCATGAAATACTTTTCAATGTGTGGAGTGATGGTTAGTTTTAAACATCAGCCACAACCTAGAATCACCTAAGAAGGGAGTCTTAGTAGAAGGATGATTAGATCATGCCAGCTTGTGAACACCGTCTTGACTGTTGGTATAAGGAGACCTAGTCCACTGTGGGTAGTACCATTCCTTAAGCAGGCGATCCTGAACCATACAAAGCAGGAGAAAGCCAGACACCAGCAAACAGGAAAGCAGTATGGGTTCACTCATTTCTCTCTGTTCCTAGATGTGTTATAACTAGTTGCTCCAAGTTCCTGCTGCCTTGATTTCCCCTCAATAATGGATTGTGATGAATTGTAAGTCTTGTGATGGAGTAAACCCTTTCCTCTGATCTGCTTTTGGTTATAGTGTTGTAACACAGCAGCAGAAATGAAACTGGAATATTTGGCCTATTGCACATCCATGAGGTAGCATATGGCAAGTTCTTGTTCACATTCTTCTTCAGAGCTGAGTACTATTCCAATGTTGTGGAATATTCAGATCTGGATCTGAAATCTTCCCATGGTGATCTGAATGACAAGGTTCCTCTTAGGTCCAGTTTTTTGAGTACTTGGTCCCTAGTTGGTGGTGCTGTTTGGTAGGTTTAGGAGGTGTGGCCTTGCTGGAGAGAGTATGTCACTAGGGGTGGGTTTTAAGGCTTCCAAAAGACTGTATCATTTCAAGATTCCTTTCTGTGCTTCCTGCTTAAGGTTTAAGATGGGAACTTGCAGCTTCCAACTTCAGCTGCCATGTCATCTGCATGATGCCAAGTTGTGTCCTTCTTTGTCAACCCTAACCCTCTGGAACCATAAGCCCAACTGAACCTTTCCTTCTGTAAGGTGGTGTTGGCCGTGGTGTTTTTTTCACAACAGGGAGGTGACTATTAGACTCCTCATAGCTCATGTTTTGAAAATTTGGTTCCAACTCATGATATTATTTTGAAGATCATAGACCTTTTAGGAGGTCGAGCTTGGCTGGAAGAGGCAGGTCAGCAGTGGCGAGCCTTTGAAGCTATACTTGCCCCTGGTTCTAATATTATGATCTTTGCTTCCGATTTCTGGTGGTCTGAATAAGCTACAAACTCCCAACTCCATGAACTCCATCATTCGTTTTCTTCTCTGAGGGAGTAAGACCCTCTGAAGCCATGAGACAAAACAAACCTTTCTTCCCTTGGGTTATTTCTGCCGGGTAAAACCTAACGGACTCTACTGCCTACACAATGCCTCATGGCTTATTCATCCATCCGTCCATTCATCCATCTGTCCATCCATCCACCCAGCCACCCATCAACAGACGCTTGGGTTGTTTCTATATCAGCAATCTCTTTTCTGATTGAAAGGAAATGAAGTCCCAACCTCATGGGGTTACCTACACTGCTATGTTCTCTGCAATGTTGATCTGATGACCTTCTGGGGAAAAGCTCCCACGTCTTTTGTCAGTGAAAGGTCACTTCTGTCATGCTGCCTTGTCCAAAATGCCATATCTAAGCCTTCCAAAAGAAATGTCCAGAACACAGGAGACACAGGACTCACTTTTTATTTAGAAATAGTTCTGCGGTTGTGTGTGACAGTACACACCTGTAATCTCAACACTTGGGGGGTGGAAGGAGGAAAAGCAGGGACTTCGGGGTCAGACTCAGCTATAAAACAAACTCTGTGAGTTTGAGGCCAGCGTGAAATACATAAAGCCCTGATTTTAAAAATATAGTCCTTTAAAGTCACGTAATTTATTTTGAGACAGTGTCTCACTGTATAGCCTTAAATGACCTGGAACTTGCTATGGAGATCAGACTAGCTCCAAACTCATAGAAAGTCGTCTACCTGCCTCTGCCTCCTGGGTGCTAGAACTAAAGCTGTGTCCCACCATGCCCAGCTATAATGTATTTTTCTGAAACAGGTATGAGAAAGCACGTGAAGAACTTTTTCCTGCACACATGAATTCACAAGAACATATCCTGGTGAATTTATAAAACAAAGTGTGAAGTCATAGAAGGTGACATCACTGTCATGGTAACGCAGTAGGATCATAGAAGGTGACATCACTGTCGTGGTAACGCAGTAGGATCATAGAAGGTGACATCACTGTCGTGGTAATGCAGTAAGATCATAGAAGGTGACATCACTGTCGTGGTAATGCAGTAGGGTCATAGAAGGTGACATCACTGTCGTGGTAATGCAGTAGGGTCATAGAAGGTGACATCACTGTCGTGGTAAATGCAGTAAGATTATATAAACATTAAAATTTAGGTATGTTAAATATCTCCAGCAAAGGAAAACTGAAATTGTGTTTCTTAATAAATACATAGTAAGTGTAGTATGTAACCTTACATTCAAAGTTTCTTAGAAGGGAACAACACAGTTTGTGCCTAAGAATGGATGAAGGCCTGCTTAGTACTTGAATGGGAGACTGCCTGGGAATATCTGGTGCTGTAGCCTTAAAAAAAAAAGTTGAGGGCCTGATTAGTACTGCAATGGGAGACCACCTAGGAATAGCAAGTGTTGTAGGCAAAAAAGTAAAAAGAATAGATGAGGAGACTTGGGAGACTGCTCAGTCAGAAAAGGTACTTGCACACACAGGGGTTCTGAGTGTGACTCCCAGAACCAAGTGGAAAAAGCCATGTGTGATAGCATCCTTGTAATCCAGCCAGCCCAGCTCATTTGGTGAGCCTTGTGAGAGAGACTCTCTCAAAAAGAGGTGGACGGCATCCCAGGTGTGACAATAAAGGTTGTTATGTGGTTCCTACAAGAACTCTTCCATATGTGCACAAACACAGAGAGAGAGAGAGAGACAGAGACAGAGACAGAGAGAGAGAGACAGAGAGAGAGAGACAGAGAGAGAGAGACAGAGAGAGAGAGAGAGAGAGAGAGAGAGAGAGAGAGAGAGAGGAGAGAGAGAGAGAGAGAGAGAGAGAGAGAGAGAAGAAATACAAAATATAAATGAAAACCACAAACAGTTTAGTACAAGACAATCACTCTAAAAAATTACCCAGAAGAAATTCAAATTCATCTTGGTGATGCTAAGTATATGTTCAGAACTTTACCCTGTGTGGAGGATGCCCTTTCCTCCTGGTGTTGCCATAGTGATCCATCAGTAAATGTTTTCTAGCTCCTCCCTTTCCTCTGCTGATGGGTGACCATGTTGTATTGTCAACAGCGTGCACACTGATGTCATCTTCTCAACAAAACACTGTCATGTTCTGTTGAGATCTTTTTGATGGCTTCAAATTTAATAAGACCCAAGCAAAAGTACCTAGGGCTTATAATTTTCTCTTGCTGTGAAGAATGCCAATTCTAGGATGGCCATTTTGGGAATCTAATAGAAAGTGTAAGCAGTATTTGATTCTAGCAGCAAATGCTCATTGGTCATTGTGTGTGAGAGGGAGAGACAGAGAGGGGGGGGCAGAGATAGAGAGCTCTGATCAGTAGGGGGTTCCTGATGAAGGAGTCTCTCTTCTGGGTGGCCACTGACAATTAAACAGGCATAAAACACAAACCTAAGTAGTCAATGTGCACTGTGGGTTACATTATCCCCTGGACTTTACCACAGTTTTTCAGTGTGTACATGTTTGGATGCCTGTGCATACGCCATGAGATCAGAGGAACATGTTCAGGAGTCCGTTCCCTCCTTTCAGTGCCCAGGTCCCAGGGATCAAACTCAAGTTGTCACACTTGGTGGCAAGTGCAGTCATCACCTGAGCCATCTTGCCAGCTCTGCCCTTGGTCTTGAAAAGAGAAACTGCTCTGGCTTGTGCCCTGAGGATCTGAGTTCAATACCCTGGATGCACACAGTGGAAGGAAAGACCTGACACCCGCAAAGTTGTCCTCTGACCTTCACATGCGTGCCGGTGCCTGCTCACATTCATCCCAACATATAAAAATAAAAAACAGAACAAAAAAATCCACCCCTAACAGAAACCTAAACTTGATCAGATATCAAACAAGTTAAAAACTTAAAAAATGCATTGAGAAAGCTGGATGCACTCTTGGACTTCCTGGAGAAAGTCGGTCAGCACTTAAACTGTGCAGGAGCAATGGCAGCTATGTTGGCATCCTGAGGACTTGTAAAATCAAAACTAGGGGTAGGAGAAAACAAACAACTGAGAGTTCGCTGCCTTCTTTATAAATACCGGTGAAGTACCCGCGGCCTTCGCACGCTGTGGTGTTCCGCCCACAGGATCTGGATTCGGAATCTCACAACTGGGACAGGGCTTCAGACCCAAGAGCCCAGGAAGCAGGGGACCCTCTTCATGTCAATAGCAGAAGTCTCTGACCCAGAATAACCATGACAGAGAGGCACTGTCATGGATGAAGAAATGCCAAGATGTGGGAGACACACACATGGTCACTCTCATTGGTGTCTTTGTTATGTCCCTAAAGTTGGGAACATTCTTTATATGTTGCTAAGCAGGAAGGTTTATCACCCAAGCTGTTTCTCCCAGGAGTGGTGCCCGACTTTCTTGGCTTGCCACAATGCACCATGAATTCCGGAGTGAGCCCCTTGTCTGAGGCTGCCAGTTCTCTGGTAGTATGGCAGGAACCCTGGGCTCCTTTCTTCTGAGAAATGACCCAGCATTTCTTATCCTTCTCCAGGAGGTACCCTTCCTGCAAGTGAATCTGTATTCTCTGTCCTGCCCCTGTCAGCATCATTGTCTATGAATTCTCCTTTATTTTCTGTTTGCAGATGTGTGTGTGTGCGCGCATACACACACACACACACACACACACACAAATAACCTATGTATATGAAGACCAGAGGTCATTCTTCAGACACTGCCTACCTTCTTTTTAGAGATAGTGTCTCTCCCTAGGGATTATCTATTGGGGGATCAATCTGTTTTCACCTCCTCGGGGCTGGGATTCCAGGCACATCCCATCATGCCTGGATTCTGGGCATCAGACTCAGGTCCTCTTCCTAGTTCAGCAAGCACGCTACTGGCTGAGCAGTCTCTCCACATTGGGTTTTCTTTTGATGGAGAAAGAAGCAATGTGACAACGAATCTGAGGCTGTAAAACCTAGTGGGATCACTGGAGAGAATGATCCAAAGGCTTTGAAAGAGTCCCAGTTGATAACGAACTGTCTTGTGGCAACAGAAATTAGGTTATTATGGGAAGCGAAGGCTAGGGAAACTGCAAGACATCTGCGGCATTGCCTCTGGGCAGCTGAAATGTTACACAGCAAGGTTTTTAACTTTCTTCTTCCTCTTTAGAAAAGTAGAACTCTTCTTTGCACCGTGGGGTTTGAGAGTAAGTTAGAAAGGAATTGGCTGGGGCTGGGGATATAGCACAGTTGGTAGAGTGCTTGCCTAGCATGCTCAGGCCTAGATTCGAACCTCAGCGCCCCATAACATGGGTGTGGGGTGCACACCTGTGAGTCTGACACCTAGGAGGAGGCAGGAAGTTTAGAAGTTCAAGTCTTCCTTGGCTACATAGGGCAACCTCTCTCTGGCTCCAACAAGGGAGTTTTCATCAGCCTTAAAGAATGAAATGATGTCATTTTCAGGAGGATAGACAGGTAGACCTGAAGGTCATTATGTTTAACAAAAATGAGCCATCATATATGTATGCCACGAAAGTGGATGTGGGACTGTGTATGTCGGGGTTGTCCTGATGGGAAAGGGGAAGGAAAAATGAAAAGTATTGCATGGTTTGTTTGTTTTTTTTTAACAGAGAATCTAATCTTCTGACTTGTCATGAAGCCAGACTACTTGAAGTTGGGATGCTGTGTAGATGGTGTCCCAGCAGGATACAGCAATCCTGCTTCTCTCCTAGAGAGCCACTACAGCTGATCTCTGCTCTGTTCCCCTGAGGGAACACTACCCACTTCTTCTGCAGCCCAAGGTGTTGCTTCTGCTACACTCTGCTAAAGCGAAGCCCCTGCATAAATGCAGCAAGCTTCTCCGACTCCTGCGAAAAGTTATTTTTTTTTTCCTGCTCATTCTGCTCAGCCTTGCTCAGATTCCCTAAGGGAACCTATCAACAAGATTTTTCTGCTCCGTCCCCTAAGGGACATCCCAGCAACGCTTTTCTTTTCTGCTCCAGTGAAGGAGGATCTTCATTCAAGTCTCTTTTGAGAAGGAGGAGTCCAGGAGAACAGCTGCCCCTGCCAGAGTGGTGAAGAACAGCCAGCAACTGAACAGGCAGAGGGGCTTATATAGGACTTCTTAGGGACGGAGTTTCCCCAGAGAGAAATTTTTCTGCTCAGGAATTGGTTAGTTTAGTTGGTCAGGGGCAGAGATGGCTCTGATTTCAGAGCCAAACTGTGTTTCTTTCACTGGTCCTTTTTAGCCTTTGGGCTCTAACCTTAGGGCCAAGGCATATTTCTTTTACTGGCTCTGATTCTAAGGACAACGTGTGTTTCTTTGGCACTGGTTCCGGAGTCAGGGCGTGTTTCTTTGGTTCTAGGTACAGGGATAAAGTGTTTCATTCAGTACTCTGGGTTCAGGGTCAGGGTGCTGGATTTTGTGCTCAGGGATTGGTTGGTTTCTTTGGCTGGCCTTTTTATCCTACAGCTTCTAAGCCTGGAATGTTCTCTACTTCCCTCTCCTATATTGATTCAAGCACAGCTTCTCAGTTGCAAACGGTGGGAGTGTGGAGTATGACAGCCAAGTCAGGGTGTCAGGAGCAAGGGTCAGATCCACTAAGATTGTACGGTGGTGCAGAGCCAGTGCACTGGGGGAAAGGCTTCTTGCAAATTCTAATTCCTCCATTTCCTTTGAAGCTGCCTGAATTTAGAAAAGGTGCATAAGCCATCTACAATGCAGAAAGAGCAAAATGCCTACCAGTTATGATGTTGTTGTGAGGATTCAGTAAGTTAATAATAACAAAAAGCCATATGTTGTTAGCTAGTATGATAAAAATACTATATTTTGATGGCTGGAGAGGTAGCTCAGGGGTTAAAAACACTGCTCTTCCATTGGATCTGGATTCGATTCCCAGCACCTACAGAGTGACTCACAGTTGCCTGTAATTCCAGCTCCAGTTCCAGGGGATCTGACACCCACTTCTGGCCTTGCCAGGCACCAAGCAGGCATGTGGTGCACAGACAGGCATGCAGGCAAAACATCCATGCACATAAAATTAAATTTAAAAAGTTAATCATATTCACCCTCTTTATTTTTTTTTCAGCCTGGAGTTATATATAAGGAAGAAATGTTTCTGTTTAGCAAATAGAACAACATTCTTTCTAGGCCGTTCACCTATTCCCACTTTATGTCTTAGTGGAAAGTAAATACAGAATTAGCTTACCCTGTCGAAGTAGAATGGAGGCAATGCATGAGGTAAATCCTAGTCCACACGAGTAAGGAAGCTGCTGTGGTATGGGAATAAGTTTGTAGAAATACACTGGGATTGGAGACTAAGATCCTTGGGAATCAGTATTTCCATTTCTGCTCTTTCTGATACCCAAGTAGATCAAGTAATAACCAGTGTATTAATTCCTGGAACTGGAGATGGTTGTGAGGCATCAAACTTCGGCCCTCTGAAAGATCAGCCAGTACTTTTTTTTTAATTGATTTTTATTGAGCTCTACATTTTTCTCTGCTCCCCTCCCTGCCTCTCCCCTCCCCTTCAACCCTTTCCCAAGGTCTCCATGCTCCCAATTTACTCAGGAGATCTTGTCTTTTTCTATTTCCCATGTAGATTAGATCTATGTATAGCTCCCTTAGGGTCCTCATTGTTGCCTAGGTTCTCTGGGAGTGTGATTTGTGGCAGCCAGAACTCCTAACTGCTGAAACATCTCTCCAGCTGAGGGTGACTATGATTAAAAGTACATTATATATGTATATGTATATGTATATGTATATGTATATGTATATGTATATGTATAAAGTAATCATAAAGAAACTCCTTGCTCTGTACGATCAATATATGATCATAAGAATGATTACAAAAATGATTATAGTAAACAACTCCAATATTTCTTTTTAAAGATATATTTTATTTTTGATTATGTATGCATGTGGTGAACTTCCATGCTATGTTCACACAGTACCAGGAACTGAACCCAGGGTTTCATGTATTCTAGGCAAGGACTCTACCAACTGAACCACATCCCAGGTGCTCAGTTTTTGTTTTTAAATAATATGTATTTCTAAGTGTGCATATATGTGCGTGTAAGTGCAGGTGCCCGCAGAGGCCAGAAGGGGATTCCCAATCCTCTGGAGCTGGGAACTGAACTTGCGTCCTCTGAAAGAGCACTAACTTCTAACTGCGGAGCCATCTCTCCAGCCCCTAACTTTGGGATTCCTGGGGTCATTAGCAAGTTCGGGGGTTCAGCTAGAGTCAACTACGCTTCCCCACGCTGGGATATTTACCAGGGCTTCTTATTTGCTTCACTCTGTGTTGACTGGATCCTTCCTGTTCTCAGAGAGCCCGGGGAACCGGGCACACGGAGTAGGGAGGCATTGATTACCTACTGGAAAATAAGCTGCAAGACTTTGAGTTAATTTGCTTCTGTTTAGGATCACACTGGCTCAGCTGAGACACGGCTGTCACCAACTTCAGCACTCTTGCTGCCTGGGCACTGGGAACCTCCTCACTGCATTCCTTGTCTTCTGTGTATTATTTCAGCTGTTTTAACCAGGAACCCTGTCCTCCCAAACCAGGCTGCTTCTGTTACCCTCATTGTTCACAAGGTTATTTTTGTAGCACTGAGCTGCAGGGCATTTATGGACCTTGAGTTGGAAAGTCCTTGGCAAGACGTAGACCATGCCCACTCACTACGTCAACAAATAGTTACTGAGTTACTTCCTTATGTCCAGGGCTCTTCCTTGTGCAGAGGAAAATGAGGCAGGTCTTACATTCTAGTTGAAAAGGTCCTATGTAAGTCTTAGTCAAAGGACTGGCAGGTTTGGCTCATAAGCTGTTGCCTATTTGTTGTGTTCTTACATGGTAGAAAGAATGAAGACTGGCTGGGCAGTGGCAGCGGTGCACGTCTTTAATCCCAGCACTTGGGAGGCAGAGACAGGTGAATCTCTATGAGTTCAAGGCCAGCCTGGGCTACAGATAAGCTCCAGGATAGGTTTCAAAGCTATAGGAAAATCCTGTCTCAACCCCCCCCCCCAAAAAAAACCAAAGACTCCCCTTTTTAAAAAAAAAATTATTTTGAAAGACCTGGATAAATCCAGACCTCCCCAGCAGGAAGAAAATAGCCAAAAATCCAAGCAGGAAGAGAAGAATCAAAAATCAGGATTAGCCAGTTTAGTGACTGTTTCAGAAACTAGCTGAAGATAAAATTAGATTGTAATCTTGAGAATAATCTTGAGAAACAGGTAGTTTCCCCCTTGTGATTGTCATTGTACTGTGTTTTAAGAACTGGCTGATTATGACCTTGGGAGTGGTCCTGAGAGGCAGGGGGTTGCCCCCTTGTAATCTTCACTGGTTTTTTTGGAATTTTCTGTGCCGTACCCCCTGCCAATTCCGGATCACTGGGCTGTGGTTTCTTCCCTTAAAAATTGCTTCTCCCGGTCACTCGGGGTCGAACTCTCCCCCTGCTTGGGTTATGAGTCTCACTGGTTCCCATCTCATCTCATCTTTAAAGCCTCGTGTGATTGCAGCAAGGACGGTCTCTCGTGAGTTACTGGGGGGGGTCGTGTTATCCCGAGACTTGAGTGAGAGTCTCCCCAGCACTGGGGGTCTTTCAATTTTATGTGCAGTTGGTGTGAGGGTATCAGATCCCCTGGAACTGAGCCATCTCTCCAGCCGAGATTCTTCTTAAGAGTCCTCTTTGATATAGATAGATAGATAGATAGATAGATAGATAGATAGATAGATAGATAGATAGATAGACAGACAGACAGATAGATAGATAGATAGATATAGAGAGACTTAATTGCATGGATGTTTTGACTACATGTATATTTGTGCACCACACGCATGTCTAGTGTCCACAGAGACCACAAACAGAAGCCAAATCCCCTGAAACTGGAGTTACTGATGGTTTCAAGCTACCATGTGGATCTGGGAACTGAACCTGGGTCCTCTGGAAGAGCAGCCAGGGCTCTTAACTACTGAGCCATCTCCACAGTCCTCTGAAGTCTGTTTTGCAAGGCCACTAATCCCATTCACCAGGTTTTTTTTTTTCAAAGGCATGGCATACAAATCCCACTCCATCAGGGGGACACATGGCATTAGCTCTATAGTAGGCACTCAGAGTGCTTACCATGCCAGGATGACAACCTGCGTTCAGATCCCTGACCACCACGAAAAAGACGGGTGCAGTGGGCATGCCTGAATCCCCAGGATTGGGGAGGTGGAGACAGGAGGATCTCTGGAACCCACTGCTCAGTCAGGCTACCCAAATTGATGAGATCCAGGTTCAGCAAGGAACCTGCCTCAAAAAATTAGGAGATTGATTGAGGAATGACACCCAGATGTTGACTGTAGACCTCTTGGCCTTCATGTAAATATGCATCCATAAATACACACACACACCAAGATGCAAGAAAGAAAATATAATTTCCTGAGAAGCAGCCAGATAATTTAATGGGACAATAGAATAGAAAGTAATATTTCATGCCTTTAATCCCAGCACTCAGGAGGCAGAGGTAGGCAGACCTCTGTGAGTTCGAGGCCAGCCTAGTCTACAAGGCAAGTTCCAGGACAGCCATGGCTGTCACACAAAGAAACCCTGTATCAAAAGAAAATATAATTTTTTGGAATCATGGGAGGGGGACAGCACAATTGGCTTAGCTCATTTTTGAGGATCTAGAGGATTCCCCAGGATGCACCTTACCTTCCTATGATGATTCATCACAGCCCTGTGCAGGACTGTGGGAAGTCACATTCCAGGAGAAGCCCAGGGGTTCCAACCAGAAGAGCAAGAGAAAAAGCATAATTCATGCCCTGAAGAGTATGTACTAAGCTTGTCTTTTATTTTCCAATCATCATCATCATCACAGGATTAATTTTGTGTGTTTTATTTATTTTATTTTGACTATGGGGATGCAGATGCACACGGAGGTCAGAAGTCAGCCTTGAATGTTGTTCTCCAGAAGCCATCTTGTTTTATGAAACAGGGCCTCCCATTGGTCTGGAGTTCAATCCTGATTGGCTGACATTTGTCTAGGGGTGTCCTGGTAAAAAGTGATGGGTGTGTGCTGGCAGGTGATCCTATCTACAATGGTTGGGATGTTAGGAATTTCCTTTGGATGGTCTGTTCCTGGGTGGTACCTGGGTAGTCTCAGTTTGTGGTCTTTCTCGGAACCAGGTATTCCCTTAGGGTAAACTACTGAGACTCAGGCCTCTGTTGAGCTTGTCATAGCTGGACCTACACAGGGTGGTGTTCTTGCATTCTCCTTTTATTGAGAAGCCCAGCACATGGAGGAATGCTGTCGGTAGTTAGGGTTGGCTTTCCTACCTTAGTTAATCCAATCGAGAAGCTCTCTTATGGGCATCCCCGGAGATTTCTGTCTTAGGTGGTTCTACAGCTGCTGACCTAACAACATTGACTATCACAAGGTGAGAGGAAGAAGCTGGCACGAAAATGATTCTAGCGATTTCGTTCATTTAACTGTCCCACCCCCATCAAATCATAGATTATAGATAAACCTAGTGGCACAGGCCTGTCACCCTAGCTACTTGGAAGGCTGAAGAAGGAAGATCACAGATTTAAGCCTAGTCTGGGCTAAGCGTGGATTCAAGGCCAGTTTAAGTGACTCAATAAAACCATATCTCAAAACAGAAAGTCAAAAGAGGCCTCAGGGTATAGCTCAGTGTCAGGCCAGTTGCCTATCATGGCTGAAGTCCCAGCATTAACCCCCAGTATTACAAAGAAAATAAGAGATTAAATATTTCCTTTTAGCATAGTAACATAACTGAATCTGTTCTACCAAAGAAGGTTTTATCCAAATTGCATAAAACCTGTTAATCCCTCTGAGAATAGCAAAGCTTCTTAACAGACTCAAGTCTATCAGTTTTAATACTACTTAGTAAACACACTTGAATGTTGCAGCTGGGTAAATACTAAGGAGCACAAGGAACACTTTAAAGGAAGAATAGCTAATACAGAGCCATCCGCCAGCCAAGCTCTTTGGTTTTCATTACCTTTAATTCCAATTCATTACAAAAGAAAAGGAGAAGAAATCCCCTCAGTTGTAATTCAGAGATGTGATCATCAAGCAAAAAAAAAGTCCCTTGTAAGTCACAGATGGCGATCCCATTAAGAAAGAAAAGGAAAAAAAAAAATCTGTCCCTATGGTCATCTGTTGACATGCTGGGACTATCAGCACAGTTGTTTAAACACGTCAGATTGCCACCTTGCAGGCTCATTAATCACAATTCAGCTTGCTATCGAGAAAAAAAATGACTGGTGTTACCAAATTTCCACTCAATTGCCTTGACTTTTATTTAGAGCCGTTGGTCAGATTTTCCTCATTAGAAGTCAGGAGTTCTCCGTGCCATAGAGCCGGCAAAGAAACACCATGCACTTGAAGACACCTGGGAAATGTGCAGACTTCGTGTCACTTTGTCAGTGACATCATGGTCATCCACCTGAGGTAGTAGGTAAGGCTTTGCTTAAAACACACAAACCACAACCAGCAGCAGCAACAGACATTTCAAAAAGTCCTCGAGGCTACAACAACAGCAAAAGCTAATTTTATCAATTTTATCAAGGGCTTAGTTGCATGTGTGGATCTAAAACATTTTGATAGGACTCATTCTTCTTTATTGTCTCTTGTCAGCCACCTCCCCCCCCCCACCCCCCCGACACACACACCGCTGCTGCACCCTATTTTCCTTTAGGGAAACTGTTAAAACTTAGATGCTGAGAGCTTTGGCAACTCTTCCAGAGGATCTGGGTCCAATTACCAGCACCCTCATGGTTGCTCATGACTGTCTGAACGCTGGGGGGGGGGGGAGGATCTGATGCCCTCTTCTGGTCTCCTTGAGTCCTGCATGCACACCCATGTGGTACACAGACATGCATGCAGACGAAACACCCATACACATACTTAAAAAAAAAAAACTTTTATAAAGTAGTCGTTTCTGGTAATGAGATTCCAGCAGTGTGGCAGCCTGTTATTCCCAGTCTTCTTTGTTCTCCAAATATACCGCTGTTCATGTCTTAATGAAAAACTGTCTTTCTAATTTCAGGGATATTCTTTTCTAAAATACACACACTACCCAGTTCTCCACAAGAAACATTCAGGGGCCCTACATCCTGGCAAGTCCTAAAATAAATGAGACCGTGAACAACACGACTAATCAGCAATTATAGACATCAGCTGCTGTTCATAGGGATTGAGATTTAAAAAGAATATAGTGCGAGATAGGTTTGCCTAAAATTTTATAATCTATAGATGAGAAAAGCGGACTCCAACTCAGACCATAAAATTATCAGATTCGGGTGAAGGTCGTGGATAGTAGTCAAATCTTTGTGCTTGCATAGCCAATAAGCCATCTCCTAGTCTCCCATGAAGAGGGAATCTGAAGACCAGGCCTTGTGGCAGAGGCCTGTGATCCCAGCTCCTCAGAAGGTCGAGGAAGGAGGCTCAAAACTAGCAAGATGAAACAAAAACAAAGGGCTGGGGAGATGTTTAAGTGCCATTCACACGATCCGTTCCAAACGGTGAAACAGACTCGGGTCACTCATGCTCAGTTAGGCTAGGCTCCCTTGAGAGTTACAGGAAATAAAATCATGGCTTTCCATCTGTCATAATTGGATATAAAATGTCCCCAGAGGTTCCTTTATTTGAATCCTTGGTCAGATGGTAGCATTGTTTTGGGAAATTGCGAGTCCTTTAGAAGGGGACCTGACTTGAGGAAATCAGTTTCTGGGGTGTGTGTGTGTGTGTGTGTGTGTTTGTGCACGGTATGTGAGGGGAAGAATGGGTCTTATAGCCTGATGTTTCCTTTGTCTCCTCATCCACTGAGAAATGATCACACAGCCTCATGCTCCCACTACTACAGATTAGAGCCTGTCCCCCTGCTTCTGTGGCTCTCCCGAGCCCCATGATGGACTAACCTGTTTCCCTTGTTGCTTCTTGTTGGGTGTTTGGTTATAGCAATGAGAAAAGTAATACATCATCTGTACTAAGATTGATTCTCCCACAGAATTAACTGTAATCTATCCCAACCACATCAATGAAAAATCATCACTGTTTGCCCTGAAGGAGTTGTACTAATTGACAAAGCTGGCCCTCACCCTTCCCAGAATTGATCTGGAAGGCTCATGTATTTTTTCCACTTAAAAAGATAATTTTCCTTCAGCTTAGTTCCAGATAATTAGGCTTGTCTAAGCCAGGTGGTTTGTAAATAATGAATTACATTATCTGCAAGAACATAACATTGCTACATTTGGCTGGCCAGTATCCTGATGTATACTTTTCAGTGTACCCAAAGACCAGGACAACTGAAAAGATTTAATGGATGTGTGAATGCAAGCCAAGGTAAATAAAAGTGAATTGAAAGCCAGACCTGATGGCACAGGCTGCGATTCTAGCTACTCAGGAGGCTTGAGGCAGGAGAGTTGAAATTCCATGGCCTCTTCAGGCAACTTGGCAATAAAAAAGGGAATCGGCGAGATGGCTCAGTGGTTGTCAGCACTTGCTGCTCTGACGGAAGACCCCAGCTCTGTTCTAAGCATTCTTATCATAATCTCCTGTAATTCCAAGTCCGGGGGATCTGATACCTTATTCTGTCCTCTGCAGGCATGCACAATGTGCACAAAAAGTAGGCACATAGGGCTGGAGAGATAGCTCAGCGGTTAAGAGCATTGCCTGCTCTTCCAAAGGTCCTGAGTTCAATTCCCAGCAACCACATGGTGGCTCACAACCATCTGTAATGAGGTCTGGTGCCCTCGTCTGGCCTTCAGGCACACACACAGACTGAATATTGTATACATAATTAATAAATAATAAATAGTAGGCACATACATGTATATGTAAATACAAATAAAATTATTTAAAAATTAAAATATGAAGAAGAGTGGGGATACGGCTCAGCAGTACAGCACTCGACTAGCATGTGTGAGGCCTGAGGTTCAATCTCTACCACCACAGGGGGGAAGAGGTGAATTTGTACGACACACACAGTTATAGAATGGCTTCCTGAGGAAAGCAGCTATCGCTTCTGCGTGTCCAGCCTCTTTCCCTCTGTTAACAATGGAAGAGTGGGTCTTGCTGTGCATCTGTGTACCTAGCTTCTTCCCGTTCTTTGTAGTCCTGAGGGCTTGTCAATATTTTTGTGCTGTTTCTCTTTATTTTTTTCTCTTCCCCTCTGTCTTAGTTAGGGTTTCATTTGCTGCAATGAAACACCATGACCAAAAAGAAAGTTGGGGAGGAAAGGGATTATTGGGCTTACACTTTCAGATTGGGGAAGTCAGGACAGGAACTCAAACAGGACAGGATCCCAGAGGCAGGAGCTGATGCAGAGGCCACAGGAGAGAGCTGCTTACTAGCTTGGTCCCCCTGACTTGCTCAGCCTCTTTCTTACAGAACCCAGGACCAGCAGTCTAGGGATGGCACCACCCACCAAGGACTGATCACTAATTGAGAAAATGCCTTACAGCTGGTTCTCATGGAGGCACGTCCTCAACTGAGGCTCCTTCCTTGGATGACTCTAGCTTGTGAGAAGTTGACACCCAACACCAGCCAGTATGGCCTATCTTAGCTAAACTTGGGGGATCTGAATGGGAGAGAAAATTGACAAAAAGTAACTGGAAGCAGTGAATCAGTACAATAGCCATGTTCTGGAAAAGGCTAGCCAGGAGTCCCTACTCCTCTTGGTCCCCAAATTACACCCTGATGGACTCACCCTTCCAGGGCTGTAAGGGGTGAGGCCTTGTTCAATCCCGTGAGTTGTCATTTTTTTCTCTACTTACTATTATTTTTCGTTTTAAATTTAATTGGATCTGAATTTTTCCTATAGCTTGCCATTAAAGGGATGTGGTTTGGCCTTCCCGTTTCAACTTCCAACCCCATCATCAGGATGGGAAGTTTGAAACTGAGGATGATAGATGGGAAGCAAGGTTGGCGTCATAGAGGCAATGCCTGCCCTGGTGCTGGTTGCTGTGTAGTTGGTTTTAAGAAAAGCAGAAGTAACTTTCTCTCAGGCCCGTGGTGTCGGCAAGATGAGCAAATGCTGTGGTCTCCGGACTGCCAGGAAGCTCCGCAGCCACCGACGGGACCCGAAGTGGCATGATAAACAATACAAGAAAGCCCACTTGGGCACAGCCTGAAGGCCAATCCTGGAGTCCACTTTAAGGCTGTTAAAGTAGCCAATGTGTCCCTTTTGGCCCTGGACAAGGGCAAGAAGGAAAAACCAAGATCTTAAATTCTGGCAATGGAAGCACAGTAATAAATTTTCCTATTCTGAAAAAAAAAAAAAAGAAAAGCAGAAGTAAACAGCAAGGCTTAAACTGTGGCAGCAGCTCATGCTTCACAATCTCCTCACACTGCTTGTTACAACAAACACGAAAACAGATTACAGCACTGGTCAACGTGACCCTCAGTACCGTCCTTTCTCATGGAAAACACCTATTTCTGATCTTACTTACCAAGAGGGGACAATGTCAAGTTTCTGAGCTGAAAGACAAATACTGTGTGCCATGTGACTCCATTATAATTTTTGCAAACATTTGTTGATTACTCAAGTGTTTCTTCAGTGACAGAGACCCTGAAGTGCTCTGAATGATAGTCATAGCTTCTGCCCTTGACAGCAGATATTAAAAACTTGAGGGTTTGAAATAGAGCAATTTACACTGGGCAGTGGTGGTGCAAGTTCTAGAACAGTCAGGGCTACACATAGAAACACTGTGTCGAAAAACCAAAATAAATAATAAAATAGTACAGTTTATAACTAAAAAAAAATTATGGCCATGTTCCATGATGTTACCAAGGCCAAATGAAGCACAAAGGGGCTCATGGAAAGTCCCCCTGCATATCCAAAGCACAACAAAATGAGAAGCATGGAAAAAGACAGCGTTTTATCCTTTTTTTTTTTTTTTTGGTTTTTTGAGACAAGGTTTCTCTGTAGCTCTGGAGCTGTCCTGGAACTAGCTCTTATAAACCAGGATGACCTCAAACTCCCAGAGCTCTGCCTGCCTCTGCCTCCTGAGCATTGGGATTAAAAGTGTGTACCACCACCCACCCAGCTAAAAGAAGCTTTGAGAAGCAAGTGGAAGTTGGTTGTGTAAGTAAAGAAGGCCTGATCCAGAGTGGAAACAAAAGAATGGAGGAGGAAAGGACCAAGGGCGCTAGCTAGCTTCATGAGGAGACTGTGGAGTTGCAGGGCCTTACACTTGGTCCGTTGCTCTGCTGCCATTGTCTAGAAAGTTCAAAGAGTCCTTGAACTTCCATGTCTAGCTGACCCTCCAGATTCCGCAGTAGGTCCGGAGGAATCCAGTATGTGAATACTCTCTGAAAGATATAAAGCACGGCTGGGTGGATTAGTGGGCAGCCACTAATTAGTGTTCCTGCCCTAATCTCTGGAGCCTGTAAATGTGAGGTGGCAAAAGAATCTTTGAAGATGCGATGATTAAAGATTTGAGATACAGAGATTGCCTGGGTGAGCCCCACGCAATAGGTCTTTCTCTGCAGGGGAACCAGAGAGATAGGGTCAGAAAGCACATGGCAATGGAAGCAGGCTATGCCACTGTGTTGTGTGAAGTCCTGATTCTAGGATGCAAGTGGTTCTAGAAAAAGTTCTAGTGGAAAGAGCAAGGAAACATGGTTCTCTCTCGAATACTCCAAACAAATGCAGTACTGTGGATTCATTTTGAACTTTTGGCTTCCAGAATGTAAGATAATACATTTGTTTGTTTTTAGCCACTAAATTTCTGGTCATTTGTTACATCAACAATGACAAATTGATACATGCTACCTAAAGTGTTTCCTATAACCCAGGGATATTGACAAAGCTAGCGGTTACCATTTATCGAATACTTCCTATTTGCTAGGTACTACAGGAAGCCTATGTACATAACCTTACATAGTCCTAGGACAATATTTGAGGTGTAATTAAGACCACGAGACTGACTTTGTGGTATTCCTTGGCTCCCGACTGCCGGGGTACCTTTCCATCTGAGCTGCAATGCTTGTAACTAGAAGGTGGTAATTTTAGAATAGCCCACGTCGCTTCTAGTTTTTCTGTGCCTTTATCCTGATTCTTCCTCTTCGCTGTGTGGGTTTGGTGTTCTCTTCATGCTTTAAAGTGCGTTATAGATTTTCCGGTACTAGTAGAGGAGTAGGGGAGACACCAGGCAATGGCATTCACTTCTGGGGCGTGTGACATGAAGGAGGTGCTGAAGCCACCTTGACAAGATGCCAGGTGGTTTTAGGTAACTGCAGAGGTGAGAAAGGAGGCAAAGAAAGCTCTTGGGACAGCAAGTTAAGATCTTGCCTATCGAGAATGTCTTGACTCCAAAAGGACAAGCGGTGACCAGGAACAACCGGCACAATACCGGAAGCCCTGAGGGCCCCCAGCCTCGTTTTCCAGAGCAACGAAACAGAGGCTTCGTTGCCACCGCCAACCCCTAAAACAGTACTCGCTCTCCCGCCCCGCTCTTGGGTGTTTTGGAGCCCTCGTGGTCCCGCCTCATTGGCCGACGCAGAGCCCCGCCTCAGGGAGGCAGAGCACCTCCCAGCCCGTAGTTCTCCATTTTCAAGGCCTTCCCGGTGCGCGTGAGTGGGTGGGAGGGGGTGGGGATGCAGGGACTACGACTCCCAGAAGGCTTTGCACAGAGGGCGTGATCACAACTGAGGACTCCGGGGGCGGGGCCTCCTGGGATGAAGCGGGGGCGCGCAGCGCTGGTACATCAGTCGCTGAGCTGCTGGGGACCGTAGAGCGTTTCCATCCTGAGGCCGGCGCGCAGACCTCTGGTCCTGGAGGCTCCCGGTTCCCGGGCACTGCCTCCAGCCGTCGTCATCGCGGCGGCCCGCCGTTCCCCAGCTCCGAGCGGCCGAGGTCACCATGAGTCCGGGGTTCCGCCGGGCCGTCGTCGGGCAGGGGGCGGCGGCCGCCGTGCAATTGCTGGTCACCCTGAGCTTCCTCCCAAGTCTCGTCAAGACCCAGGTAAGCCGGAGAGGCGGGAGGCGGGGGACGGGCCGCGCCGGCGTCGCCGAGGGGCCGAGGGGGAGGTACGAGTGGCCGGTCAGGGACTGAGAGAACCGCACCGGCTAGTGCGGGAAACGTCTATAAAGCGCGGCTGGCGCGGGGACGCGACACGCGTGGCGGAGGCAGACGGAAGAGGAAGATGGTGACGGCCAGTAAGCGCTAGCGGCTTTATCGTTGTGATGGTGACGGGGAGGAAAACCTCGGTGTCTTGAGCAAGAGGCGGGGTGGTGGGGGGCACCTTTTCCTCTGGAGATGACAGGGAGCCTCTCCATCCTTTTCCTGAGAGGACTAGAGGGGGGGAGGAGGACAGGTCTTCACTTCCTTGAACTTGTGTACTAGAGATTGCCAGGCTTTACCCGCCTTATTATTGCCCACCTGTCCTACGTATGCAAAGCGGCGTTGCCAGGTGAGCCCACTTAAGGACACTGGAGGATCTGGGCCCTGACTGTGGGCCCCTCGTAGAAAGGCTTGTTCTGGAGAGTCCGTTGGACTTTAGGGTTGCCTCGATGAAGTGGATATTACTGTAGAGCTCTATATGCTAGAAAGTCCAGGGTTAGCTGATCTCAGTCTCTTGCCTTGAAGAGAGGTAGGTTTGTTGCTTTTTAAAGTAAGATTTGAATAGGTTGCCAGATGCTGCTGCATCTTGTCTGCACCTGCTGCAAAGTGTTAGCTCAAAGAGCCAAAACTGAATCAAAACAAGTGTCTCAGATGGCCTGGTAATGAGGGGCATGTAGTTTGAAGCAATTAACGCTCATTGCTAAAAAATAATAATAATGGTAACTATGAGGATAACCATGTAAACATGTTTTTCTAACTTTGTTCTTGGTGTTAAAATGCCGAGCACTAATTCCTAGAATGCTTGAATATTATGTTTGTGTCCATGTGAGTGTTCTTTAAATGAATAAGTTGATTTTAAAAAGAAGCAACAGCTGGGAACAGTGGTGCACACCTGTAACCCTAGCACTCAGGAGGGAAAAAACAAAACAAAAACGGAAGGAGTGCCACAGGTTGGTCGCTAGCTTGGCCTTCATTTAAGTTCCAGGCTAACCAGGACTGCATAGAAAGACCCACTCTCAAAAAACTAAACACCGAACCAACGAGAATAAAGGAAGGAAGGGAAAGGAAAAGAAACTCTTGGTTAAATGTGGAGATTCTCTGACCCCCTTCAATATATTTTGAGTCCATCTGGAACTGAGCAAGGAATAAGCATTTTAAACAAGCCTTGCGAGTGTCTGTAATGAAGTTGTTTTTTCCACTATGTCTTAGCCTGGTTTGGAAAACACTATGATAGAATTCTGGATGTATTTACTAGACTTAGCAAAGATAAATTTCCCAGGCCATCAATAGCAAAATTTTTTTTCTAGTTACTAGTTTATCCGGTTTGAGTGGACCTTACATTTAGATGTTTTTATAAAGTCTGATTTCTCATTTTCTTGCTTAATATGTCATATTTTAATTTGTATTTATATAATTTATCACCAGTCTAGAAGCTTCACTTAAGGTTTTTCCAGCTACCAATAATCATACTTATTAGTGGTTTATAATGCACCTGTAATTCTGTTTCCTTATATCCAGATTAATATATATAGCTCAACAGTTAAATATTAGTGCATTTCAATGTATCACTGTGCTAAAAAGTCTACTACAAAAGTATATGTATATTTTGTTTTCAGTGGTTTGATATATAGTTTTTTTAATAACATTTAGTATATAGTTTTTAATAACATTTAAATGTAACATGCTTAATTATATATTACATTTTATTTGGTTAAGGCTGTGATGGTAAGTGAATTTCAGAGAGCTTAATTGACTTGTTAAGTGACATAGGCTGGGGCCCTGATGGAGCCGCTTCTGCTCTACACAGTAGTAATTGGTATACTTGCTTCAGAGTATAGAGACGCAGTGACCAGAAAATCAGAAAGTGGAACTAAGACTTTCTTTCTTTTTTTTTTTAAACTTCTCATGCATCCTAAACTTGGTAAGAAAAAAAAAAGAAAAACCCATAAAGATAAAAGGAAGAAATTAGAACTCTTGAAAAACACCTCTGTTCTCAAGAAATCAAAGTCATTTAAGGAAATGAGTACTTTGCCTTCTATATTGAAAGCAGGAAAATATTCTTGACCATGTGAAAGGATGTTCATTTGTATATCTCATGCCCCATTTTCTTATAAATGAAATGCAAATATGATTCATGGCATGTTACATACGGTTTTCCTGTAAAAGGATATTTCAGTCAGATATATTTGAAATCCTTTAAAATGCCCATCTGCGGTGGCATGAAGTCAAGAAACACACAGCTCCCCACCAAATGTAAGTCAGAAACGTGGGACTCATAGTGTCTAACTCCCATTACCTCAGGCTGTCTTTTAACCCCAAAGATCAAGCTTCTAGTCTCACAGCTTCGCAGGAGGTGGAATTGGGAAGAAATAACAGTAGTGTCTTCCCTAAGCTCCCCCCCCACACACACACAAATCCTGGACCCTAAGAGCTACATTCTTAGTGTAAGCGTGAATGAGAAATGAGTCCCATTTTGAGTAAAGGGGAAAATAAAAGAACTTATTAAAGGAAAGGGATGAAAACTCAGTTGAGAATCTGTGAGCAGCCTTCACAGGCCTTTTCAGGCAAAGGTTGTACCACTTGTGTGTGCTAGGATAAGCTTTGGTTAGAAGTTGAATTCATGGCAAGCCCAGGTTCATGGTCCCACAAGTTCTCAGAAAAAGCAAATATCTCTTCCTCCTAGAGAAGTGTATTTTCAACTCAAGGACTTAAGATTTTTTTCAGAGATAGTGTTCAGTAGAATAAACAGCTAACAGTGTGCCAAAAAAAGTAATCACCGAAACCACAAGGCAAGAGGGCACCATGAATCAGATACAGATAGTCCCTGTGTTATGATGCTTGAATTTACAATATGTTTTTTTAACTTTACAAATGTTAGAAAGCCTTGGTAGAAACTATTTCATATTTTGATTTTTTTTTCTTCTTCTCTGACTAGCTACGTACTTTCAGTGCTGGGCAGGGACAGAGAGCCACAGTCTTGATCAGCTAGGCAAACACAAGGGCAGACGACTTGTACACCCCAAATTGTGCCCTGTGTTTCTGTGCAATGATGTATGGCAGGTTGTGTGTCTTAACTGAGTTTCCATTTGATATTTTTTGTTTTAGTGAGCTTATTAGGGAAGATTTCTCATAGGAAGTTGAGGAATATCTATAGTAGAAACACCAGAGACAGTAAATGACTTTAGGTTCTGATATTTTTAGGTAAGTAACTTACTATCAGTTTTAATGTATTTAAATAAAAAACCACATAGAAGTATGAAAAAACAGATCTAAAAGAATGGTCAGAATATCAAAAATAATGAAATTGAAGTTTTCAAAGTAAAATTTAAGACAAGTGTAGTGGTGTGAACCTGTAATCTCTCTCAAAAGGTAGGAAGCAGGCTCAAGGTTAGTATCAGTTAGGTAGCTAGTTCCTTCTTAGCCCAAGCTGCCTCGGACTCTGTCTCCAAAAAAAAAAAAGTAAAATTTGAAACTCAAAGGATGAATTAAATAGCTGATTACACCCAGCTGAAGAAATTTAAATTACAGATTTTTCAACTTAATCCTTCATCATCTGCTCTTCTGCCCCGTCAGCTTCATTACTAACAAAGGAGAACTTGCTATAGAGTAATCGACTTTTAACTGGTGTCTGCCAGCTGTGTGATTGTTGGTTACAAGCGCGGATGAGTCACGTGTGCTCTTCTATTAGGGGCCATTTCTTCTTTCCCACTCAAGGGAATGGGTCCCTTCATGTCTTCTTTTTCCCTAGGTCTTTAATTTTTCCTTCCCCTAATGGGTGCTGCTTACTGTCATCCTATGATCTCGTGCTCTTGTGTTCTTGGGATTGAACTCTGGTCCTCATCAAGCACATTACTGATTGAGCTACCCCTTCCTCCTTTTTTAAATTCTATAGCTAGAAAAATTCTTGAGTTGTTTCATTTTCTCCCGTTCTGTTTAGCCTAACTTTATTCTTCCTGTTTTATTTAGCTTATTCGTTATAGTCAAACTCCTCTGCTACTACCCTGAAACTGCTCTCTCTTGTCAAGGTTGCCGTGTCTTTATTGTCAATACATTAGTTGTGAAACCTCAAGTTTTACCTATCAGCAGAATTTTTTTTTTCCCCACAGCTCAACTCTTAACTCTTTTAAGTACTTATTTCTTGCTAATGCTCCTGGTTGACTTCATCTGTAGTGGGCTGGTCCATCATTAGAACATTCTGCCCTAGAGTTTCAGGGTTTGTATCTTGTTTATCTTACCTAGATGCTTAGTTTTGAAAACCCATCTATACCCGAGTTTCAGGTTTATGTTTGAAGACAAGAAATCTCAGTTCTAGATCACCATATCCATTTTTTTTATTTGCCAGCATTTACATTTGGATGTCAAGCATCTCAAACTTCAGAATCAGAAAGCAATGAATGTAGTACATTAGGACAAAAATCCACTACTCCCTCATACCTCTGTGTGGTTTCTTGATTGGTAAAATTTAAATCATAGATTAATATTAAGTATTTAGGAGGGCATGTCTCAACATTAGCTCCTGATCATCGGTGCTGAGATACTAACTTGATATAAAAACTTTGGAAGTCAGCCTGCTCTACCCCTGTAAAGCTGAACGTGTACCTTTACACCCAAGATTAACACCTTAAGAAACTCTTGCACATATATCCGAAGATATACGTACAAAGATATTGTGTACCTTTGCTCTTTAGTCAAATTTTTTTTCAAATTTATAATCAATATGGAATATATTTGTTTCCTGTTTGCTGCTTTAACAAATCTCTATAATTTATAAACAATATAATTTTTTAATCTTATAGTTTTGGGGGCCAAAAATTTGAACATGAGTTTTACAGTGATAAAATTATGACATCAACAAGGTGGGAGTCCTGGAGGGTGTAGCTGGGAACTGTTTGTACTTCTGTCAAGCTTCTAAAGGCATCTTTATCTCTGGCTTGTGACTTCTTCCTGTATCTTCAATGTCAGTATTGTATCCTCTTCTCATTTCTCCTGCCTCCTCCTGATTCTGCTAACTATTGTTTCCCTTGAGTAATCTAGTATAATCTTCACGCCTTAAGATCTTAATCACATCTTTAAATTTTCTTTTTTTAATTTTCTGTGTCTGTGTGCACACATGTGTATACCTGCTTGCCACTACATGCATGTAGAGATCAGAGAAGTTGGTTCTTTGTTTCCAACTTTACATGGATTCCAGGAATCAAACTCAAGTAACCACGTTTGCCTGGCAAGCATCTTTAACCCACTGAGCTATCTTACCTGTCTCTGATCACATCTTTAAAGACTCTTGCTTTATAAATCAATATTCTCTTAAGATTAAGTTTGTGAACTGGGTAGCGGTAGCACACATCTTTAATCCCAACACTCAGAAGGCAGAAGCAGGTGAATCTCTTGAGTTCGAGGCCAGCCTGGTCTACAGAGCAAGTTCCAGGGCAACCAGGACTAC
The DNA here is from genome assembly GCF_014885135.2 of Alexandromys fortis. Classification (NCBI taxonomy): domain Eukaryota; kingdom Metazoa; phylum Chordata; class Mammalia; order Rodentia; family Cricetidae; genus Alexandromys; species Alexandromys fortis. Next base: position 23,753,764 of record NW_026067924.1, on the reverse strand, counting down.
ACGGAGAAACCATGCTTCAAAAAACAAAATAAAACAATAAAAGCAACAACAAAAAGATTACATTTGTGAACTTGAATCTTAGGAATCAGGACTTACATACCCAGGGCTGTTCTTCCTTCTGCATGGAGCAAAATAGAATAGATAAGCTGTTGGTCTTTATACTATATAGCATTTACAACAGGAAAGGTGAACGAGCTAGCTACAAGTAATACTTACTCTCATAGATAATGCCAAAGTAAAAATGTTAGCAAAAGCAGCACCTTGCAGAAGAATTGAGAGGAAATGATACTAATGTTATGAACATGGGAATTATTTATGGATGCATTACAAAAAAAATAGATCACAACAGTAAGCTTGATTTTAACCTCTTAGGTAGATGTAATTGAGAAGGAACTTCAAGGATACAGGCAATATTCACATCTACATTTCAAAATTTTGGTGACATAGGTTTTATCTGAGTAGTCTTTAAAAGTTACAGATATGTATTAACAGCAATTTATCCTTCTTACAATGAAAATGGCATGTGTGTGCATACATGCATATGGAGGCTAGAAGTTGACATCAAGTGCCATCAATCTCTCTCTACCTTATATTTTGAGATAGTCTTGATGAAGCTGGAGCTCATCAATTCAGTGAGACTGGCTGACCAGCAAGCCCCAGGGCTCCTCAGTCTTTGCCTCCTAGTGCTGTCTCCCTAGCTTATTATGATATATTGGGGATCTGAATTTAGACGTTTATGCTTGTGTGGCAGGCATTTTGCTGACTGAGCTATCTTTCCAGCCCCTGAAAACATGATGGTTTACAAACCAAAAGTTTTCAGTTCCAAAAAACAAACAAACAAAAAAAAAATAAGAACAGTTACTACATAAAGGGTTTTTTGTTCATTTTCTTTTGGGGGGCAGTCTTTCTTTGTGTAACCCTGGCTGTCCTGGAACTCACTTTGTAGACCAGGCTGGTCTTTTTTTTTTTTTTTAATATTTATTTATTTATTTATTATGTATACAATTTATACGTGTATGCCTGTAGGCCAGAAGAGGGCACCAGACCTCCTTACAGATGGTTGTGAGCCACCATGTGGTTGCTGGGAATTGAACTCAGGACCTTTGGAAGAGCGGGCAGTGCTCTTAACCGCTGAGCCATCTCTCCAGCCCCAGGCTGGTCTTAAACACAGAGATCCACCTTCCTTTTTTTCCCAAGTACTGGGATAGAGTTATATGGGACATTGGTAGTTTGAATAGGTATGGCCCCCATAGACTCAAATCTCTGAATGCTTGGCCCATAGCGAATGGCACTATTAGTAGATGTGTCCTTATTGGAATAGATGTGACCTTGTTGGAGGAAGTGTGTCACTGTGGAGGCAGGCTTTGAGGGCTCATATATGCTCGAGCCACAACCAGTGTGACAATCTCTCCTCCTGCTGCTGCATGATGTAGATCTTTCAGCTCCTTCACTAGCACCATGTCGGCCTGCCTTGATGATAATGGACTAGACCTCTGAAACTGTAAGCCAGCCTCAATTAAATGTTTTTCTTTATAAGAGTTGCTGTGGTCATGGTTGTCTCTTCACAGCAACAAAACCCTTACTGCCACCAGTACCTGGCTTAGAAAAAGTGTTTTAAAAAGCAGACACACACACACACACACACACACACACACACACCCCTACACCCCTACACACCTGTCACTTGAGAACCTAGAAGTTCAGTGAAATTTGGAGTTAGAGGATTCTAGGGTGTTAAGTGCCGAATTTCCAGAGCCCAAATGCTGGACAGCCAGCCCTTGTTCTTCATGTAAAGGTAGCATTGCTGCCTCCATGTGGGAGGGAGTTGAAAGAGACACTTCTACTTTGGGAAAGAAAAAGAACTGGCTAGGTCTTCTACTTCCATTCACTGCTTGTGTGTCTCCTTCCATCCAAAGCCTTCATGAATGGAACTTTTTGTTTTTGATTTTCGAGACAGGGTTTCTCTGTTTAGCTTTGGCACCTGTCCTGGAATTCGCTCTGGAACTCACAGAGATCCACCTGCCACTGCCTCCCTAGTGCTGGGATTAAAGGCGTGTGCCCCCACTGCCTGGCTATGAATAGAACTTTTAATAGACAGAGTCCCGTTCTGGTTTTTACTTAAAACCTTGAACTGAGATGCAAGTTGTTGTGCAGTTGTAGGAAATAATACAGAGAAGTGCTACGTTCCCTTTACCAAGTTATCACAAAGGTAACATCTTGTAAAGATAGACTACAGAGTTAGAAACAGGACCTTGCTATTGATAGAATGATTTGCATTTTCTGGACTCTACATTATTTCTGTGTATTCACATTTTTATTACGTTGCAGTTTCATGCATTCACCCCCACAGTGAAAATATGGATCAGGGTAACCACTTCGGTCATCTATGCTGTTCCTGTCTCCCCTCGTCATTATCATTTCATGTGTGTTTGTGTGCGCACACTTGTGCGTGTGTGTGAATGTATGAAATGTATGGGTGTAGATGTAAACTTCAAGCATCTATCCTGTTCCTAACATCTTTGTGTGTGTGAGTGCTTGTGTGTGTGCACACGTGTGCATGTATGCAATGTGTAGGTGTAGACACTTACTTCAAGCATCTATCCTGTTCTACCATTCTCATTTGTGTTTGTGTGTGTGCATGCATGCACAATCCACATGTAGGTATGGACACATGCGGACATCAGATGACAACTTTTGGGAACTGGCTCTTTTTTTCCACTGTGGGATCCAGGGATTGAACTCCAGTATCAGGCTTTGGGGAGGATTTTTGCCTGCTGAGCCATCTCACTGTCTGTTGCCTTTGTATTACCACACTGTCTTGTTCCCATCCCAGCTCTTATACCCTACCCAGTCCCAGAACCCTGGAGACTAGCACACTTTCCACCATTCCTCACACTTTCCAGAACATTCTGTACATGAAACCATAAAATAACTTTGGGGAAATGCTGTGTTTTACTTAGGTTTCTTCTGGGATTACATATAGAGAATCATTTTTAATAAAATTGAAGAATGGCTTATGGAATTTTTTGGACTCAGAATTTACCTCTTATATACCTGTTTCTCTTTTTGGCTTCATGGGTACTCTGAGTGGTGAGGAAGAACAGACTTTGAAGCCTAATAGATTGGTAGTTAAGTTCCATGGGTATGTAAACAATTGTTGTAAGCTTATTAAACTAATTCCTTACAATGAGGGTCATAATACCTTATTTGCAGGATAGTTTTAAAGAGTCAATGAGATGACACACTAAAGCTCTTACCATCATGCCTAGCACATAAACGGCAGCCAAAAAGAAAGATGCAGGTGGTCTCAGCAGTGGCATTACAGGCTGTGACTTCTAGGTTAGTCTGGAATCCAGTGGCTACTTGCATTTTTATTGGTGGTTAGGCAGAGGAAAGGCAGAGAAGTATCTCCTGTTTTGAGCCCTGAAAGGTTGGGTATTTCAAAGTAGATAATTTGTAATTTTCTTGGTTTTGTTGTTTTGTTTTTTATATTCAACTGTCATAGTTAAAAAGTAACTGCTTTAATGTTATGAATCTTAAAAGTATTTTTTACAGCTAGTTATTTCGTGTATTGTTGGTGCTGAGTATACATGAGGCATGGCATGCATACAGAAGTCAGAGGAGAGTTTCAGGAGTCCATTCCCACCTTCCACCATATGGAGGGAGATTGAATTTAAGTCGTCAGACTTGGCAGCAAGCACTTTTACCCTCTAGACCCTTCTATTGGCCCTAATGTTATGAACTTTAATCAGTAAAACTGGTCAACTTGAATGAATAAATTTTTTAGAATAATAGATTTATTAAGGTATAAACATTAGTAATTTGTCTATCTTGTAGTTGATACGTTTGTACATTCTAGGTGACTGGAGTTCTGGATGATTGCTTGTGTGACATTGACAGCATTGATAACTTCAACACCTACAAAATCTTCCCCAAGTTAAAAAAGTTACAAGAGCGAGACTATTTTCGTTATTACAAGGTAAGATGGAAATTTTTAATTCTGTTAATCCAAAGATTTCTATGTAGTTGTCTGCAAATGTGACTGTTTTATTATGTTTTTCAAAATAAATCTTTTAAAAATGAAATTTTATAAAAGCATCATAGTGGAAAAATGATTTTATTACATACCAAGAATCTGCACCCCCTTCACTTTTCTTTCAGTTTTGATTTTGAGATGGAAGACTCCTCCTTTACAGATGCTTCAAATGCCCACATGGACTTCGTCAGCCTCTGTGAGCATAGGTTCTGTGATCTGGACCGAACTATCCAGGCTTCATTGTATGAATTTTTCACTCTTTTGGCTTTTTTTGGGGGGCCCACCATCCAGCTCCTAAATAAATAACACACAGAGGCTTATTCTTAGTTATGAATGCCCGACCTTAGTTCGGTTTGTTTCTTGCCAGCTTTTCTTAACTTAAATTAACTTTTTGCCTCTGGGCTTTTATATTTCTTAATTCTGTATACTCTCTTTACTTCTTTCTCTGTTTGCTGGGTAGCTGGCCCCTGATGTTCTCCTCTCCTTGTTCTCTTGCTCTTCTCTTCACTCCTCTGTTTATACTCTCGGCCTGCCAGCCCTGCCTATCCTTGCTACTACCTCACTATGGCCGGTCAGCTCTTTATTAGGACCTTGGCGTTTTAGACAGGCACAGTAACACAGCTTCACAGAGTTAAACAGATGCAGTGTAAACAAAAGTCACACGCCTGAAAATAATATTCCCCAACAAGGCTTCAGTGGGGCATCGTGTTTGTGTAAGGGGAGTGTCGTAAGCAGTGCAGAGTAACAGACTCTCACTGGCATGCTTTGTGGAGGCTGCAAACCAAGAGATGTTACAAGGAGGATACACCCTCATCGTATTTCTGTAGAATCTGTTTTTAACCTAGTATGAGTCTCTAGCCCTTCTGGAAATACCAGAAAAGCAATAGCAGTCTCCTAACTATGTCAGCAATCAGAACTCAAAGAAACAATTGTAGTTATACATTTTTAAGGAGAAAATACCAAGGGTGTAGTCTAGGGAATTAAAAACAATTATTAGTGTATATTCATTGTACAAAGCAGTGGGCTTCTTGATGGCCTTTTGGTTCAAGTACAGCACGTCCTTTGACCATATGCACTCCCCTTTTCCTCTAGTCCCTGTCCTCTGTGTGCGCTCACAGAATCTACTTGACAAATATATATTTCTGGCACTCACTCTGTAGACCAGGCTGGCCTCAAACTCACAGAGATCCACCTGCCTCTGTCTCCCAAATGCTAGGATTAAAGGCATGCACTACCACCGGCCAGTTGCAACTGCATTTTAAAGCTATGCCTGACTTTACTGTGGTCTTCTTGTTCTCAGAATTTAGTTGGTATATAATTTTCATTTTAATTTGTTCTAAAATTTAAACATGGTTTCCTTTTTATTTTGATTCTGAATATATTATCTTAGCTCTTTAAATATTTTTGAGGATAAAAAATGTAGTCTTTTGGCAGTTGTAGGTTGTGTTCAAAAGATAAATTAGAAAGTTACAGATTTGGAAACCCATTCCTTTGCCCACAAATACCAAGAATATCCAGAAAGGAGTGAATGTTTCTCCTTTGCACTCCTAACAGAGTTTGTACAGTTGGTGAATCTATGCCTACACTGTGGCTGATCTTTAGGCATTTTTCATACAAATAAGACAGGTGCTTTCTGAACATGAAATCCCTGACAGTATGTGTAGCTGCTTCCTTCATAATATTAGAAAAATCATATGAAATGGTTAAGCATACCGGTTTCATACGGTTCAGTCTAGTAAGTAGAAATTGTGGGTGCTGTCAGAGACCGCCTTTGTTTGGGTGTCACAGCCGCACTCACACCTCCCTTTGGGGATCGCATCTTCTAGTTTTGTATCCATACAAAGCCTGGCCCATTGAGGAATTGAGGATTTGGATGAATGGCTATCTCGTTTACTCTTCATATGAAAATTTTATTATCCACATTTTTAAAATGAAGAAATAATAGGCCCGAGTATCCTAAGTAGGGCACTCGTGTTGACTAAAAAATAGAAGTTTGAGAGAGAAAATAAGTAGTTTACAAATTGAAAGACAAACTGAAGTAGTGCACTTCAGGGAAGCTGAAAGTGGAGCAGACTCTAGTGGCATTATCGTTAGGACACCACCAGAACTGTGGTGGTTCTAGGGTTCTGGCCACTAGACATTCAGGCAGGCACTGTTCCACTGAGCTGTACCATCAGCCCTGCACCAAACTTCCAGGCCACATTAACTGTTTTCCCGTATTTTTTGTTCTTTATACAAGAGTCAAATTTCTGGAGGAGAAAATGATTAGTCCAGGTTGTCATGTGATACCTTTACCAAAAGAAGAAAGTATACTTCGGGTAACAGTGCCATTCAGAGACACGAGGAATGATTGTTTGTCGAGGGAATTATAAGACTGCTACAGAAGAAGAGAAAATGAAAGTTAAGTAAGCAAAAATATCAGAGTTGGTTTCAACACGTGTGCAGACTTGGGATTCAGCCAACAAGGAGGTAGATGGAGCCGCTCACCTTTTCAGCTAGGCAATTGTCATATTGATGGCTTTGTGACAGACAGCCTCTAGTCTTAGCACTGTGGGTACAGCAGTGAATAGGGCAAAGCTTTGTTCTGCTTGGAGAGACAAACAATAAGTAAATAGACAGTAATGTCAGATGTAAGGTGAGTGCTGTGGAGAAGCAGGGGAGGGTAAGGGATATAGAGATAAGTAGCCTTGCTTTGATGAAATGGTCAGGAAAGGATGGCATTTATGCTAATGTGATATTTGAGAAAGACCTTCCTAATGTGAAAGTGTGAGTAGTGGTGAGATCTGCGGAAAACATCCCAAGGAAATTAATGAGTAGATGTAAGAGTTCTGACACAGGAGTAAGCTTAGTTTATTTGAAGAATTAGACCACAGAAGCAGGTGAATGAGGAGTAGGATTGGAGAGATAGGTAGGTCAGCTTTAAAAACATGAGCATGTACACATGGCACATACACAAACACATATACAAACACACAGAAACCATACAGCAATATATTGGGGGTGGTTGCATTCTAAGTACTACTTTAGAGGGTCTAGTCAAGGCCTGCTGCTGTTGAGAGACCTGAATAAGGTGGAGAAAAAGCCCCCTGTAGGAGCAAAGCAGATAGAGAATGGGCAGTATAGAGGCGCTGGGACTCCAGGAACCCAGCATGTCAAGCAGAAATGTAGTGTAATAGATGAGGGAAGGAGAGGCAGATGCCAGTGGTTACAGAGTAGGGCTTGTAGAGCTGCTGCAGGCTTGGATTTGCTCCAAGGGAGATGAAGTTCTGAGCAGACACTGGTAGGGACTGCCTTGGTTTTGATGTAACTGTTGCTATGTGCAGAAGGTGGAAAACTATTGTGGTAACTTAGGCAAGAGGCAAATGAAGGTGATAAAAAGTAGTAACAAGTAAGAGAGGAAACAGACAACGTTGATTTTTAGCTTGGGCAATAACATCTGCAAGTCCTGTTGGATTACCAGCTTCCTGTTGTATGAAGAATTTGGAAATCGGTATTTACCTTTTGACCTCCGTCCTTTTGGTCCATTCTTTACCCACTAAAAATGGTGGAAGTGGTGGTTCTTCATTCTTAGCACCACAAAGCTCTCCACTGCTGTAGCCAAATACACAAGCCCACCACCTTTCATCTTCCTAACGTACGACTGCTTCAGAGGCTCCGTCCATCAGCAGCACTATTACAGAACTCTGGGTTCTCCTTTGAAACATGTACTACAATGTGCGATTATTTGATTTCTCTTTTCTTCAGGATATTGTAAGTCCTAGGGAGAGAAAGCTCTCTTTTGCCTTGAGCCTAACCTGGTGTCTGACAGATAGCCAGTGTTCAGTACACACTGACTAAGGGGGTGTGGGAACCCCGATGCTAAGGTGACCGCAGGTATTTGGGGAATGTTAAGGTCATTCTAAAAGGCTGCCCAGTGACAACTGTACTTCAGATGAGCAGTGAATTCGAGCTGCCTGCTCCTCTGCTCCAGTGTCAGAGAACCCATAATCGTTTTGTTTTAAAAGTTAACATGCCACCCAGGTGCCTGCAAAGCTGCAGTCATTTAATATGTGAGCTGTGTATGCGCCACAGGGTCAAGAAGCTCCTCTCTCCTCATCGCTACCATGTCACCATAGTGACACTGGCAAACATTCTGTAATTATCATACCCAATTGCTAATGTTGATTTGTTTTTCCTCGAAAGGTTAATCTGAAGCGACCATGTCCTTTCTGGGCAGAAGATGGCCACTGCTCAATAAAAGATTGTCATGTGGAGCCCTGTCCAGAGGTACAGTAATTAAGAGTATAATAATGAAGGGGGACTTCCTCATGGGCTTTAAAAATATCACAACCCTGTATCCTTGTGTTTGGACTTACCGGCAGACTTCATAGGCTTTCAGCTCGTATGACTAGACTCCTTGAAAGATGAGTTGAGGGATTCTTGTGTCCAGTGGTGTTGGTGACGGTGTGTGGACGTAAGTCTTGATTCTAAAATGGGAGGGAGACCTAAGGATTTCTAGCATTAGACCTGCAGTGGGCTTCATTGATCTTGTTTCATAGGCAAAAAGAGAAGTTCAGGACCTTAAATGTCACATTTAAAATGGGGATTTCAGTGCATGAAGTGAGAAAGTCTAGCCTAGAGTAAAGTTTCATTGCTTTTTTTTTATATTTATTTATTATGTATACAATATTCTGTCTGTGTGTGTGTCTGAAGGCCAGAAGAGGGCACCAAACCTTATAACAGATGGTTGTGAGCCACCATGTGGTTGCTGGGAATTGAACTCATGACCTTTGGAAGAGCAGGTAATGCTCTTAACCACTAAGCCATCTCTCCAGCCCCCCATTGCTTTTTTTTTTTCAACCTTTAAAACTATGTTTACTACCATATAAATAAAACATAAACATTATCTTTCCTACCAAGATAATGTTACATTTTAGGGGTATGTGGGTGGGGTTTGTCTGAGACACACACACAGGAACCTACATTCTCACACATACTAGGCAGGTACCACTGAGATACACCCCAAGTTCTGATACTTCAGTTTTGACATATAACATAATTAACTTAAAATGATTCTCCCTCAATAACAATTAGTTTTAAGCTATAATTTAAATTTTCAGTTCTTTTCTTACCAAATCAGGCTAGTTTGTGGGCATTGAAAATAGTTTTTTGAAAGAGCGTGTGGACCACTGTCATCGTAAATGGAAGATTCTTGCAAAATTATCTTCTTTTTCAACAAGATAAGATGTTCATGGAAAGTGATCTTAGACGTGCAAGAAAGATCTAAGATCTTTATCCAGATCCCCTGGATGCACATGGTCCCTTGTTTGCTGTACTCCCTGAACCGTCTGAGCATGCTGCAGACTGGTCCTTTATGTTTGGATGCTCTAAATACTGCTGTATTCCTTAGAAGCAAGACTTTTTTGTATATAACGTTAGCAGAATGAACTAAATCAGGATATTGATACCATTCTGAGCCTCATTCGTCACATATCATTAGCTGACCACATGCTTGTGCTTTGTAGCTTGTCCATCCAGTCAGGTTTAAGTACTGCATTTTGTTGTCCCGTGTCTTCAGTTTCATTTTCTCCGGAACAGGAGCACGTCTCCTTAGCGCGGTAGGCAGCGCATCAGTCTCATAATCTGAAGGTCCTGAGTTCTCTGCAACAGGAGCCAGGTTGTTTTGTTTTGTTTTCATTTGGTGCTAGTGCTGAGATCAGAACCCAGGGCCTGTACAGGCTAAACAAGCACCTTGCCACAGAGCTACACACCCAGGCCTGCATAATTTGGCTTTGTTTTTGTTTGAGTTAGGATCTCGTTATATAGCCCAAGTTGGCCTGGGAGTCGATATGTTCCTGCTCAGCCTGTGTCATACAGCTAGACCTGACTAATTTGACTTTGATATTCTGTATTTGTGTGTCTGTGTGTCTGTATCTATCTGTGTGTGCATTTGAATTTTTGAAGGTAGGTTCTTGCCCTATAGCCTAGACTGGCCTTGAATTCATGGCAGTCTTTCTTCCTCAGTTTACTGAGTTTTGGGATCACAAGTATGAACCACAGTGCTGGCTGGCTCATAATAGGTTTCTAAGTTGAGTGTTTAATTTGTAAATTCAAATGATCAGGTACTTTCCATCTGTAGTGCATTATAACCTCATCTGTGTTACATTTCTAATCAGAAATGTAAATGAAGTTTTTATTTAAAAACTCAACAGAGGCTGGAGAGATGTTTAGGGGGTTAAGAGCATTTGCTGCTCTTACCCAGATCCTGGCTTTAGTTACCAGCTCTCACATGGTAGCTCAGAGCTATCCATGACCACAGTTCCAGGGGATCAGTGTCTGTCCTCTCTGGCTGCCATGGACAGTAGGCATGCATATGGTGTTCATGCATCTACGCTGCAAAACACTCAAACACATAAAGTATAATTTTTTAAATAGAGAAGTCAAACATAGGAAACAAAGTAGATCAGTTTCTTTTTGTTCCCCTTCTTTCCCTCCATAGCAGCCATTCCTTCTGATTGTCTTCTAAGTAATGTTACTATTTTTCTTTTAAGAGTAAAATTCCAGTTGGAATTAAAGCTGGGCGTTCAAATAAGGTAAGTTACTTTTCTTCCTTGAAAATTTCTGGATACTGGGGGCAGTAGAGAGCCATGAATTTAGCTGAGAATGGAGCCACTTGGCCTCAGAATTCAAATTATTAACTCTTGAATCAAGTGCTGGGGCCATGCATGCCTAGCTTCTTTTGAAATTACATCTGTTTGCAGAATCTCTAGATAGAAAAACTCTAAACTGTAACTGCAGCAAAAATACTAGTAGCTATTTTTGGTCTTCTGTTTCAGTTAGTGTCTGTTAGATTCAGATTACATTGTATAAAGAAAATTATTGCCAAGATATTTTGAGCCAAGTACTTGGAAATGATGTTAAGGTATTCTTTGTGCTTTTTAAAAATGAATCGTGATATTTTATTTGTGCTTTAACAAATAAAGTTTGCCTACATATCAGAGTGCAGAGCTGGCCAAACTAGTTAGCCATAGAGGCCAGGCAGTGGTGGCACACATGTTCAATCCCAGCTCTCAGGAGACAGTCAGATGGATCTCTGTGAGTTCAAAGCTACCCTGGACTACACGAGATTGAATCAGTCTAAAAGAGACATAGAGCCAAGTGGTGGTGACTTACACCTTTAATCCCAGCACTAAGGAGGTGGAGATGGGAAGTGATATGGCTGGGTGGAGAACGGAACGAATATAAGGCAGGAGGAGACAGGCGATTTCGTAGAGACAGCATTCAGTCTGAGGACTTGCAGAAACAGGATACCCCATTCTGTCTGATGATTTTGTAGAGGTAAGAACTAGTAGCTGGCTGCTCTGCTTCTCTGATATTCAGCTTTCACCCCCTAATATCTGACTCTGGGTTTTTATTATTAAGGCCAATTAGAATTGGTGCTACAGTGAGTAAGCTGTGTTCTTAGCTGGCAGTTAACTCTTATTTTCCACTACTGCACACACATGCACGAAGAAGATCTTCCACTCTCTCTCTCTGCCTTGTGTGCTGTCTTCTTGTTCTACCCATCTCTTCCATGCATTGTTGTTGTTTATTTGCTCATCTTTACTTTGGCTGCAAAGCTATACTAAACAAAGCATAGCAAGGTAGTCCAGCCCACCCCCTGTTCCTAACACCATTCTAATCCCATTTACTTCCTCCTCCCCAGAGCCATCCATTTCCTGAAGTTACGTATGTGGTTCTACTCTTACTACATACGTATCTGTCTATAAGTAACACACTTTCAGAGCATGTGCCTGCAGTACAATAATATACAGATTATTTTGTGAGAAGTTAAAATTTTTAGTAATGAATTTCTTCAAGTTGGAAATACTTTTCAGTTTACATTTTGGCTCATTATTTTTGCTCCTAAACCTCTCTCTGTTGACACACTGGATCTTGTGTGTTCACCCTCACAGCAGTGTGCTAGTCATTTGTGTGACTTAACAGTAGCCTCCCTGCACGTGGACATTTCAGTCATTCAGGTTCTTTCCTGTTGCAGTGAAGCACTGGCATTTTTGCCCCCGACTTCATTGTGAGCACATGATAGTTTCCCTAGTCCTGTAAAGAGAAGTGAGATGGAGGCAGGCGGATCTCTGTGAGTTCGAGACCAGCCTGGTCTACAGAGTTAGTTCCAGGACAGGCTCCAAAACCACAGAGAAACCCTGTCTCGAAAAACCAAAAAAAAAGAGAGAAGTGAGATGCTGGACAGTAAGGTCTGTGTATCTCAGCATTTTAAAATGATACAAACACTAAGATGATTATAATATAAAAAAATGTTTCCTTGGGATATGGCCTAAGTTGAAGACTCCGCTCTAAGGACTTACGTGTCTGTAAAACTCTAGATACATATTTATCCAGTCTCTTTCCCAGATGACATCATCACCAGCACATGCTTGCTAACTGTTGTGGCTTTTTCTGCCTTTGCTCACTTAATACGTACAGATTCAGGCCTTGTAAAAATCCGCAGTAAGGATTTTCACAATAGAACACGTCACCATTAATAGAGTCTGCTAAAGAAGAGCTAATCACTCTCACTTAACTTTGTATGAATTCTCTTGTAGTATTCACAGGCAGCAAACAATACCAAGGAACTGGAAGACTGTGAGCAGGCCAACAAGCTGGGCGCCATCAATAGTACATTAAGGCAAGTTTAATTGTACTTAGTTTGTTAATAGCATTGACTTTTTTTTTCCCCAAGGCATGGTTTCCCTGTGTAGCTCTGGCCGCACTGTAACTCACTTTGTAGAACAAATTGGCCTCGAACTTAGAGCTCTGTCTGCCTCTGCCTCCTAAGTGCTGTGATTAAAGGTGTGCACCACCACAGCCCAAGTCATGATTTTAATATTTGGGGGTTCTATAAATATAGAATAACTTGAATTTAAAGAATTCAGAAAATAAGCTGATCTTCTGTTTTAGAAAAAAATAACATTACTGCAGTTTGTATGTCAGTTTTGGTGGTGACCTTGAGTGCTAACAAGGGCTAATAATCATTTCAAAGTAGTTAGGAAGTATAAACAACTCATCGAAATTGATAACTCTGTTTTTCACATGACTTTTTTTATCATTCCTTCATTTACTACTGCTAGACTTTGTGGCATCTTCTCAAGAAATGGTCTCTATTTTTGTTCATTAGAATACAATGTTAATATCTCAGCTCCAAATATAATTTTTTTATTCCTCCTTCCCATAGTAATGAAAGCAAAGAAGCATTCATTGACTGGGCAAGATATGACGACTCACAGGATCACTTTTGTGAACTTGATGGTAATAAAATAAGTTTCATCTTCACTTTAACCTGAAGCCTTTTCTGAGACACTTAAACTGTTGAAAATATGACCTAAATTAGTGTTTAACACTGGATCTCTCTCTGTGGAAACCTTACCATTGATACTGGCATTAATTGGGAGAGTTATGTTTGAGGCCCAGTGCTAAGTGCTATAGATATGTTATTTCTTTCTGATCTTTATAGTTTCCTTAGTAGATTGTATACTATTCCATGGCTGAGAAACTTTAGCCTCAAAAAGCAAATAAATTGCCCAAGATCATATAATAGCAAGTGGCTGAGACATGATACAGTTCTAGATCTGAGTCCCAAACCTGTATGAACATTCCAGCATGCCATATCCCATGGGCCTTCTCATCAGATCACTTGGTTCTATAAACAGGCCATAAAAATTTGGTGGAGGTCTCAATAAACCATAACGATTCCTGCAGTACTAGGGAGGACTCTGACTTGACTTCCTTGTAGCCCTCTCTTTCCAAGCATCCCTTAGAAGGGCACATGGGCAGAATCAGTCAGACAAGTAACTACTGCCTCTCTTAGCAAAAGAAAATTACAGAAACACAAATTGCCTGAGAATATTTGCACTGTGCTGTGCATTCAAGTCATTCATTTGGCCTCTCTTTGGTTTTTAGTGCAGAGTTAACTTGTGGGAAATAGGAAAGAACATGAAGCTCGACTACATGGAAATGGACAGCAGAAACTTCCTAAGTCCTTTAGGGATCTAAGGTGGTCATTGCTGCTTTGTAATAACTGAAGAGGATTCCTAGACTGTCTTAGTTTTCTATTGCTGTGGTTTAAAAAACAAAACAAAACAAAAGTCTACCAAGGCAGCTTATACAAGATAACATTTTAAAAAAGCACTTAATTGGACTTAACAGTTTCAGAGGGCTAGAGCCCATGGTGGTAAGTAAAGGCATGGTGGCAGGAATAGCTGAGAGCTTCCATCTTGATCCTCAAGCACAAGGCAGGGAGAGGGAATACCAGGAATGGCTGGAGTCTCCTGAAACTTCAGAGCCCACCCGTGACCCAGTTCCTCCCACGAGGACTGGTGCTGTAGCAGAGTCAAGATGAGGACTGAGGCGAAAGTGTTGCCATGATAATCTAGATGTAACACTACAGAAGCAGACAGCGTCCTCATTGTGATGGGTGGAACTGATGGGTTGCCAGAGCCACCTTCTGTTGCTGTTCTTTTGTTTGCTCTGGTTGACACTCAGGTATGCTGAGTGCTTAACACTAGAGGCATTTCTTGGGCCACAGCTCATGTCTGTGATCCTTGTGCTTGAGATACAGAGGAGGGAGGATCAGAAATTCACAGTCGTTCTTGGCTGCATAGAAGTCAAGTCTATCCTGGTTATGTTAGACCTCATCTTAAAAAGATGAGCCAACTAAACAAAACCCACTATAATTTTTACATTAAAAGATTAAGCATGATTATTTTAGAGATTTTCGTATTCTGTGACTGTATATTACACTAAAAGGAGGCATTTCATTAAATTCTACTCAGAGTTAGAGAGATGGCTCCAGTATTTAGCCATATAGAGCTTAGTGCTAGGATCTGAGTTTGAATCTCCAGCACTCACATGAGGTAGGGCATGGTGAACATTAAGAACCTTATCTCAAGATAGAGGCAGAACAGGCAGCCAAGGTTACCCTCCGATGTCTACGTGGTTAGCATGGTCAAACAGAAAAGATAGCTGTTGGATAGCTTACCAACCCCCTTATTAGCATAAGTTAACAAATACTACCCATTCCATGATTTTAAAAAGAATTAAAAGATTTTTAAAATGAAGGAAAACCAAGAACAAAAGTTTTATTTAAGGAGTTTTTTTAAGCTGATGTAATTTGATTATACACCTTTTTAAAAGTTTCCTTAAAACACTTTATTAGATGATTTTTTTTGTGTGTGTGTATGTGTGTGTGTTATACATGCTAGACAAGTATGCATTCACTGAGCTACATTGCTGACCCACTAAAATATACTGTAAATCGTCATGGTTTGCTGTCAGAATCTTCTCCCTTTATAGTAGAGTGGGTTTTCTGTGGTGTGGAGATTGGTGTTAGTGTCGCCCACACGTTCATAGCAGACCCTGAACATGTTTAGTTTCACATGTATACACTCAGAGTATGTATGTGTGCACACATGTTTATATCAGAGATTACATTAATGACCTTCAGTGGTATTTAAGAAGTTTTATATATAACTAATCTGTTTTACAGATGAGTTTTTTTTTGGGTTTTTTTTTTTTTTTTTTTTTTTTTTGGTTTTTTTTTTNGGTTTTTCGAGACAGGGTTTCTCTGTGGCTTTGGAGCCTGTCCTGGAACTAGCTCTGTAGACCAGGCTGGTCTCGAACTCACAGAGATCCGTCTGCCTCTGCCTCCCGAGTGCTGGGATTAAAGGCATGCGCCACCATCGCCCGGCTTACAGATGAGTTTAAAAAACTGCTAAAAGAAATTAAAAATACATAACTGGGGCTGGAGACGTGACTCAGCAGTTAAGAGCACTGGCTGCTCTTCCTGAGTTTCCAATTCCCAGCACTCATGTGGCAGCTCACAACTATCTGTAGCTTCTGCTACAAGGTATCTGACACCCCCTTTTGGCTTTTGTGGGAACTGCACATGTGTGGTGCACAAACATACATGCAGGCAAAAATACCCATATACAAAGATTTAGAAATAAAAGATACAGAAGTTAGAAATAAGTGAGGCAGGCCATTCTGTTCCTGCCCTGGCCCTGCTCCCTTGAAATATACCCAGTAAACCTGTCTTTTGTTGTACTCTTGGAAAAAAGTAGAAATTAAATAATAAATTTTAGCAATTCTTATTTAATTACAAAAAGGGGGGAAAAACATACTTTTTTCCTCTTAAGGTTTGTGTTTGTTTTGCAGGTATTAAAATCCACAACTTCACCAGTTCCTGTACCAATTAGCTACTTCCTGCATTCTTATACCTGAAAAGAAATGCTTTTTAAGACCTCATGACTTGAGGTTTTATTTTTTATTAGGATTTTTTAAATTAATGACATCAATTCAAATTAAATTGCCTGTGAGTTTTTAATATCTAATTGTAACTTGTTTCTTGTGCCTAATTTGTGTAGTGCAATATCTTTGGGATTAGGGTTAGAGATAAAATCTTGCATGTTTCCATTACCTGTTTTATTCTGTTCATTTATAGTAACAATTTGTTGTTACCTTTCTATTCCTCCTCCATTGTGATAGCAGGTAGTCTTCAAATGGGCTGTGTTAGGTTGCCAGCTTCCCCTGTGATTATGGGAATCAAAGTCATTGAATAGCTAATGGATCTTGTTCAGTGACAGAAAAATACAATGTCAGGTAGGAAAGGAAGAGGAAGTTTAATGACCAGATCATTCATTCTATAGAGAATAATGGGAAAATCTTTGTGATAGAAGATGTAACAAAATGTTTCCTAGTCTTTGTTGAGATAGGTAATTATAGAAAGAAAAGAAATCACATAAATCTGATGCTGTTATTTCTTTTTATTCCTGGGTGGTTATAACTAAGGTAGAGAATGTTGCATTTCTTGAGTGAACTTTGAGATGCCAAAGAAAAGGAAGAAGTTGTTCTTTCCTCTCTTGAGTAACTTGTCCAAGTTGTACAAATTCAGGGTCAAGTGCGGTCACGGGGGTTAACCACGCAGCAGTGTGAGCTGGAAGTGACATGTAGGTGAGTAGTGACACTGAGCTGTCTTCCTGTTGTTCCCGGCAGATGAGCGCTCCCCTGCTGCGCAGTACGTGGACCTGCTGCTGAACCCAGAGCGGTACACTGGCTACAAGGGCTCCTCGGCATGGAGGGTGTGGAACAGCATCTACGAGGAGAACTGCTTCAAGTAACGGAGGGCGGGGAGGGAGGAGCAGGTGTCTGTCTCTGTGGGGAACTGGGATGTGTAACAAAGTGACGGAGGGCGGGGAGGGAGGAGCAGGTGTCTGCTTCTGTGGGGAACCGTTTTACAGCTGCACCTTCTGCTCTTTCCCAGGCCTCGGTCTGTGTATCGTCCTTTAAATCCTCTGGCACCCAGCCGAGGTGGGTTTTCCATACATTTCATACTTTTTCAAATTGAAAAAGAGTAAACCAGCAATTTTATGTTTTAATTTTAGTGATTAAGACAAGCATGAGTTAATAGACTAGATGTCTTCTGGTCTTTAGCTAGGAGCCTGGTTGTAGGATGGATTAGAAGATGTGAGGAATCTATATGAATCTCAGATTTCCTGAGAAATTTCAACTTTGGAGGCTCAGGTCCTGCCCCACAGTAGTAAATTAAGAAAAGAGAGAATGAGGGCCTTGTCCCCTGTCCCCATTTTATTTTTATTTTATTTTTGATTTTTTTTTTTAAGACCAGGTTTCTCTGTGTAGATTTGGAACCCGTCCTGGAATTAGTGCTTGTAGAACAGGCTGGCCTCGAACTCACAGAGATCTGCCTGCCTCTGCCTCCCGAGTGTTGGGATTAAAGGCATGCGCCACCACTGCCTAGCCCCTGGCCCCCATTTTTAAACACTCTAGTTCAGTGGTTCTTAACCTTTAGTTCCTCATGTTGTGGTGACCCCTCCCCAACCTCCATGTTTGAGTAGAACTTAATCCACATCACATGCTACTGAGGTTGTAGTACCAGACAAACCTACTGTAAAAACATAGCTATTTAAGGTACATGTATGTATAGCTAATGTGCTGTTCAGGTGTAGCATGCTATGGTCAGTGGGGACATCTTCATCCTCTTATCTAGGCGCAGCTAATCCCTGGGATTGACCCTGTAGCTGACCTACTATTCCAGAGTCTAGGCCAGGACTGAGTTAAAAGTTGAAATGCCTAAGTAGATTTATATCTTGGGCCCGAGACCTGAGTAGATGTGGAGTGGTTGACATAAGCACTGCTCTTAGATGCTGACTCTGTCAAGGCAAATGCTGTTCTCCAAGCTCCTTCTGAAACGGACTGGCAAAAGTTGGGACTATGAGCAGAGTGGCCATGACTTATTTTTTGTCTCTTGCTGTTTATGTCATAACTTTTATGTTTTCAACTTCAATGTCTTAATTACACAAAATGTTTTAAAAATTGACACCGCGGAAGCTGTATAAAGGACAAAGGGCCATCCCTCCTTCAGACCTTTTCTGTGGTGACTGTTTCAAAGTAGAAAATACAATTGTTTAACAAAATATGTCAAATCCAAAGAAACACTTACCATTTACCGTAAACTAGACTAGAAACTGCTACAAAGATGAGGAGAGTAAAAAATCAACAATGCCAGTAGGGAAGGAGGAAAAGAAAAAATAGGAGACCATTAAAGACAAGTGGAAGCAGAGGGTGTGGAAGCTCCTGCTGACAGGTGGGGCTAGAAGGGCTCTGCCTGCTCAGCATTTCTTCCACTGTGTTCCTGAAGTAGTGCCAGCTCTAGGCTTCTTTTTCTTTCCTTCCTTCTTCCTTCTTCCTTCCTTCCTTCCTTCCTTCCTTTTTTTTTTTTTTTATGGTTTTTAGAGACAAGGTTTCTCTGGAGCCTGGAACTAGCTCTTGTAGACCAGGCTGGCCTTGAACTCAGAGATCCACCTGCCTCTGCCTCCCAGGTACTGGGATTAAAGGCGTGTGCCACCACCACCCGGCAGCTCTAGGCTTCTATAACTATTTTTCCAAAAGTCTTTGAGAAACAGAACCTTTTTCTGAAAAATAAACTGTTCTACCAGAATCTGTCAGGCAAAGGCACAAAGGTGAGCAGCATGGAGCCAGCTCAGCTTTTGGGCCTTTCCCACTGCAGGAGAGTGTGGTTGACCCTGTCTGAGCAAAAGAGTCCCAAGCGTGGAAACTGAAGGATGTCTGTGTATTGATAAGCACTGAGCCTAGCTGCCTCTGCCCACTTCAGTTGCTTCCTGATCTTTTAATGTGCTGGAGATGGAAACCAGGGCTTCACGCACACTCACAGCTGCATCCCCAGCTCCCCAGAGTTTGACTGAGCCACCACCCCAGACTAGAACTCACCTTAGAGCCCAGGCCTTGGCCTCAGTGGTGCGGCCCTGCCTCAGCCTCCCAAGTGTCTGGGATTGTGCAGTGTCACCAGGCCCAGCTCCTTCTCCCTTGTCAGTTTCTTCCTGTCTCCTCCTCCCTCCTCCTGTTTGTTTTATAGAATGTGGGAATCTTGCCCTCTTTGGCCTGCAGACAAGGCTCATATTTGCAGGATGCCTGCAGTAGTGATCAGAGTTCATGGTCCAGTGAAAAGTTTAGCAGGGAGGATAAGCTGTGTGTTAACATTAGTGGGACTGAATCTGGGCAGGGTAAGGCACTTTGTAATGTCCTTTCTCTTTTCTCCTCTAGGGGAAGATGATGGTGAGTTGAAACTCGTGTTTACTTCAACCATGGAAGGAACCTTTTTACTATTAACTTTTGGTGTTTTTCTTCTTTTCACCAAATGCAGGTGGCTTAGCCTATTTTTTTTTTTTCAGAAATGAATGGTGACCAAAAATGAGATTTTTTTTAAATAATGAAGTTGTCTTAATGTTTAAAAAAGAAAAAAGCTTAGAGACCATTTTACCATTTTACTTAAATGTTTAGTATAGAAAGTAAGTCCACTTCCCCATTTTCTGTTAACAAAATTTTGAAGGTTGGTGGTAAAGATGTTTTCTGCCAAGCTTGATGTCCTGAGTCCATCCCCAGGACCCACACGATGGTGGAAGAGAGCAGATCCCTTTAGCTGTCCAGGGACTTCCACACAGCTGTGGCACTCAGGACCCCGCCTCCCACCCATGTACACTATGAATAATTTGTTTAATCTACGTGAAGATTCTGAGGGAATGTAGCAAAGTTATTTTTACCAGATAATTTGTGACTTCTTTATTTACTTACTGACTTTGAAAGTTACATTCTCAGTTTTCAATGTAGTGCTTAATCTCATAAACACTAATTACTAGCATTTGGCTGCAAAACAGCCAGAAAATTATTTCAGTTGCTGTCTCCTTACCTGTGTTCAGTAGCATTGTGCAGACTGGGAGGATGTATAAAATGCACGCCTTCCCTCTGTGAGCCAAGGATGCACAGAGGAAAGCAAATGCAGTGCACAACCAGCACAGCATCATACGGAAACTGACACAGACCCCAGCAGGTGTGACTCAGTAAGTACACACCGACACAGCAACATGCGGAAACTCAGACACAGACCCCAGCAGGTGTGACTCAGTAAGTACACACCGACACAGCAACATGCGGAAACTCAGACACAGACCCCAGCAGGTGTGACTCAGTAAGTACACACTGACACAGCAACATGCGGAAACTCAGACACAGACCCCAGCAGGTGTGACTCAGTAAGGGTGCAACGGAGCACCTTATGTATGATGGGACATGATGAGAAAAGCTTCCTGGAGAAATGGCCTGTGAGGTGAATGCTGAAGTACAGGAGCAGGTGTAGAGCAGTAGAACTAGCTAGTGCAGGCTTGTTGGAGGAAATGCATGAACCCGAGAGCTGAGTAGTAAGTGCAAAGACTGAAGTCGTTAAAGGATGGGTTAAGAGGCCTCATCATCAATGGGAGTAGCAGTGGAGGTAAGGAAGTGGGATGGTAACAGCCCTTAGCAAGGGGAGGAGGAGGAGGTACTACAAAGGCTGTCAGCTGTTTTGTGGTGGAATGGGGAGCACTCAGGAGGCAGAGGAGCTCCCTGAAACTGGGCAAGGTTTTCTGTCATTCTCTCAGAAGTACAGCAGCACTTCCCTTTCTTTTTCCCTTCCTAACTCGGGAGAGCATTATTGAGCCAGAAGCTTCTGTCTTTTAATGACAAAATTTTGTACATTTATCAGCAGTGTTTTGGAGCATGTGTCATAGGGAATAGCTAAACAAGATTACTGTTCTCTATATATATACACATACTTTTTTGTGGCAAAAACCACTTGTAAGAACACAACACATATGGGGCTGGAGAGGTGGCTCAGAGGTTAAGAGCACTGGCTGCTCTTCCAGAGGTCCTGAGTTCAATTCCCAGCAACCACATGGTGGCTCACAACCATCTGTACTGAGATCTGACGCCCTCCTCTGGCGTGCGGGCATACATCGAGGCAGAATGTTGTATACATAATAAATAAATAAATCTTTAAAAAAAAAAAAAAGAACACAACACATTGTTGCTAACTCTAGTCAGCATGCTGTATAGCAGACCTCTGGTTTAGACAGCTCACGGCTGCTGTGGAACCAAGTTCTGTGCTCCTTACCACCTTCCTCTGGGTCCCAGGAGATGTCTTAGGGCCCATACAGTTGGGTCACAGTCACTCTAAACAAGAATTACATTGAAAATTATCCTTTGAAGTTTACTCTTAGATTATTGAGGAAACACACCTAGCTTTATTGGCTTAGGAAAAATTGAGTAATTATAATTTATTTTTTGTATTTATTCTTTGCTGGTATAATACTATGCTTGTTACCTCCGACAGATTTAAGTTCATTAAGTGTTTGCTCCCATGCATTTGAATTTAAACTTTCAGTAAATAAGATATATTTTAGTACTTACACTAAAATTATATATTTTAATAATTAAGATATCTGTAAGGACACTCTCCATAGTTATTTAAATTATATATGGGTTTTTCCTAGAAATGTATGCCCGTTTTACTATTTAAAGAAGTGGGCATCCCTAGAGGTAGTCCTTAAGTGGCCTAAATTTGTTTTTTATACACAAATGTTTAAAATATTTTAACCAAATTCTTTTTTTTTTTAAAGGAGAATCATTCTATACCTGGCTAGAAGGTAAACTTTTAATTTGTGGTTCATTGTTTAGACAACTGATACTCAACAATATTTGAAAGAAATTAACGTTTAGTTTATTATATTTTGTGATAAAATTATGTGAAAACCCTGAGGATGTTAGCAGTCAAAAATCCGTACCAGATGAATATGCAGGCTAAACAGGTTATTGGGTTTTCCTTGGTGTTAACCTATGTAAGTAGCAAACAAGTGTGCATTTGAAGCAGGGGGATTTCTCTTAGGAAGGAAGCACTTGTGATGTGTAAAACAAGGCAATGAGAATTAAATGTAGAAGATGGTACGTATGTACCCTTGTTCATACAGTCCACATTTGCCTAATGAAAACTTAAAGCAATATAGTTTATAACACATTTTTCATCCTTCGTCTTTTCCATATTACCAATATAGAATACTATGAATTAAAAGCTAGATACTCTAGGAGTTTAACAGCCTTGGTTAGTAACTGGGATTATGATGCTTTTGAACTTGCACTATACTGTTTTATATTGGTGGAGGATGAATTAGCAAGCTGAGTGGTAGAGGGAAGTCATTGTTTTATAGCTAGAGCTTCCAACAAAGTGTTAAACTCTAAGTAGTTGATTCTGTGAGTTGTTAGCTGCCTGTGTTTCTTATGAACATAATTTCTGTTTGTTCTTAGTCACTTATATGTATATACTGGTCATTTTAAAGTGAACATGTGTGACTACTATTATGAGTTGTGTTGGAAAATGATGCACAGCTTAAGTTTACCTTAAAGATGAACAATGTGGAAAGTAAGATCAGGGGTGTCCAACATTTGACACTGTGACCTGATACTGGGGTCTACAGGCATGTTGGACTGCATTTATAGATATCTGGGATGAGTTAACACATGAGGTATAAGTTGAACACTCTTGATTGAGACTCAGAGAGAAACACTTGAATGTTGATAATGGAGGAGGAAAATAAAATCTAACAGTGTTTGACCTTAGGCCCTGTGCACCAACCATTTCACTCCACCGTGCTGCTTGGAAGCACTGGATGTGTGTGTGGTTCCTAAGAGCTCATGTAGGTATAGGCAACTGGTTCAGTGTCTTCTGAGGTTGTTTCCTCAGCTGGAGCTGTGACAGTAACTGCTGCCACCTATGCTGTTGGTGGAGAAGTTCTTTTTTTTTTTTTTTTTTGGAGAAGTTCTTGAAAACAGCCCAGAGATATTCTAATTCAGGGCAACTGTGACAGCAGAAAATCTAACATGTTTACATATATTCAGTGTCCCCTAAGCCTATCATTGAAAATTAATTTGAGTGCTCTTAAATATAGAAGTGATCTCCCTAAGTTTGCTGGTCGAACTTGCTATGTACCATTAGAATAGAAGTTGGTAGAATTGCCTTTGTAGGACGGCTTTTTGTGTTACTGCAGAGCAAGAGGTAGAAGCTTTTGCCTGCTCTTCGTGGGCACAGTCACCAGGTTGGGCCTGCAGGTCTAAGACCATTGTCTCACAGCACAACATGGCTGACAGAAACTTTTTACATGCAGAAGGATTAATGTTGCTCAGAGTTTCACGGGGTTTACTCGATGGCTACTTGGCCCTGAGCGTGTGAAAAGAACATCCTGATGGAATGTGTGGCAGAGAGCAGCTGTACTGCAGGCTGGAGGCAGAGAGCGACAGGAAGCAGACAGGAATAACACTGCCCCTCAGGCCCTGCTCCCACTGCTGTATTTCTCCCAGCTAGGCCCCACCAAAACAAACCTAAGAATCCCAACCCTGAGCCTGCAGGGATACTGCATATTCCAGCCATAACAGTGCTCTTAAATATTAATCTAAAGCCCAGGTACTGCCTGTTTTGATTAAATATTCTGTATCTAATGAGCATGGTTTGTTTTTTTCTTTCTGTTTTTCTGAATAGGTTTGTGTCTTGAGAAGAGAGTATTCTATAAGCTTATATCAGGACTACATGCCAGCATCAATTTACATCTGTGTGCAAATTATCTTCTGGAAGGTAATTCGATTTCGTAAATGAAGACTTAATTTACTTCTAAGATACTGTAAAAAGTGTTGGAAAGTAAAATACATATTCTGCAGAGCGAAACAAAAAAAAACGCTTTTTATACTAAAAAACATATATTTCTCTTTATTTTCAGAAACCTGGGGTAAACCTAGTTGGGGACCTAACATCAAAGAATTCAAACGCCGCTTTGATCCTGTGGAAACAAAGGGGGAGGGTCCAAGAAGGCTGAAGAATCTCTACTTTTTATACTTGATTGAGCTTCGTGCTTTGTCAAAGGTGGCCCCTTATTTTGAGCGCTCAATTGTTGATCTTTACACTGGCAACTTGGAAGAAGATGCCGACACCAAGACTCTTCTTCTTAGCATCTTTCAGGACACAAAGTAAGACTTAAATGTCAGTTTTGGAGTCCTCCAGACATTAGCAAAGAGAGATGCAGAGCCGAGGAACACAGGAGCAATATTACCACAGGAGTTTTAGTGATGTTGAGTAAAAAGCCTCTCTAAAGCTTGGCTGCAGAGGGGTTTACACTTGCAAATAGGCTATGTATATTTTAATAAAGAACCAAAGATTTTATGTAGCATCAAAATGCTCTACTGATTTGGTATTCTTTCAGTTACTGCTTAAACTTGTAGAGTCATAGTAAGTGCATAAGCATTACAGTGAGCATACAAGGTGCTATTCGCTTCCTTCTGGAACATAACTGTTCAAATCATCTGTAGTCTGTAAAACAATGCTCTCTGTGTTACAAAAGGCACGAAGGAAAAGGTAGATGGTGAAGGACTAAAGTAAACTACACATTAATGTATACAAGAATACAAATGTTGGCATATTTGGAGATTGCTTTTCACTTGTAAATAATTTTACTAATTTCCTTAAGATACTGCAGTCTTAGCTGGGTATTGGTAGCACACGCCTTTAATCCTAGCACTTGGAGGCAAAGACAGGCAAATCTTTTTGAGTTTGAGGCCAGCTTGGTCCACAGAGCAAGTTCTGAGACAAGGTTCCAAAGATACACAGAGAAACCCTGTCTCGAAAAAAACAAACCCAAAAGAGAGAATAGCTTGCTGTAGTCTTACTGTGTATGCATGAACTGTCACCCTCCTACATCATAAATAGCAGATTTTAAATGTGTGTAAGGTTATAAAATTTTAGCAGAGCACTAGGACAAGCCCTTGGACTTTTCATTAGTAACTTACTAATAGTCTTGTCATTTCATCAGGTCTTTTCCCATGCACTTTGATGAGAAATCCATGTTTGCAGGTGACAAGAAGGGGGCCAAGTCATTAAAGGTAACAGGGGTATTGTGGGAGCCATTTGTTGTATTTTCATCTTAGTCATCCAGACTTTCCTAGTTGTCCAACACTTTGATGCGAGTCTGATTAGATTTCCCTATAGTGATCACTGTTGATTGAGGACCTATGTCACAGCACAGCACTGAGTGGTTTACGGCTGGATCTGTTCTATGGCCAACAGTCTGAGTTACGTTTTATACTCGTTCCTTTTTCTGTTGCTGTGAGGAAATACCCCGACAAAGTAGATTTTAGAAGCCATTCAATGTAAGCCACAACTCAGTTCTTACAAGTAAAGGCCTCTCTCACACTGTTGACTTTCCAGCCCTTGGTTAGGTGTCTTCTCAGTAAAGCGTGTTAAATGTGCACAGGGATATTGGCTTCTATTAATGTCTGTTGTGTGACATACTATGTTGTGTATACAGAGTCAGAGCTTTTACTGTTGAAAAACAACTTAATCGCTTGTAAACTTCAAAACTTTATTCTATATGTAATTCAACCAAATGTAACTTAATTTTAAAAGTCTAATTCTGGTATTTTCTGCACACCAGGAGGAATTCCGGTTACATTTCAAGAACATCTCCCGTATCATGGACTGTGTGGGATGTGATAAATGCAGACTGTGGGGGAAATTACAGGTGTGTGTTGTCTTTCCTTTTCAGACTGTTCATATTCATAGCCTTACATTTTTCTGCTTGCTTTAGTTTTATTTTTCTTTTTGTTTTTAGAGACAGGGTTACTCTGTATAGCCCTGGCTGTCCTGAAGCTAGCTCTCTAGAACAGGCTGGCCTTGAACTCACAAAGATCCACTTGGCTCTGCCTCCCAAGTGCTGGGTTTAAAAGAATTCATCATCACTGCCCAGCTGCTTAGTTTTATCAAGATTTATTTGTTGTTCAATGAATTAGTGTTTGGAAACAAGGAGATCCAAGCATGGCTTTTTTTGTATTGTTACTGAAAGATAACACTACTAAACTGGTTCATGAGCAAGCACATTTTTGTATCCCATGTCTTAGTACCATCATATTTAAAGTTGGTTATATAAGCCCTAAACATTCAATTTTGAACATGGTTTGTTTCAGTGGTGAAACAAAATGCTAAAGTTCTGTGTGTCAGGCCTTAATCTTTAGTGTACAGAGGATTATTTGATTTTTTACCTTATTTTCTTCCAAAGATGATGATAAGTACAGAAAGTCAAAAGGCAAAATTTTTGTTTGTGTGGGTATTTTTCTTTTTTTTTTTTTTAAATACAGGTCTTGCTTTGTACTCAAGGCATCATTAAATTTGTGATCTTTCTGCACCAGCTGGTGAGATAGGTTTATTTTAAAGGAAGCTGTGCTGAAATCAAGATTTTCTTTTCCTCTAGTGCTGAGAACTATCTTATTGTTGCAATACTCTTGGAACTTTGAATTGCTAAGGTTCTAAATGCAGCAACTGTGTTTAAGAAGTCTGGGGTGCAGAGCTGAGGTAGAGCAGGTTTGATCCCCTAACACTACAACAACAACAAAAAAAAGTAGTAGTGCTTTCAAGATTCCGAGTCAGCACTGTGTTCTGAAGATAAAAACAGGCACTTCAGTCATCTGGAACAGAAACATGCTCAACAAGCATCAGGTTGATCAAGTTTTCCTGAGCATTGTTGTGTTTGTGTGCATGTGACCTGTGAGGGGATAGACACTGCTCGTGCATAATCCAGCCCTGTGTCGTAAAGCTCAACCCATAGGATTTTAAAAAGAAATTATTTCCCTTGTTTATATTTAGGGCAGTGTGTATGTGTGTATGTGTGCGCGCACGCATGTGCTCTCACATGCCCAGAGAGGCCAGTAGAAGGTGTCAGATTCCCTGGAGCTGGAATTACAGGTGCTTATGAGCCAGTGGATAGAGCAGCAAGCATCCTAGCTGCTGGGCCATGTCTCCAGCTCCCTCATAGGGTGTTCAGTGTCCTTACTGAGCAATTCTTCATAGTAGCTATTGTGTGACGTTAATTGTAAGTTTATGAATATTCTCTTTAGACTCAGGGTTTAGGAACTGCCTTGAAGATACTATTCTCTGAAAAAGAAATCCAGAAACTTCCGGAGAACAGTCCATCTAAAGGCTTCCAGCTCACTCGGCAGGAAATAGTTGCTCTTTTAAATGCTTTTGGAAGGTAAGAATTGCACCTACAGCTGAGACCTGACTCCCTCGAGGCTTCACTATACTGCACAGATTGTCTTTTTTCCCCAAAGGTATGCTTTGGTTTGGCTTGCTAACAGAAGATTAAAATGCTGGGTGTGATGGCACACACTCAACCCCAGCTTGAGGAGCTGAGGAAGGCAGATCATGAGTTCAAGGCCAACCTAGCCTAAGTAGTAAAAAGTGTGTCTCAAAACAAAACAAAACAAAACAAAAAAAAAACCTTAAATTGTTTAGTGTGACCTTCAGGCTTACAGTCAGTTCTCTGTCAGTCCCAGGAAGAACTGATAGTTTCCAGTACCAGTGCCTTTCAGTTTAACTTCTCAGTTTGATGGGGGAAAGAGTCTCCTAATATTCTTTATTTTATTTGGCTACTTGTAGTATGGAGGAGCTGCGGGTTGTGTCCCACCAGCTAGCTTATACCCAAAATAATTACACAGAAACTGTATTCATTTAAACACTGTCTGGCCCATTATTTCTAGCCTCTTATTGGCTAACTCTCACATCTTGCTTTAACCCATATCTAATAATCTGTGTTCACCACAAGGCCATGGCTTACCAGGAAAGTTCAGCATGTCTGACCTGGCGGCTGGCTCCATGGCGGCTGTCTCTGCCTTCTTCCTACCCGCATTCTGTTCTGTCTACCACGCCCATCTAAGGGCTGCCCTATCAAAAGGCCAAGGCAGTTTTCTTTATTCATCCAATGAAAGCAACACATAGAAAGAAGGACCTCTTACACCAGCTACTTACTGCCTGCTGTAGTATAGCAGTAGACAGGAGGAGAATGTGATGAAGTAATCAAAGATATGAAGCCTTTTCCCTGCCCTGTATTGCCTACACAGTGTGTGGGAGTCCTCTTCCACATTCCTGCCCCATTTCTTTCTGTATCAGGAAACATACACTGCTTCTTATATCAGAAATGGGTATAAAAATAATTTGAATTTATAGGGAGATTTATGCAGTGTTGAAGGTTATAAAGCAGAAGGAAAAGAATCAGGAAATTGTATGCAGTGTTGTAACAGTAGGGCAAAGTAAGTCACATCATGGAGAAAATTTATTTTTAAACTGGAACCAGATGACAGGGATTAATGTGTATGTTTTATGAGTGTGATTTTAAATTCAAAGGAGACCGATCACTTAAAGATAACTTAGTTATGTCCCACCTTAATGCCAAGCCTTCACCTGTTTCCTCCACGTGTTTTTATCTAGGCAGGGTTTTGCTCTTGTGCAAGCTGACCTGGAACTCTGGCTGCCTCAGCCCTGGGTGCTAGGGTGGGAGCTGCTATGTCCAGCTCTTCTCTATGTGAAGATGTCTGTGCTAATTGACATACAGCTCACAAGGTAGCAGCTGGTGATGGTTCACATCGCAGGATACATTCAGCCTACACATTTTTGAGGTTTGAAGAAAAATAACAAGAAACTAGGTAAAATGTAAATTAATTGAAATGAAAAATGTCTTAAATAACTTAAACATTTTAATATAAAAATTAAATTAAGGAAAAATCAAACTAAACATTCCATCAAAGTTTCACTGGCTCTCAGAAATGTCCCTCCTAGCTTTAGCTCTTGTCTAGAGCCCCTTCTCCTCTAGGGAATGCTGGCTAGGAATCAGGTTTTGGAGTCCTGGGATCCTGACCTGTCATTTGCCAGCAGTGCATCTCAGCAAACCTTGGCTCCTCTTCAGAGCCAACCTGCGACCTGCTAGCTGGCTGTCTTTTTTTTTTTTTTTATTATTTGGGACAGGGTTTCTCTGTGTATCTCTGGCTGTCCTGGAACTCACTTTGTAGACCAGGCTGGCCTCGAACTCAGAGAGATTCGCCTGCCTCTGCTTCCCTGAGTGCTGGGATTAAAGGCATACTGGAGTTTTGTTTGATTAACCCTGAATTTTTTACATTAGGAAAAATGACCTTGTAGGTTTTTGATTTCTTTGCATCCCAGAATTTTATTTCTGGGTTTGAGCTGCCTATTTATTCATTGAGCCAGCAATCACTTACACAGTACCATAAATGTAGATAGGTAATGGGAGTTGGGAGGGACTTGTGAGCCATGCATGGCACTGTTTCTGTCGTTCATCTACAGTCTTTGTTATTGTTTTGTTTTCAAGACAGGGTTTCTCTGTATGGCCCTGGCTGTCCTGTATCTCACTCTGTAGACCAGACAGACTCCCTCCTAACTCAAGAGATCCATTTGCCTCAGCCACCCGAGTGCTGGGATTGAAGGCGTGCACCACCACACCTAGCTCTCATCTGTAGTCTTGATGTGAAGATGAATTGGCTTCCTTTGCCCTTCTAAGCAAGCCCAAAGAACCAGAGCCCTGTGATTTGTCACTTTTAATGGAATTACAGCATAACTATTTAAAGTGAATTCTCATAGGTTTGCTCCATCCTTTGTTTCTCTGTGCTCTCTCTGCACTTCCTATCTCTTGTCAAAACAGGCATCCCATGAGTCACTTGTCAGTGAGGTGAACACGTTTCTCTACTCCTGACCGCATACTAGGTCGGAGTTGCTTTGGCTTCAAGAGAGCTACAAACAGTATACATCAGAGTCAGAACTGAATCATTTTACCACCCCTGGAGCCAGTTGCCATCACTGTCTAATAGTATAGTGAAAACGTAGTATATATACAGAATTTGTTTTATAGTATAAAGAAAAATGATGTTTTACCCTTTGTAGGGAAATGGATGGAACTCAAGACAGTGAATCACATCAGGCTTAGAACGACGATGTTTTCTGTCATTTGTGGATACAGATTTTATACACACAACACAGATGATGTGGGCGTCCCCTCTGTGTGCTATGAATATGTTTTATTACCATTGGTTATTAAAGAAGCTGTTTCAGTCAATGGCTTAGTAGAGTAAAGCCAGGTGGAAATCCGAACAGAGATATAGAGAGAAAGTAGGTGGAGTCAGGGAGATGCCATGTAGCAGCTGAAGGAGAAAGACACCAGCTGCTGGCCAGAACCTTACCTGTAGGCCACAGTCTCATGGTGATATACAGACTAATAGAAATGGGTTAATTTAAGATGTAAGAGTTAGCTAGAAATATGCATAAGCTATTGACCAATGTTGCAATGTTGTAATTAATATAGTTTCTACATTATTATTTGAGTCTGGGCACTTGGGAAATGAATGAGCGGTTTCTACCCCCCCCACACACACACACACACCATGTTTGTATAAATGACATTAAAGTAAAGAAAACTAGGGTAACAAAACATTAATGAGATGGGTGAGGGATGAGAATGGAGAAAGCAGAAGTAGGGATAGAATATATTTAAAGCACATTGTATACATATATGAAAATAAATCCAATTCCAATTAAAGTTAAAAACAAAACAAAAACCAGAGGCCAGAGATTGAAAGACTTAATATAAGAATATAAAGTAACTTCCTTTTTCTAAAATACTCCATACAGGGTAGGCCTAGAAAGATTTTATTTCTAGGCTTTCCCCCAATTGTCTGCTCAAGTAAGGGTTAACTTACCTTATAGCACAATGGTGCCTACCTCCTTCTAAACACCTAGATCCTCCTGCCTGCATCACTTTGTATACTGAACTTAGTTCTTCAGACAGTGGAAGAGAGCACACTTAGTGTCTCTGTGATATATAGATTTGAACATAAGAATTTTGGCATTTTCTGTAGTTGGGAACTTTGTGGATGTTCAGCATTATCCCAGTTTTAGTTTTGCATGTTTTCCAGCAATAAAACCCAAATATATGCAATGAAAAAAAAATAAATAAAATGGAATTTTCAATATTTAGTGTTTGGTTCCTTTAGATTTTTGCTTCCAGGATCCGGTATCAGCTATTCTAATGTGTACACATCTCATCGCTGTCCTTACTAACAAGCACTTGTTTTCCTCCTGTAGGCTTTCTACAAGCATAAGAGAATTACAGAACTTTAAAGCGTTATTACAGCACAGGAGGTAATGAAGACTTTTCTATGTCTCTGTAGACATAACGGACTGTGTGAAGCCTTTTAGCTTTGGACCTTGAGCAGACAAAGTGTCTAAGACTTCAAGAATTCTGAACTCTTACAGAGAAAATTCAAATGTTCACTTGAATATTTATGATCCTTAATAGAATATCGACTAGAGATATTTATAAATGAAGTATATACTTTAAAATTGTAAGTTATACTAATCCCATGTTTGTTTCACATTGGTTTTGTTTGTATTGTATTACCCTGCGTTCCTTGTTGTCAAACTTTAAATGACTGTTTATCCTGAGAAGACTATTCAGTCTGTGATAGAAGAACTAGGGAACCAGTGCGCCTAGGGCTGGTCTCAGTGACAGAAAGTTGACAGTGCTGTAGTGTTTCCACCTTGCTGACACTGTGTGTCCTTCTGTGATACGGGGCTGTCACTATAATGAATAGGCCTTTCAGTGACTAGTGAGAGAGGTTCTGGATGATTTCCCAGGACTCAACCACTTTAAGATGTTTAATTGCTGTTGCTGCTTTGGTTTTGGCCTAAAGGGACCTGCCTTGGTGGAAGTGGGTAAGTGCCCTCCCGTGCTTACTTGGCCAGATGTCCTGTGTACACCAGGCCGGCTCAGAGTGGAGTGTCCGTTCCCTAAAGCCTACAGTTCCTCTTCTTTGGACTTCTTCATTCCTTTCCTAATTATAAACATTCTCAGTTTCTTTATGAAAAGCCCTATTTATTTAATGGATTGTTTATTCATAAAATTTGAATGGGATCCTGTGGGTTTATAATGCTAATGCATTATACACAAATTTTGCTGTTTTAAAGTGCATTTTCAATATTTGATTTTGACACAATCTATGCAATCCTCTACCTCTTGGTGTGATTCTGTCTGGTGAGATGCTTTGGCAGGCGTGTCACTTCCCCCTTCTCCATCTTCAGTTCATCCCAGATCAGCCGTCCATGGTGTGACTTGAGACAGTAGAGGACTGGAAGGCCTAGACTGTCATTTTTTAAACCTGGGATTTAAAGTCTTTAAATATTTTAAATTTTGGTTCTTCTAAAGGTGGCAGTGGATAATGAAATTACTTGAAAGGTTTTTACCTGTGTGGAAGTAATGCGAGTCCAAAGTCTCGCTTTTCCTTAGAGTCCGTCTTTCTGAAGTAAACAGTAAGTGCTCTTAAAAACCCATATCTTATCTGCCAAAGTCTGACCTGTCTTCCTTGTGACTTCATGGTGTGTGCCAGATTGAGTTGGCTCCCTCCTCTCTCAGTGCTTCGTCATCCACTGTGGAGGGGTGATGGGGACTGAGGCCTCACTACTTATTTCCCTCCTAATTTCTAACCTTTATAAACTTAATGTTTTATTGATAGTGGTGAATTTTGTAGATTGATTATTTTTTTAAGCTGGCTTTCAGTTTCTTCTTTGCTTTTTATTTTAAAGAGCTGCAAGTGTTGCCGTGTGATGGGAGTGGGCCACTGTAAGACAGAAAGCCCACAAAGTGAATGCCAGTGACCTCGCTAGTGCATCAGTAAGAAGTGTTCTGTAGTGTCCATTTAGAATGTAAGGAAATGTGAAAATTTTGCACTTTGTTTTTATTTTAAATGCAGAGGTCATTTTGGTAATGTTCCTTACCATTACTGCAGCTAGATGCTATTGTTTTACACTATTGGCTTGAGAAAAAAACATATTCATTTCCACTTGCTGAATTTTTCTTAACGTGATTTATTTCAAGCTTAGGACACACAGTAGTATTGGAGTGTGTTCTAGGAAATTGAAAAGCTGTGGTTAAGTTAGAATGTACTCAAGGTTCACTGAATTTCCTCAGTAAAGGAAGTATTCTTAAGTTGATGTTCATTGGATAACTTTTACATCACGATTGTGTGCATGGCCTGTATTTCCATGTATCTGAGGACTGTGGAGACTGTCAGCTGCTGAGCTGGGCATATGAGGCTGGGCACTGCACCAGTGCTGGGGGATACTGCCTACACTGAGAGCGCTTGACAGCTGAGCCACAACATGCTGTCTGTGTCTCATCACCCACTGTAAAACTCGAGCACCTGACAAGCGAGACCGATGGGAATGAGCGCACCTGGTACATATTCAACATGAAGAAGAGCAGGTCCTACGCTTGTTTTCCTGTAATGGCATTCGTGTGAGACACTGTACATACTAAAATATGGCCAGTGTTCAGTACACCTCCGGTTTTGGATTATGTGGCGGATCAGCCAGAACAAGATGTCAGTTTTGAAAGTTGACAAGTCAAATGTTGGGCCTCTGTGTCGTGTGTGTGAAACGCTATGCCGTATTTCTCGACTCTGCCTAGGTGCCACTGTGTATAAGGAAAGACAGCTGTGCTGGTCTTCTTGGCACTGCCTTCAGCTGGACATCTGGACACAGTTGACAGTAGGCCTCCCCGCAGTTGCAGAAGCCAAGGCTAGTCACCAGAAGGCTCGGACCAGGTACACGGTGTCATGGAAATTCCGTGGTACAAGCCAAGCACAGAAATCCACATGTCCTTTATTTGAAGTAACATCTACAGGTGCAACTTTGAGTTTTCGGAGAATTCCATATAATTCACTGTTGTATCCACCAGAATCTAGACCATGAATTAAAGTACATGTTTCTGCAATCTTTGTTGCTTTGGTTTTTTTCTCCTCCTCCATTTCAAGAGCAATCAATTATAACTTAAGAATCAGAAGAAAATGTACATCTACATCCTCTGAGGGGCTCTTCTCACGCTCACAATGTCAGGCGTTGGCAGCCTGTGCTGAGGGTGCCACATGCGTCAGCTCGTCACCAGCACACTAGGTGGTAAGTACAATTATTTCCTAAAGCATAAAAACAGATGAGTTGAGACTCAGCCAAAGTCATAACTCACGGCTGTGGAGCCTGAAAGTGTCACCAGAACCATCAGCTCCAGAGCCTCTACTGATGATAACGAGAGCCATTTGTGTCATTTCTGTAAAGACCTATTACCATTCAATCAAAGTATAGGAACCTTGGCATTCTTTGATTTGTATTGAGCCATAGGCTTTATAAAAAACAATGCTTGTTTTATTTAACTTTCTGAATAGGAATAGGTGGTACATTCATATGGTTAAAAAATACATTTTATACCAAAAATATGCTACAGTGCACACAGATGCCTTCTTCCCTGGGCTTTGTGTATTTCCATCCATACTTTTTTTTTAAAAAAATAGCCAACATATATAAATAGAAAGCCTTATTTCTCTCTATCCGGGAGTGATATCACACACACATCATTTGCTTTTTATCACCTGATATTGCAGTGGCCACATGGCACAGACGCCTTTTCACTTTAGTGGTTGCTGGGCATCCTTACCATGGCCGTGTCATTATTTAGTTGAACAGTACCATTCCTGGGCTTTGTCCACATGTCATGTCTCGTTTGTACCTGCATCGCTACGGTAAGTATTGAAAAGTGAAAGACGACACACACTTTGCGTTGTGAAAGGCACTGATGGAGTCTGTCCTCCAGAGGCTGGTTCTGTTCACACGCCACCTACAGTCTGACAGTGCTGCTCACCCACAACATCTGGGGTCTGCCAAACTATATAAAATGAACAACTTTTAATATGTGAAGGCATCTCCTGGCTCTGCTTACTGATCTTTGTCCGTTTTGACCACGTGATTATTAGAACCTCACCTGTTAGTATTGGTCCTTCGAGTGTGATGAGCGGCTTAGTCTTCTAGTTATTTGGCTTTGTTTGCTCTAATAGGTTTTCCATGCTGTTTTCTAGTCGGATTTACTGGTCCTTTGGTAGCTTCTATATTAACTCACAGAATAGCTTCCCCACTTCTGACCAAGACCGCAATCCACTGGTATTTTTTTTTTCTGAAGTGTTTATGGTTTTGCTTTATTCTTCTAACTCAGCCTCAACACTGGAAAGACCCTTTTAGATTTTAACTACCTGGAGAATTTGAGCACTCTTACTAAATGGAGCGATTCATAGAGGTCTGACACAGCACCCATGAAGTCAGAGTTCACCTGGTAAGTAAGACAAAGTCTCCAAGAATGATTTTGGACTTCCCTTCATATAAGTAAGACAAAACAACAAAAAAATTCCCTCCTCCATTTATTTGTTAAAAAAAAATTGGGTATCTGTTAAAGACTCATAAGTGGGGGACCCTTCAGTGAGTGCTAAGCTTGGTAAAAGTGCAAGAGTTACTTAAGGGCAGCTCTGAAAAGAACGGGATTTGACTCTCGAGGGGTCTGGGAATGTAGCAATGAGCGAAACAAACACTCCTGCCACCACACAGCTCAGCTTCCACAGCCCAACCAGATTCCATTCCATTTATAGTAAGACCACACCTGAAGAAAATGCCACCGAGGCCATGTGCCACCTAAAAGGTTCCCTCCTGATGCTGTCAGAACACTGACTGGGGAAAGCGATTTGACAGCTGCCAGTCAGGGCCTCATCAAACCACACAGGCCAACCTGCCTGGGATGTACCTACAGCTGGGCAAAGCCTTTGACAGGCCTCTGACCTGTAGACTTGAAGCCTGGAGGGGGCTGGTGAGTTTATTTATAGGGAACTTCAGGAAGGAGGCTTAGCTCCACAGACACAGCAGCCCTGGGAAAGCACTGTTTATCTGAATGTAAGCACCCTTTTATGCTTAGTTAGGGTCTTGAAGAAACATCATGACTGGGAAATACTAGTGGGTGTCAGAAACATGGGTAACAGTTACATGAACAAGGGTTGGTAGAAAGGGAAGAATTTTGAGGCTCATAAGCCAAATAAAGTGGGCCTCTAAACTCCAGTTCTAACTGGGCTAAAGTGCAGGGAAAAATGGTCTGTTGAGAGCATAGAAAGTCAGAATTTGAGGTGTTAACCAGATGAGACTTAGGGAAAAGAAGCCACCAGTGAGGTATCTACATCAGAAAACGGAGCAGGGGCAGATGAAGGTTTGGAGAAGGCAACTGTGGATATCCGTAGGAGCTGCCAAGACCCTACATTGGATCCAAGGAGCACAAGCCTGGACTGCATGAGTCCATACTGAACACAGTACCCACCCAGGGCAAGGACAAGATAAAGGTATTGGGAGTCCAATAGTTTGGGACATAGGGATGGCTACGGCAAGTACCAGGCATTTTGTTCTTTGGGAGAGGGGCCTTCACGTCCCTGCCAGGAGACAAGAGGAAGTTAATGTATGTGTGATCCTCTTTGTGCTGTCTCAGGTCCAAACTCATGACAACTGCAGTCAGTCCAGCCCAGTACAGCAGAGACACCCAGTGGACACTGAATTACACAGCTTGTCTTCACAGTCCCACTTTAAAAGTTTTCTCACTTTGCCTTCTTGGTTTAGTCTTTGCTGAGAGCTGACTCGAGCCTGTTCCGTGCAGCAGCTCCCATCTGGTCCCATCAGCTGTGGATAGCTCATACTGGAAAAAATGGAAATGGACACTGGTGCATGTCTGCACCAGTCTGCTTAGATCTCTGACCGGTAAAAGTGAGAGGATTCTTTTCTAAAATAGTTGTTCTCACTTGTAACCTTGGAGAACAAACAGGGATGGAATGTATGTAGCTCAGTGGCAAAACACTTGCTTAGCGGGTGTAAGGCCAAGATTTGATGGCCACTGTGCAAGTACACATGCATATGGGTACACAACGTTCTAGTAACACATAATACACTACGCAGATCCGAGTGAGGTTCTCGTACTGCTTCTCAAGTGCCCACAGTAATTAACACTAACGCTGCTTTTGTTCTTCATAGGGGTGAAGTGTTGGTTCAATACTATTGTTCACAAAAAGCAGCTGGGAATTTGGGCAAACCTTAGTGCCTCCCAATCTATGCAGACAAACATGGGACCAGAACAGCTACTATGTGTCTGACACGGTCAAGACAGAGTTGTCAGGAGCAGAGGATACAGCTCAGTGGTAGAGCATTGGCCATATCTGAGTAAGGCCCTGGAGTCCATCCTTGCTGCAGCCACAAGGAAAACAATGTGACCTGGATGTATGCTGTACTAACTTGTAGCTCACAACTCCTAACACTTGGCTGTTAACCAAGTCTAATGGAATATTTGCCAGTCAATGGTAGCTACAAACATAGCTTGGCCAGATCCTTAGCTCTGTGGGCAAATGACTTTCCCAGCAGTCCAACTCGTGTGTGTCCTGTTCTTGCTACGGCAGACCTCAATGCTGGTACCACATTTTTGGTGGGATTCCCTCTGTCCCATGTACCTGTTCATCTCAGAGTACTGCTATAGCTCAGGCTGGACTCAAACTTGACCTAGTGTTGGGATTGCAAGCATAATACCCGGCTTGACCCTGTGTACTTCAAGCTGTAATATTACCAGGATTTTAATTTCATGGTGGTGTAAACATGAACTTTTCTTTCCCCAGGTTTAATCTAACACATTTGGAACAGTTTTGTTCCTCTTTCCCTACATGGGATCCACGGCCACCGTGTTTCGGGGACAGCCTTTAAGAGTTAATAGTCTTTTTAAACAATGGTGAGTTTCCATAGACATATCATTTTGCCCTTTCCAATAAAAAATAAACAGCTGGCATGAATGCTGACAGCGTTATCGTAAAAGTGGATCATAGCTTGGTTAGTGCTGGGTGCCTGTCTTCTCTGTGACAAACTGTAAAGTGTGCATGTGCTATAAAATGAGTGCACCCAGAACTATTTTGATGCTGCTGTGCTCTTCAGAAAGCCCTGCCCTCGGCTGCTGCTGGAGACAAGGACACAGGCACTGGCTGCAACAGTGAACACTTGTAGGTACAGTGACAGGTAAGCTGTCTTATATACACTGTTATTGTAAACTACTGAGTCAGGCCTCCATGTGGAGTTCACCCTGGCAAATAACCATTGAGGATGGCTTGTAACCCAGATGTTTGCTCATGCTCAAAAGCAAAGATGTGGTGAGGGGCTGTGTAGGTCTTCAACGTGGTATTCTATCCAATCACGGCCCATTTGAAACCATCTAAATAGGAGAGAGTGGGTTTGTCCCTGTTAAATCCCTGAACTCTAGGACAGCAGGAGAGATGTGTGAAGTGGGCTAGAGCCTGTGAGCGAGACTTGTCTTCCGGCCCTGGTGACCAGATGATGCAGTTTGTGAGAAGCCAGAGCATCTAAGCCTCCAGGATTGCCATTTTGGTTCTAGGGTGCACCCAGGGGAGCCCTGAGATAGCACATGGGAACATTGTCGGGGAACACTATCTGGCTGAGACAGGGGTCCTGCTACCACATAGGCAGAACCCACTTTTTCACACCCATAGCTTTCAACAGACGTCGAAGAACTGTTTAAAAATCACAGGCAGTGAGCACCATGTCAGGCTCATCCAATAACAGGCATGCTTACAGAAAAGCTGTCAGGAGTCCACAGTCCTTTAGCTTGAGGGCCAGAAATGTTTATTGTTAACACTCTGTGGGGAGCCCGTGGCTTACTGTCGGCTATAGCGAGCACTGGCTGAGTCAGGGAAGGCACTCTCGCCTTCCTCCTGAGGTAGTGCGTATTCAGTTAAACTGGGCTGAAGAAAACTACAAAGTGGCTACCCACACGGCCGGGCCGACTAGTGCTGGTAAGTGCATCTTGACAGCTTCCGTTTGTTCCTGGAGTGCGTACAGTATAGTGCCTTCGGTGAAGAAGCACCAGGCTGTGGGCAGGGTTCAGGAGAGACTGCTGTGGAGCCTGTTACTACAGACGGCGGTCCCCTGCTTCCCTAGACTTTCAACACTGGAGTGGCAGGTACAGGCGTCACAATCACTGGGACCTTCAATGACCTTCAGACGGAAGGATCTTACAGCTGTTAGACCCCGTATTCTATACGTTTTAAAGTGAATTATGCATGAAAATCTGTGCAAACTACAACACTGCAATAACAATCAAGGAAAAAACCTAGTATACTTTAGCATTAGTATTTAAGTTATATAAAATACATCTTTATAAAAGTACAGAATCTCTCTTAAAAGTTTAAATTATACCCACTGAAATAGCCAGGCTCTCTGCTAGTACTAAAGTTAAGAGTTTATCACTCTGAATTATTGCTTAGTCCTACCTAGCCTTGAGAAAGCTATTGCAAAAAAACTGGAGTCCTGTTTCATAAGGAAAAGTGCCCTAAAAACTCAGCTGTCATCCAGTCTGTCTGGCTGAAGGTTTCCGACAGAGGACTCTTGCACAGGACTGTCAGCTGGTACTACCCTTGGCTGGCTTTGTCTGGATCCAAAGTGGAGTCTTGCTGCAGAGTTCCTGCTTGGGCCAGGGAGCTGTTACTTTGTTGTCCCCAATCATAGTAGTCTGGAGCAAAACTTTAAACAAACAAACAAAACCAGTTCAGGGGCTTGACATTAGCAACAGACCCGAGTTCTTCACCAGGTGTCTTGAAGCCCATTTTCCAACCAACAGCTACACACAACTCTGGCGGCCTGTGTTCAAGTCTACTGGACTCTGCAGTGCTCAGAACTCGAACTACTAGAACCTAAAACTAGCCACTGTAGAGAACATAGTTTTAGCAAAAAAAATTGTGCCTGAACCCTAAGGTGGCATTATAGTGTACTACCCGTACATTCTGGACAGACAACTTCTAAGTCTCAAGTTCCTCATCTGTGGGACAGGAGTGACATTAGTAATTTCCTTGTTGGGCTGTTGTCAGGGTTGAGTGGACACCTACAACAGTTCTCAAAAGCAATATCTAAGATCTCATTAGAACTCAGAATACTGTTTTCATTTTCCTTTATCATGGAATACGGTCTTTTCTTTCTCTGTGTACAGGGTGAGTACTCTCCTCTCTGCTCTTAACTTCTGGCAAGAAAAGGTTAGGGATGCTCCAGCAGGGTAGCTAGGTAAGAAAACCACAGTTTCAGGCAGAAGTGGAGCCCGAACTCTGGGAGGGTAACTTTTGCCCTTGAGAAATCTTTGCATGTTGGCTTGCTTCCAGAGACTGTACTCTACACATGGCTGCTCTGTGCCTTTCCTTAACTGCTTTTAATTTTTATATGATCGTGGATCTCTCCTCCGGGGAGACAGGAATGTATTCTGTTTCAGCTTTGTATCCCAAACCAAGGTCCTCTCAGAGCCCTCTCCTCATTCCCAAGGACTTTCTCTGTTAGTTATACAGAGAGCAAAGCAAGCACCGCATTCTGAGCACTGGGCAGATAGCGCAAAAGGTGAGGAGGAACCAAAGCCATGAGGGCTGCTCCTGGCAGGCAGATGCTTCCTATCTCCTAGCTGTTATCCAGACTGGAACTAGTTGAAGGCAGCCAGGTACAGCTTATTTACTGCCCTGAGCACACACACCACTGTGAATGCTAACATGTGTAAGCACCCACCCCAGAACAGACTGAGCCCAGTCTGCTAGTGACTTTTCAAGAAAGGGAGGCAGTTCCCATGTGCTCTGACACTGAGTGTGCTCCAGGGCCAGCCACAGTGCTTACCCAGCAAAGGGACTCCCTCAGACAGGTCTTGAATCATGAGAACTCAACTATACTGACCTCATAAGGTTGTAGCAAACAATGAATGAGGTGATATTTGTGAATATCTTGTAACTGTTTAAGAATGGCAAATTTCAGGCCTGGCGGTGGTGGCGCACGCCTTTAATCCCAGCACTCGGGAGGCAGAGGCAAGCGGATCTCTGTGAGTTCGAGGCCAGCCTGGTCTACAAAGAGTTCCAGGACAGGCTTCAAAGCTACAGAGAAACCCTGTCTCGAAAAAACCAAAAAAAAAAAAAAAAAAAAACAATGGCAAATTTCAAAATTTTGGTTCTTAAAATATTCACTCTAGTGATTATTGTTCATGTATTCTCTGGCTCTAGAAGAGGATCAGAGATGTCTGCCTGGATGTCCCAGATCAATTTCACTGAGTGATTCAAGCAGCAAATGCCCTGGCGCTCTCTGGGAAGGCTCGGAGGAGTCCTAAGTAAAGGTTGATTTCTTTACAATCAGCACAGCTATCAAGCATTCCATGGAATACTGAGTAGGAAGAATGCTGGGGGAGGGGAATCTTCTAAAGACCTTTGGTTTTCTCTCACCCCTGGCTACGTCCCATGCAGGGCAGTTCTGTCAGGGGTAGTCTCTCTCCACCAGAAGCAGGCTCTTACCTTCCCTGAAGTCCCTGAGGAGCAATGTTCCAGGCAAGATCATCATCACTGTCGTATCTTCGGGGGTTGTCAAAGAAGTA
Source organism: Alexandromys fortis (assembly GCF_014885135.2). Lineage (NCBI taxonomy): Eukaryota > Metazoa > Chordata > Mammalia > Rodentia > Cricetidae > Alexandromys > Alexandromys fortis. The sequence continues at coordinate 23,712,193 of NW_026067924.1, read as the reverse complement.
AGACCTGGGGCTGAAGCCATGGCTGGGGACCATCCCAGGGCTGGTCTGGAAGAAGACATTATCCTTTAGCATCCACAACAGCCTGCTAGCATGAGGAAGGAGTGCTGCCATTGGCTAGAGTGTTTAATGTGCCTCTTTTCTTCTTTTCCTTCTTGTCAAGACAGGGTCTCATGAATCCCAGGCTTGCCTCAACCTCAGTAGCCAAAGATGGCCTTCAATTGCTGATTTCCCTCCTTTTACCTCTCAGGCGCTGGGGATCAAACCTAAGGTTCCCTGCATTGCTAGGCAAACACTCTGCCAATTGAGCTACAGTCCCCAAAATACATCATGGAGGAGGGAGGGGCTGCTTTCTTTAAGGATCTATAGGGAGTTTATAAAAAAGGACAGACTAGTTGGTGAGAAAAAGGAGATCAGAAGGAGTGAGGGAAACAGGGAGAGAAGAGGAGCAAAAACATAAGCCTGTATAAACCTCACAATGGCGTTCTTAGTTCCAATGGTGAATTACTGTTCATATGAATTACATATCCTCACAGATACGTCCAAATAGCCAGGCATGGCCATTCACACTCACAGTCCCAGCACTTGGGAGGCTGGGGCAAGAGGTTCTGTCTCAAGCTCAAATTCTACAGCAGACTTTTTATCTCAAAACGACAAAAAGTTCCCCAAACTAAAGCAGACAGTCCATGTGGAGACACACCTGTATAAGCACATGGGCTCTCGGGGGTCCCTCCTTGATCTTTCATTCTTTTGCCCCAAACTGAATCCTCAAAAAAAATGCACATGGGCATTGCTGGAGTCCATCCTGGCAGAGCCAGGCTGGACTCCATCTCCCCCTTACCTTGGTCTGTTTCCTGTGCCTGGTTCAGCAGTGACCACCCAGAGGTATGGACCAGGAGCTGTGGCGTGTCTACGTGCATCATTCTGTGACGCAATCGCTCACACTGCCGCCCGTCCCCCCGAGTGTATGACCCAGGAAGACAGAGCTGTACCCCAGCTTATATGGTGCAGCAAGGCTTCCAGGGGATTCTGAACTTGACTTGGTTTTCTCTTCTAGAGGGTTGGCTCAGCAGATGTGGCCAAACACAAGTGGGTGGCTCTAGCAAGGTCACTGCGACGCCACTGCCTTGCTCTCCCACTCCCTGATGAGCTGCTATCACTCTGGGATAAAGTGAGTCTTCAGTCTTTTTCAGACAGTATCATGTAGCTCCGGCTGGCTTTGAACCACGTAGCCAAACATGACTGAAACTCTGATCCTCATGCTTCTATCTCCCCAGTGCTAGGATCACATGCCTGGATTATGTGGTATTACGGATGAAACCCAAGGCTTCATGCATGTCAGGCAAGTACTCTCCTAACTGCCATACCTCCCTCCGCCTTCTGCTAAAAGAACAGCATATATGGGAGGGGGCAGTGAACACTGTGCGGCATTGGGCATCACTAGTTCTTGAAAACCCTTGAGGGGGGCTGGAGAGATGGCTCAGTGGTTAAGAGCATTGCCTGCTCCTCCAAAGGTCCTGAGTTCAATTCCCAGCAACCACATGGTGGCTCACAGCCATCTGTAGTGAGATCTGGTGCCCTCTTCTGGCATACAAACATACATAGAAGGAATGTTGTATACATAATAAATAAATAAATCTTTAAAAAAAAAAAAAAAAGAAAAGAAAACCCTTGAGTGTATGATAACCACCTCTGTGATCGCACTCTGCTTAAGGTCCAAGATTCTCACTAGTTCCTGAGCCATGAGACATACCTTAATTTTCATTTCTTTTATAAAATAAAGCTAAACCCCCAAATGCATTTTCTTTAAGAGAATTAAGAGAAAGAAGATCCTACTCGAAAGAGTCGCGGAGAGCCTACCTCACAATGGTCACTTTTCACTGAAAAACTAGGAGGGAAATTCTACTTGCTGGTTTCAAGAGGATTAGGGGTGCCAGCAAACGGAGACTAAGTACTTACAAGGTCCTTCGTGGGGCTTCTGACTCGGAAGAAGTAGACCACCAAGGTGGTGGGTAGGAGCTCCCACACGAAAAGCACCACGCCGAACACCACATAGCCAGCATCACCCAGCTGGCTCTTCAGGTCTGCCTGTTCCAGAGTAGGGAAAATGAAGTCAGGAGACCTCAGGCAACCGGTGGTGGAGGACACAGAGCAGAGAACACCTCTAGGCACAGTGATATGCCCCCCTAAAACCCACTCTTGAAACCTGGTCTCAGTGATGGGTCAGGCCCCAGCTGGAGAACAGTGGAGATCATTTAGATGGCTATGACTGGCCACTCACTTACTTTTGCAGCTCAGGGGATGAACCCAGAGCCCACACCCAGCCCAGACTCCTCCCCTAAAGGAGAATAGCTTGTCTGTCCAGATTCATCTTCACAATAGCCACACCCTGTTCCCACAAGAGCTGACCACAGAAAGTTTGTCCAGGCAAAGTCCCCTGAGCAAGGGGAGGGCCACGGGGGCTTCATGGAGGTAAGGTCCCAGAGTAGAGAGGAATCGGATGTGGGAGCTTCTCGGCCCATTACTGGGAAGAGAACATTGAGCCACAGCCTGGTCCTCAAGCCTTCTCCAGCACATCATGCTGAAGGCTGCCTCACTCCTCCTACATCTCCTTGACAACTGCAGCTCAGCCCAGTGCTGTCGCCCATTCCCCAAGGAGATGCAGGTACTTGAAGCCACCAAAACCATCGCACCCAAACATAGGTTTTAGGCCCTTGGCTGAAAGAAAAACAGAAGTAACTTAAAACCAAATCTGTTGCTTGATGAAGCTTCAGTTTGGGAAGAGGAAAAGTGGGCAGTAGCGATGGTTTGAATGGTGTGCACCGGCGCTACTGTCTCTCTTGAAAACACTTATGTGTATGATGAACACCTCTGGAATCCACCACTGCTTAAGGTCTAGGATTCTCATGCCTGGCTTTCCTTAAACAGCACGTGGACCTGAGCATCCTTGCCCAGCGTTCTCCCTGCTGTACCTGTGGAACAGGGTTGGCCAGGGTTGCTAGGTTACAGCCGTGGTTTCATCTTTTCCAGGGATAGAATGTGTATAGCCATTGGGCGTTTAGCTCACTGAGGTAATTTTTATCTCACGGTCTTAAATCAGCTCCAGCTGTGAGCACTGCTGGCATCTCATACCTGGACTTACACACTTTTGGGTAACTGCTGCTTTTCCAGTTAGGACTCTGTTGGATTGTTTTGCAATACTCCTTAGTGTTACTAGAGGGGTTCATTTCTCTACCACAGAGGTACATCAGTGGGCCATCAACTCCCACAGGGCAGGACTGGACTAATAGCAGAAACGGAGAGTCTGGCCTTCCAGCAGGCAGCACTCACTGTATCCTACTAATCTGGTCCCCATTGATGCAGCACCTTGCCATGCCCCCACTGACCTGGTCTGACACATTGTACCAGTCATAATCAAAGGAGTGGACATTCTTGATCTGAGAAAACGACAGGATGAACAGATTGTAGCAGGCCCGGGAGGTGTAGAGCAAGATGACGGTGACACCGATAGCAGTCACCTGACACACCGATGAGCCCTGGAAGACAAAGCCAGCAGGAGTGGGCCACTGAGGTGCATCAGCCCCGTCCCTGGTGTCACCCAGTGGGCCTTGATAATTGAGAGCCTTGGAAGGTAGCCAGAGTACCCCACTCCAGGCCCTGCTGCATCTGCACCCCTTCCTCTCAGACTTCTGTTCCCTTCATCTAAAACTTGGAGCTGGGACGATGCCTCTTTCCGTGTGTATCTCTTAGTGTCTTCCTGGGTCACACTCCCCTGTGCTTGAGAAAGGGTCCCACTGTACCTGGAGCTCGCTGGTCCTCCTGCCCCCTCTGCTGAGCACTGCCATTCCGAGCGCATGATGCTGCGCTCCACATTTAATATGGCTTCTGGGGGAGTCGGAGCCAGGTCCTTACGCCTGCGCTTCACTGGCTGGGGCATCAGCCCAGCCCCCAAGGCCTTGATCTTAAGAGCCAGAGTGTCACAAAGCTCATGGGATCCCTTACGTCCCACCGTTCAGTGACAAGATCCTGGCTGACTGCCTGGCACAGCCCGCAAGCCCCGGTCAGGATGCACACGGCCTTGTTCAAGGTCTAGAACCTTCAAGGCTGGGAGCACAGGAGTCCTGCTCGGCCTCTGGGATGGGGTCACGGGTTGTCTGTGACTTATTCCTCTTTATGAAGCTTTATCAGGCTCTGCCTCAGTTAAAGGACCACAGGAAAGCAGAACTGACTGAGTCCTGCACTGAAGAAGAATCATTAAATCAAAGGACCATCTGTCACAGGGGTCAGCTAATATCTGACATCCACCGTTTAAGCCTCCCTTTTAAAAACAGCTTTTTTCAAAAATTTTATGCACAATTCATGTATTAGAAGTAAGATAATGAACTTTATGGCAAAAATTAATGTAAAACTCATCAAAATTTACAAATAAAAGAACTGGCCCAGCTAATGGAGGATTTTCATGAGTCCAGCTGAATCACGGGGTGCCCTGTGAGGGCTAGAGGTGGGGATCTTCATCTACTGACCGCTCCTAAAGACAACCCTTGTGGTTTTCAGGCCAAAGGCACACTGAGACTCAGAGAGTTCCAGAGGAAGGCGACAGCAGGTCTGTCACAGGGCAGCTAAAGCACAGACGCTGGAGAAATCCCAGGCTCCTCACAACTGACAGGGCCAGACCAGAGGAGTAATCAGAGTGAGGATTGAGGTGAGGGGCCAGTGCCCCTGGCTGTCCCAGAGCAAGCTCTGGGAACATTCCACCAGCAAGGAAAGGCTGAATCTGAGTCACCATGGAGGCCATGAACCCTGGCCCTCATTTGCTGACCTGGGACAAGCTTCCTGACCTCTCTGGGCGTGTCTCTGTTTCCTTATCCATTAAGTGGGATTTAACACTCCCACTAAAAATGCTTGTCAAGTCAGGCCTGGATGTGTAAGCCCATAATCCCAGCTATAGTGATGGTGGCTGAGGCAGGGTTATCACCAGTTAAGTGTAGCCTGGGTGACAGTGAGTTCAAGGCCTGCCGAGGCAACTCAGCGAGACCCTGTCTTAGGATTTTTGTTTCGTTTTCTTTGTTTTTTAAAGGCTGGGGACAGAGCTGAATGGTATAGATTTTGCCTAATATACACTACGCCCTGAGTTTGAGCCCATTACCCCATGCCCAAAAGGGTGTTTATCAAGGGACCAAGGACAGTCAACACTAGACACTTGCATGCTATTAGTGTTGTTGGTATAGCTATACTACTAGACAATTAAGATGTGGGTTCAGCCAGGCCTAATGGCACATTCTGCTAGTCCTAACTACTCAGAGGCCTAAGGGGCAGGACCACAAGTTTGAGGCTAGCCTTTGCTGAGTTCAAAGCCAGCCTGGGAAACATCAAAAACCTTGTCTCCAAATAAGAATTTTTCAAATGTGCAGGGCTGCAACTCAGTGGGAGATGCTACCTAGTATGCACAGGCCCTGGGTTTGATCTCCAGCACCACAAAAAGGAGTTAACGGTTAATCAGATGTAGCTCTAAACCAGACTAAGCTTCCCCAACAACTTTTACACACTTAACGTATGCTAAGCCACCCAGAAATAAAAGTTCACACAAAGTTCAGTGAGCCACAGGGCGAGCAAGATCTGCTGTGCCCTAGGTGCAAGCCAGGAAGCCGTTTTCAGAATAAGGAACTTGCCACATTCCCACCTTACCTTTGACTCCAGGTAGATGTTGGCTAGGGACATCTTGGAGATTTTGTAGAGGCAGATGGAGAGAGAGACGGCACACAGCACAAAGAGTGTGTCATTGATGGCCACTCTCACAGAGACGATAACCTTCCTCTCCCAGGTTCCCGTCTTCACCAACACAGCGCACGTCAGATTCACCAGCAGGAACACAAGACTGATGAAGAGCGAGGCCAGGTAGAGGGGTAACCTGGTGACAACGAGAAACCAGGATGTTACATGAGTTACATTCTGGGTCGCAGAACCGATCCCTCGCAAATGCTAAGGGACAGCTGGACGTAGTTAATACATCATTTGCATATGTGTTGTATGCCTCCCCCCACACTCACCAGCTGCAGAGAGCTCCCATCAGTAAAAACCTGCCACCGGGGCTGCAGACACAGCTCAGCAATTCTTCCTTCCAGAGGACCTGGGTTCAATTCCCAGCACCCACATGACAGCTTACAACTGTAACTCCAGCCCAAGAGTCACCTTCTGGCCTGTACTGGAACCAGGCCCACACGAGGTGTACACAGATATACTCAGACAAAACACTCATACATAAAATGAATACAGGTTTAAAATAACCAAACGAAACAAAAAAACCCTGCCGCAGCTGAGGCTGGGAACTTAGCTAAGTGGCAAAACCCTTGCCTAGCATAGAGACCTGGATTTGAGCTCTAACAGTGCAAGGAAACCACAACACAAACCTGCCACGGCAACTAATAAATGCTAAATGGATTTTTTTTTTTTTTTTTTCAAGACAGGGTTTCCCTGTAGCTTTGGTCCCTGTCCTGGAACTAGCTCTTGTAGACCAGGCTGGCCTCGAACTCCCAGAGAGCCGCCTGCCTCTGCCTCCCGAGTGCTGGGCTTAAAGGCATACACCACCACCGCCAGGCTAAATGGATTATTCTTATCAAACTACAGAGCCAAGCCGTAGGTGGTTCATTTCCCTGCCAGTTCCCGCTTACAGTTTCTCAGAGCTACACGCGGGTAAGAGACCGCCACCACAGGTGACACAGACTGCTCCGCCTCACTTGGGATCTCACCTCAGGCTCCTCTCACACTCCCGTTATAGCTCTTCCCGCAGACCCACGTGGTAGAAATGCAAAAAAGAGGGAAATCATGTGACTCAAAAACGGACTGGCGTTGAGGGCTCAGCCTTAGTTCACATCCCCAGAACATTCACAAAAAGGGCATGGCTGTACACACCTGCAGCCCAGTGACTGGAGGTGGCTAGGGTGACAGATGGGAACTGTCTGGCCTAGTTCCAGATTCAGTGGGAGACGACCTCAAGAGAATAAGGACTGGGATAGAGCTGGATGCACAACATCAATGTCCTCCTCTGGCCTCTGAGTGGATAAGTGGACACATATGCATGCATGTACCCCGCCCCCTGCACACATGCATACATGCACACACACATGCACACACACACACACACACACACACACACACACACACACTAGACTGGTCCAAGTGACCTATGCTTCTAGTCTCAACACCAGTTAGAAGCCGTGACCCCACAAAGCCTTTTGCTCTTTGGCTTCCAGAACAGCCTGTAGCTAAGCTCAGCAGCTGCTACAGAGACCTCTGTTGCCTCTGACCCTCGTGCACCCTCCATTTTCTCTGCTTTCCTGGGTCCCTCACACTTAAATTCCACAGGTTTCTCATGACTGAGAACCAGAGAGATTTAAGAACCAAGTCATGCCTGCCCCCACCTACTCAAGGTTCAGAGCCTGAGGCCTGACTGTGCTCACACCACCGCAGGCGGGGTTTCCTGCCGCTGTTCTGTATGTTCTGAGATGGAAGAACAGAACGTGGTTCAGCCGCTAGTGTGCTCGCCTGGCACGTATGAGGCCCTGGGTTCGATTCCCAGTGCTGAGTTAGCCGGGAGTGCTGGTGCACGCCTGTGGAACCAGGAAAGGATCAGCGGTTCACAGCCATCTTCAGTGACCTTCTAATGAACTGGGGGTCAGTCTTGAAGACATGAAACCTCGCCTCGGAAGGAAGGGCTCAGGCCCAAAACCCTGCGTGAGATACCTGAACCTGGCTCCCTCTGACTCCCAAACTACAACATCCTCTTGCTGGAGACAATTTGGCATGAATGACGAGTATCTTTCCAGGGGACCGGGGATGCCTCCCCGCACAGCCTTGTACCCAGAGCCACACACACCCCAGACTCATCTGATGAAAAGGGGAAGCCAGCTCTAATGACAAGGAGCTCAGAGTGTGCGTGTACCCTGGAAGGAGAAACATGTGGCCCAGAGAAATGAGATCCCGACAGACCAGAAGGCGTATGTGATTGGGGTTGGACACAGGCACGGGGGCACTGAAACTCCACCCCAGACTCCCACCCCTACCCCACAAGACAGAAGAGGTCAGACTGCTCTGTCTGGAAGACGCAGAACCTCGACGGCTCACATCACTGCGGGTCCTGGGAGGTGGAGGAGCTGCAAGCGGAGGCAGCGTCGTTTTCATTTCTTCCCACGTTGAGCATCACTAATCCAGAGGCCACAAAAGCTAAGCAGGGTCAGCCTGGTTAGCACCGTGATGGGAGATGACGGTGCAGAGCACAGACAAGCTGGGCTGTTACCATAAAACAGCGGTCTACTCATTGCAAACCGAGTAGCCCTCATCCAAAACGCTTGCGACTAGGCAAAGCCCTGGTTTAATCCCAAGTACAATTAATTAATTATAAAATTAAGTTGTTTTGGGGCTGGAGAGATGGCTCAGTGGTTAAGAGCACTGACTGCTCTTCCAGAGGTCCTGAGTTCAATTCCCAGCAACCACATGGTGGCTCACAACCATCTGTAATGAAGATCTGGCGCCCCCTTCTGGCATGCGGGCACACGTGGAAGAAATGCTGTACACCTAATAAATAAATCTTTTTAAAAAATTGTTTTAAAAGCTGGGAATATAAATTAGAGTGAGTGAGGTATCTCAGGAATAGCCCCCAAGTGTAAACAACAACAACAAAACGAAACAACTATGTTTCATCCGCACATTCAGGTGCTCTGTGTTGAGGGTATTTGTAATTTTGAGATTAAGGGTACTCTACCTCCTGGCCCCAACAGCCCAGCATCTAGGGGATAAAGCTCCCGCTCAATGGTGTGGAGGAAAAACACAGAGAACGACACGGCAGCAGTGACAGAATCAGAGCACACAAACTGCAGGCAGGCAGTGTTGGGCACAGACTCCCAATCCGTGCACAGTTTTCTGAACTTGTGTCTCGGATACAGACTGGGAATGAAAAAATAACTCTTCTGGTGGCCAAAGAGATGGCTCTGTGGTTATGAGAGTGTGTGCTCATCCAGAGGACCCGGGTTCAATCCCCAGCACCCACAGCAGGCAGCTTACAGCACCATATAACTCCAGCTCCAGAGGGAGCCAACACTTCCAGCGTCCTCGGGCATCCCCATAAACACAAATACACACACACACACACACACACTCAAAAGCATTTAAACAGATTGAGCGTTGAATAACTATTGTAGAATCCTCATTACACACACAGTTGATGGGGGAGTGATTTCTTAATAATAAAGAAACTGCCTCGGCCCTCATAGGACAGAAAATTAGGTAGGCGGAGTAGACAGAAGAGAATTCTGGGAAAAAGAAGCTGAGGGTGAGTCGCCATGATGCTCCCACTCCAGACAGACGCAGGTTAAGATCCTCCCTGGTAAGCCAGCTCATGGGCTACACAGAATATTAGAAATGGGTTAGAACAATATGAAAGAGCTAGCCAATAAGAAACTGGACCTAGCCGCTCCTAATTTCAACACACAGTCATCTCTCAGTATCTACAAGAGATTCATTCCAGGACACCAAAGACACCAAAATCCAAGGATGCCTGGACAACCCTTACATAAAAAGGCCTGTTTGCACAGAACCTATGCACATTTTCCTGTATAACCTAAATCAAGTCTGTGTCATGCAGGATAACCAATATACAGCAAATGACTGACGAGAAAATATGTGTGTGTATGTTCAGTACCGATGCAATTTCTTTCTGGGAGGTTTTTTTTCTAGGGGAGTCGTGCATGGGAGGGGGTATATAATGTATGTATGTGGGTTCATGTGCCACAGCACACATGTGGAAATCAGGGGACAACTTATGGTAGCTGGTTCTCTTTACACTCTCTACACGTGGGTTCTGGGGATAGAACTCGGGTCCCCTGGATGAGCAGTACACTCTCAGAACCACAGAGCCATGACATCAGCCTATTTCTGACCCACTGATGTTGACTCCACCATTCTAAATGGTGGAGTCCTCTAGAGTCCAGAGATCATAGGTATGCACCACATCCAGTTTTTACAGTACTAGGAGTTGAACTCAAGACTTCATGCATGCTGGACGAGCACTAGACCAAAAGTTACATGTTTGAAGCAAGCATGATAGTAAGTACCTGCAAAGCCAGCAAGCAGGAGGCTGAGGAAGGAGGACAGAGAGTGCAAGACACTTGGGGTGTGTGTGTGTGTGTGTGTGTGTGTGTGTGTGTGTGTGTGTGTGTATGCATAGTGTTCCACAGGACTCCAGCCTGGTGTGTATGTGTGTGTGTGAGTGAGTGTGTGTGTGTGTGTACATAGTGTTCCACAGGACTCCAGCCTGGTGTGAGTGTGTGTGTGTGTGTGTGTGTGTGTGTGTGTACATACTATTCCACAGGACTCCAGCAAACCCAACAATGTGCCAGCTCTCGTGAACAAGGAGAGCACTCCATTAGGTAAACAGGACCACTGCAGGGCTGTCTGGTGTTTATAGAGGGTAAGTGTCTACGCGGTTTCATGTACACTTTGACCTTTTGTCTGAGAAGCAACATTCTGGGGTACTTACCGATACTTGAGTAATTCTGGAGAGTATTTTGACTTTGCTTTGAAAATCACCTGCAATGACAGAAAAACATGGAAGATTGGGCATAAAGTGTTTAGCAACAAGATGTCACCATCACTTAAAGTCCCCTTCCTTTTACAGCCAGGTACCAGGCACTTTCCCTGACACTGAGAAGCAGTTCTCAAAAGGCTAAGGTGAAGAGGGACACCAAGTTCCAAGACTGCCCAGGCTACAAAGTGAGTTTAAGGTCAGCTTCAGCAGCTCAGTGAAACCTTGTCTTGAAACGTAAAGTAAGGACCGAGGATGCATACTAATAAATACCTGAGCTCAGTCAAGTGTCAGTTCCCAGGACTGCAGAAAACCAAACCAAACCAAAATAAAAAAAAAAGGGGGGGGGGTGGACTTCGTTAAAGTAGCCAATGAAGAAAAGACAGAAACTACATGACTTTTAAGGGGTGTTTTTAAAGCAGGCATGGTGGTATTTGACCACCATCCCCAAACTCAGGAAATTCAAAAATTTAGAGCCAGCCAAGGCAAGACTCTTGTCACATAAAAAAAAAAAGGTGCTTTATCTTATCATGAAAATACATCACTTTGTTTAGTGTTGTGCTACAGTCGGGCTCATTCAACGTATGTAGCTTTCTTTAACTCACTATCTACAAGTCCCTAAGGCTCAGTGGCTTTACCGTGAGACTAACCATCCCTACCCACGGTGCCTCTGGGAGCTACACTGCCAGCCTGGACACAAGTGAGTGGTCCTATCCCATGAGCTCAGCTCCATGCATGATGTTGTCAGCAAAGAGAAGGCAAAGACCAGCCCTGCCTTCGATGGCTTACAGTCCCACTGAAGAAAATGTGTCCAGATAGCAGACCTACTAAAAGAGTCTCTAACTGCAGCTGGCGGGAGCACAGACTTACAGGCTGCGGACTCAGTCTCTGACTGGGCCACCATCATCCCTGCCCTCAGTAGGGCCGCAGGTGTGGCCTAGGTCACACGAAGACATGGGAAAGACTATGAATGGAGGCCCAGGGCTCCTGTGGGATCCCAGCTCACTCCCAGCCCTGGCCAATGCTGTGTCTGCTTTCTCTGGAATGTGCAGAATGGTGTCCTCACTCAAGAGATACAAAATAGTCCCCACAGTCTGTTGGTCAATACAGCCCCACCAACTATGTACCTTACAAATAAGGAAATGCTTTTTTTTGCTTCTAGAAGTCCCTGGCCCTGCAGCTCTGCTTGCCCACTTTCAGTGAAGGACACACTGAATGAACTCGGGGGAGACCCAACGACCCTAGCTAAGACCCGTGAAAATCTTTTCCCAGCCCCACACAAAGGGCAGGGTTCCCATTTCCAGCACACACGTCTTGGAAACATTTTCCTGCTTCAGCACAGCAACCCACGTGTGAGGATTAGCTGTGAGGCAGAACCTTTACACTGTTCCAACAGAACTGATAATCAATAATAAACAGTATTGGAAACTGAGGATATGGTCATGTGAGCAAATACATGTAGAAACATTAGAAAACATACTTATCATCTTAAATCATTTGTGTGTGCACGAATATGGGCACAGATGTGCCGTGCACGCAGGTGGAGGTCAAAGAGCATCTGTGAGTCTGTCACGGGGGTCCCAGGGATCAAACCCAGGCCATCAGTCTTGGCAGCAGGCATCTTGACCCACTGACCTGTCCTGGGGCCCCAGAAAATACCTGTTCCCTACAGGAGTTCTCAGAGCCTTTAAAAAGACTGCTATAATGTCAGTCTCTAAGAGAAACAAGCTGTGCATCAGTTTTCCAAACTGATTTCATCACTCAGTCTTCCTAATGGCTGCTCAGAGACCAGATGCCGGGGAACACTCCCCTGTGGTAGAGATGGGGTGTTCATGGCAGCCTGAGAACCGGTAACAACACCAACGAGAATGCAACAACAATTAGGAAGAGCAGTCAGGCGTTGGTGGCGCACGCCTTTAATCCCAGCACTCCAGAGGCAGAGGCAGGCGGATCTCTGAGTTCGAGGCCAGGCTCTAAAACTACAGTGAAACCCTGTCTCGAAAAACCAAAAAAATAAAAATATTAATTAGGAAGAGCAAATTTAAAATGTATCCAAGTTTTAGCCCCTGGACACGAATCCAAGGAATACACTAAATAGGAAAGTCGCTCCTCTCACCTGCTGCTATCAAAGATGACACTAAGCTACCAACCCTAACTCACCACTAAGGTCTCCTCCCTGCCTGAAGGGAAGACGTCATCCCAGATGATAGAAGGACACCACTGTGATCCTCCCAAGCCAACAAATCAAAATCAAAACAAAAGCTCCACCTACTTTGCATGTGTGGCAACAGCATCTCATCTGAATGCAGCCAGGCTCCTCAGACTGTGCTCAGAACTCTTCCCTTGTCCTAAAACTTAAGTTCCTTAAAGTTTACAGAAATGACTGACGACTGAAACTGAGATATTAGTGACGTGAGAACGGATATTTGATAGATAGCATACTGATAGATCAATGCAAATATAAAGATTCTGAACATAATTTTGTCCTCATTAATTAAAAGACATGCACACCTGCACTAAGTTGTAAAGCGGTAATAATTCCAGGCTGTCCTGTGCACCCACTCTGTCGGCAGGCCTTCATTAAAGATTGATGGAAACCAGCCTCACGTGACGCCTTGGTCCTTGGGGCCTCTTATCCCACTACCATTTCTGTGAGCCTGCACTGACTCCAGGAGCTTGGCTGGGAATACAGGAAGCTCCTTGGTGGGGAGGCAAAGATGAACCACTCCGTTGCAGTTTACAGAGCCGTTGACAGCACGTATATCCTGATGGATACAAAGTCAGAGCCACAAAAGGTACAGGAAGGAGACCTCACCACCTGACCGCTTAAGGGGTGAACTCAACAAGATTAAGGAAACAATTGTAACGGGCCGTCAAAGGGCTGCCAGAGTGGGCAGCAGGCACTTGGCTGGCCTCTGAACAACTGTGGAAAGGAAGAGCTGGTTCCTGACCTGAAGACAAACAGGCATACCCTAAACAAACACCAGCGAGGAAAGAAGAGGGGAGAGAAGATGGAGGGCGTAGGAAAGGGCGAGAGGAAGAAAGACACTGAATCAGGCATGAGGAAGGGTAAGGAGGTGTGGACGGATGCGAGACCCAGGAAGGTCTGAGGGGAAGTGAGGAGACAGGAGGTGCAAGGGTCTGAGGACAAGCGGGGAAGTGTGAGGTGGGGAATTCTGAAGGGAAGCAGGCGGGCTGACAGGGTGGACAGGCGCATGGACAGGCCAGAGTGTAAGGAGATCTGAGGTGTGGAGGTGAGAGACCAAGAGAGGTGTCAGATAAAAGAGGGGATCAAAGGCAGGGGTAGGGAGGTGTGAAGAGATGGGGTACAGAGGGGTCTGAGGAGGGGAGGGAAGGGTGGAGAGGGGGTACAGGATGGTCTAAGGAGGTGAGAGAGGTGTGAGGTTGTAGGGAGGGGTGGGACAGCGTCAAGATGCGAGTGTATGGAAGTGAGGGAGATGAGAAAAGGTAAAATGTGAGGAGAGATGAAGAAAGGAAGGGAGGTGAGGAGAGAGAAGGGGGGGGAGTATGGGGAGGGTGAGGTTGAGATGTGGGGAGTGTGAGCAGACGTGGGAGGCGTGAGGAGCTAAAAGATATGATAGAGCTTGGATTTGTGGGTTCGCGGGATTTGACAGGATGTAGGTAGGCAGAAGGTAGAATTACAGGGAGGTGTGGGGCAGCGGGATGGGAACTGTGAGGACACAGAGGAGCGGAGGTGGAAGTGTGAGCCTGGGAGCCTCCTGGAGTCCTGGCACAGCAGGAAGGCTGGATCAGGGGGGCCGGGAGACACCAGCCTGGCCCTGGCTTGGGAGGGTACATTCCCAGGTTAAAACCATAGAAGGGTTCCAAGAACTGCTCTCGGCAGAAGCAAAGATGGGCAAATCAGAGCCAAGCTGTAGATGGACGGCTGTCTGGGCAGTTAGGTGGGGAAAAAGGGACTTCCTTTTGGGGTGACAAGTGATTGTAGTGATAGCTGCACCACTCTAAATGCGGTGCCCTTTTAAGTAGGGGAACCGTGGGGCGTGAATTATCCCCTAGTTAAGCTGTTGTTTTGTTTTGCAAAGAGGAACAGAGAGGAGTCAGAGGGCCTATTCAACAGTCAAGGTCAGTCTGCAGAACTGTGGGACAAGGAGGGTTGTCACACATGGGGAGAGGTGAGGCACTATGACTGTGGCCACTGGGTCTGGCAGCTGGGGAAGGCCGGAGAGGGAAGTGCGTACCCAGAACCCCAAGCAGAGGGAAGTGGGAGCTGTGAGTCAAATCTGGACATAACCACTCTTTAAAAATGGATTCAGGTGACATGTCAGGCAGAGGTTATTGGAGGGTGTGAGCTGGCCCTGGTTAAAATTTTAAGACTGAAGATCTGAGCAGGACAGAGGCAGGAGACCCAGCAAAAGGATGGAGAAGCCAGGCCATGGCCTGGGGTGGTTTGAGTAAGAGCCGGCCCCCACAAGGAAACAAGAGTCCAGCTGGCCATCTCTTGTCACCAAAAAGCTTCCAGTACCAGGACTGGGTTACATCTAATGGAGCTGTTGGCCAAAGGAGCCCCACTGGGATCCCCAAACAACTCGGGCTGTTACCAAGACTATAGTTTGTGATTGATTGCTCTCCACAACTAACAGCAAGGCGCCGTTGCTGAAGACAACACCCACACAACTCACTGAACACAGAGATGTCCAGCTGGGACCAGCACAGAGCCGCCATTCCCTCCGTTCCAGGGTCTCTGTCATAGGGAAGTCCTCCGCACACATCCAAAGAGAAATGTAAACACTAAGCCAGCCACAAATACTTTATCGTCAATGGTGCACTGTCTGCAAATAGAGTAATGCTGGCACAAAGCTACCACTAATCATACAATCACTCATTTGACCTTAAAGGCCTAGTCCATGAGATGGAACCCATACTCTGACAATACCTGAAACTAGACAGCCTAGGGACTAAGGTAAAACCAAAAAACTAGTCTAAAAAAGAAAAAAAAGAATGTAGTGATAAAACGATTCCTAATGATTCTGCTATACCCAGAGATCAGTGCCTTGTTCAGCCATCATCGGAGAAGCTTCCTCCTGCAGCGGACGGGAACAAACACAGGCACTCACAACCAGACATTACGAAGAAACTGAGAGACCTTGGCACACTCAGCCCTAAATGGCATGTCTCCATCAAATCCCTCCCCTCAGAGCTCAGGAAACCATGTGGAAGAGGCAGAAAGAGTAGGAGCCAGAGGGGATGGAGGACACCAAGAAAACAAGGCCCTCGGAATCAACAGGAGTTCATCCGAACTCAGAGAGCTGAGTTAGCATGGGTCTGGGTATATATTACTGCTTCCAGTGAAGTGTTTTTATGGGATTCCTGAGTGTGAGAACAAGTGGGTCTCTGGTTGTTATGCCTTCTCTTGGTCTGTGTTGTCCAGCTTTGATGTGATAGTTTTTGTTTTTGATAGTTCTTGCTTTATCTTATTATATTTTACTTTGTTGTATTTTTTTAAATGAAGGAAGGAAGGAAGGAAGGAAGGAAGGAAGGAAGGAAGGAAGGAAGGAAAATCTAGCCCCTATGGTAAAGGTTAACAACTGAATTGTCACTTACACCTGCTGGGAGAGGGAAAATCAGTTTTCTCTATTGGATTGACACTGGGCATATCAACCACTCCAGGACAGGTCTCACGCTCAGGAGTAGTTGACCAGCATATAATGGGTGTCACTGTTTTTTGTATGCTTTTAATTGGTTGCAGTTTGGCGTTTCATTTTGCTTCTTTTTGGGGTGGTGGCTTATTTTGTTTTCTTGGTTTTGGGGGGTTTTGTTTTTTGAGAAAGAACGTCAAATTGGGTGGGTAGAGATGGGGAAAGAATCTGGAAGGACTTGGGGAAGTGGAAGAAAATGATCGAAATATATTTCAAGTTAAAAATTGTTTTACATAGTAAAAAAATATAATAAAAATTATTTTAAAGGAGTAGCCTCATAGATTCATATATTTGAATACTTAGTCACCAGGAAGTGGAACTGTTTTGAAAGGATTAGAAGGATTAGGAGGTGTGGCCTTGTTAATGGAAATGTGTCACTGGGGGTGGGCTTTGAGCGCTCTCTCTTCCTGCTACCTGAGGATCAGGATGTAGAACTCTTGGCTACTTTCCTCAGCACCATGTCTGCCTGTGTGTTGCCATGCTTCCTGCCATGACGATAATGGACAAACCTCTGAAACTGTAAGCCAGCACCCAATTAAATGCTTTCTTTTATAAGAGTCGCCTTGGTCTGCTGTGGAATAATCCTTTTGTCCACTGTGAAGATTTGTCACTGAGACTGGTTTAACAAAGAAGCTGAATGGCCAATAGCTGAACAGGAAAAAGTTAAGTGGGAAAGCCAAACTAAGAATGCTGGGAAGGAAAAGGGCGGAGTCAGAGGAGATGCCAGAGATGGAAAGGAATCAGGATGTATAGAAAATGAGGTAACAAGACATGAGCCGTGTGGCAGGGGGCAGATAAGAAATATGGGTTAATTTAAATTCAAGAGTTAGATAGTAACAAGTCTAAGCTATTGGCTGAGCATTTATAATTAATATTAAGACTCTGAGTGGTTCTTTTAAGATTTATTTATTATGTATACAATGTTCCTCCTGCATGTACTCCTCTACGCCAGAAGAGGGCACCAGAACCTCATTACAGATGGTTATGAGCCATCATGTGGTTGCTGGGAATTGAACTCAGGACCTCTGGAAGAACAGCCAGTGTTCTTAACCCCTGAGCCATCTCTCCAGCCCTCTGGGTGGTTCTTTAGGACCAGGAGGCCAGGACAGAAACTTCCACCTACATTGGTCATGTGTCAGAACACTGACCAAGACAGGCTCCCAGACACCCTGAGAAGCTGGGTCAGGAACTGGGCATTTCCTCCTTCCCCTCCCAACACTGAGACCAGGGCTTTCAGGGGATTCCCCCACAGAGGGGAGAGAGAGACAGCAGGAATGGCCTGAAGGAGGAGGATACCAATCTCATCAGAGCCACCATAGGCCTGTCACCTCAGGTCTTACAGGCCTGTCTCTTGGGCCTTTACCAAGACAAAGGGGCCTGTAAATTCCTTTTAGTTTTAACTTCACTTCATCAGTCTTTTGTTATTGTGGGGAGGGGGTGTCAGTTAGCACAGGCTGGCCTGAAAGGCTCAAGCCCCTTCTTCTTTCTCTCAGGCACTAAGGTGACAGCCCCACAACCACCATACCCAGTTCCTCTGCTTCTTTAAGTTCTACCTGGAACTGAGCACTATGATGCAGGGTCAGCCTGGTCAACTGGGTGAGGACTTGTCTGAAAACGAAAATGAAGAGAAAAAAAGGGGCTGGGTTCATAGTTCAGTGAGAGCATGCTTGCCTCACATTCAAAAGAACTCGGGTTCAATCTCCAATAAGAGGAAAGGGAAGGAGCGGAAAAGACAGAAGTAAGTCCTCTCAGTGTCGGTCTGTCCTAGCAGAACCAGGCAGGGTGCCACACAGGTCTTAGGTGGCACTCAGTGACTTGTTCTCTATCGTGAAGGCTGCACATTTGAGTTTCAGCCTTAAAAGGCTGCAGCTGACAGATGACAGGAATGTGGGGGTCCTGCATGGTTCCCTGAATCGGCTTCTTCACTACCCTCAACTATAATTAACCTCAAGACCCCCCAGGAACCCCAGGCTCTTCGCCACACCCTTCCAGATGACAGGCCCCTGCATGTGACGCAGTTCTTTTGAGAAGTGGCTGACCTCTGCCTCTCTCCCCTAATAAATCTCAGGCTGTTGATGTCACAGATCGGCTCACACCCTCTGAACTCCCCATAACCCGTGTTTTCAACCACTACTTCACGCTGGCATTAGCATTCTCTTTCACTAATGTCACAATAGTTGGTCCTGGTAGAAACAGCCCGCATTACCTACCTTCCCATGTGTGACAGTGTCCTTTGCAAACCTGCTGTCCCCAGAGACACAGCCGTTCCCACTATGTTCCAAGAGCTCCATGACATTTCCTAACTTATACTTGATGTGGAATTCCTCCTTTGTTTTCAGGGTGTGCGTATGCACCTGTAATGTCAGCATTTGGCAGGCTGAGGCAGAAGGATCATTTTGAGTTTGAGCCTAGCCTGGGGCTGTATATTGAGATCCTACCTGCAAATCATCCACTCCCACCAAAAAAAAAAAAAAAAAAAAAAAAAAGAATTCTTCTACAGGAACCTTCAAAATCCTTCCAAAATATAACCTTCTTAAGAGTCTGTACCCAACCCAATGAAAAGACAGGTTTGGAGGCGCAGCACAATCCCCTTACCCTCTGGAAGCCACGGTCCTGCCTTGTGGGCTGAAGGCACTGGGGAGCCCTTAGAAGTAGCTGAGAAGTTAGCCGTGCACACGTAGGTTTGTAAATGTATGTATGTGCACTGGTCTGGCAATGTTAAGAAGACGGATTTGAGTCTTTCCCGCTGAATTACACATCCCTTACATTCCCTCTCCCTTTTTATTTTGTGATAGCATCTCAGTAAGGTGCTGAGGGTGGCCTTGAACTTACTCTGAAGACCAGACAGGCTGTGAACTCCAGACCCCCTGCTCAGCCTCCAGGGTAGCTGGGATGGCAGGCCCGCACCATCACCTCTAAGGCTCATACATCCCTTTTTCTTGGTTCTTACATATGTTGTACAAGATTTCGTACATATGCTACACCACATCCCCAGCCACTTACACATCTTATTTCAAAACATTCCGTATGCACACATGCACAGAGAGTAATTCATATGCCCAACATTCACTTCCAATAGTAACGCTTATGTATGTCTGTCCCAAGTAGGAGAGAGGAAGAGAGAGAGAACGTGAGTGTGTACGCCCCAGAGGTCAGCATCACAAGTCTTCCTAAACCAGTGTCCAACTTACTTTTTGAGACAGTATCTCTCACTAAATTTGGCAAGGTCCAGTTAAGCCAGGCTGGCTATGCAGGCAATTCCAGGGATCCTCCTGTCTCTGTCTCCCCAGAGCTGGAATTACGGGCATGTGTTACTATGTATGCCTGGATTATTTGTTTGTTTTTAATGTGGATGCTGAGTATCAGAAATAAAGTCCTCATGTTTGTACAACAAGCACTTGACTGATTGAGCCACCTCTCCAGCTCTGCACTTTGATTTTAATAAATAAAACTGCTACCATTGCCAGCTAAGCCCTGCTTGGTTCTGTTCCCTGCCAGGGTGATTCCTTCCCTGAGGCTACTGTTTTCGACTCAGCCTGGTTTATACTTTTACTGTATATGTATGTATGCAGAAGAAACTATGGGGCTATCACACACCAGTTTGTGTTTCTTTTTTCTTCTTTTTGTTTTGTTTTTTTGAGACAGGGTTTCTCTGTGTACCTCTGGCTGTCCTAGAACTCACTCTGTAGACCAAGCTGGCCTCGAATGCACAGAGATCCGCCTGCCTCAGCCTCTCTGAGTGCTGGGATTAAAGGTCTGAGCCACCACCAGCCGGCTGTATTTCTTATGAATGTCTCTATCCCTCCCGCAGTCTTCTACAGCTGGCGTGTCCACCCAAAACAACACTCAGTGGAACGGCTCTCCAGCTCCTGCGCCTTCACCTAGCGCCACATTCACCGTGCCTTCGCAGGCCACCTGTACACATCCATCTTAAGCAGAGGAACAAGGGGAAGAGTGGGGAGGCTTGAGCTGAGTCCAGGCTTGAACTCCGGTAGCTTCACCAATTATCAGCTGTGCATCTGGGATAGGTGCCTGACCTCACTACTCCTCCGGGACCCATAAAATAGGATGGGTAACAGCACCTGCCCGTTTCATTTCTGAGGCCTCGGTGAGTGAAATACCAAACCCCTGCCTACTGATAGACACTATGGAGTCCTGTGGCGCCCATTCGGCTACTAAGATTCAGGATCACCTGGCTTGTCTTCAAACCTCGATTCTAAATGCCCAAAGACTAGCCTGGATGCTTTCTCGACCATAAAAGGAGCTCTCTTACTCAACCAGGTGAGGGATTCAGCGGCACGTGAGCACCTACTCACGGCCACGCTGCACTGCCCACTTCCTGATACACTGGGGAAATTACATAACTCCCGAGGCCCTGGTCTTCTTCCTTCTTCCCTTGCCTGCCAGCACCAGCATCACCCATTGCCTCACGGTGTGTGTCTACGGGCCCTGAGCGTCCAACTTCACCGAGCAGGACCACAGACGGTCAGGGTCCCTGAAATCAGATGCAGAGTGTAGCCCTTCCTACAGGATTCCCAGGAGAATTCGGAGTCGCCCTAGGGGATCTGCAGTTGAGGTCAGCAGTGCAAGACAGTAAAGTGAGAGTCTGCTTCTGCATTCTTTGTTAGTTTTCCTTCTGGGTGAGAGATACAGCTTTGGGACCAGAGAGGGTCTGCAGCCCCACACCTAGCCCGTGTCCATGGCAACAGAGCTGGGCCTACAGAGGCGACACTGTACGCATGGTCCCCCAGGACATGCGTCACTTAAGAAGGGCAGCTAGAAGCTAGACGTGGTGGCACATGTCTGTAATTCCAGTCTTAGGGAGTCTGAGAAGGGAAAGTGATGAGTTTGAGGCCAGCGTGGGCTACACAGTGAGGCCAAGGCTAGCCTCCTATGGAAAGTTCTCCAAGTTGAACCCAAGGGCAGGCCAAATGCTTCTCCCTGTTCTTGTCCCTGCTGCGAGCTAGATCCAGAGTCAGCCCAGTCCCAGGCTCAGACGGGCTCAGCATCTGCCATACCACTGAGGTGGAGAGACGTTCATCTGGGTGCTGTCCCAGAGATATCTGTACCCTCTGTCCTCAGGTACCCACGACCGTCAGTGCAGCCTCATTCTAAGGAGACATGCCTCATGGGCTCTGCTTCCACCTGTCCAGTGAAGAGGCAGAGGTGACCTCGCTGACTCAAGGACCGCTTCAGTCTGAGCTACACACCGCCCCGCCCTCCTGTTACTGCCCGTTCCAAGCTGACCGGGAAGCACTGTCCACCTGCCTCGGCATACAGACTAACATCCGAGGACAGCCTCCCTCACGAGCTTTCTTCTCAGTCCCAGGAGTGACCGGGCTGTAGTACTATGATCATATTCTCACACGGAGCCACAATCACTGAACCTTTAGTCCAGTAGCCAGGACTCCTCAACTGCCACATGATCCAAAGGAGATTAACCAAGTGACTGGCGGAACTAGTTAGTCAAGCCCAAGGGCTCCACAAAGGAGGGTCATCTGGTCAGCACACAGCAGCCACACACTGTATCTTACCACAGGATTCCTTCCTGGAAAGTAAATTATGCAAAACCTACGAAACAAGTTAGCACCCAAAATGCCCAGGTTTCCCCCACAGAGGAGCCTTCTGCTTCAGAAATAAGACAAATGTGAAGGGTTTATAGACTTTCCCAGGAACCCGTGACCTTGCGGGTCATGTGGTGTTGGATGGAGTTCCTCGTGTTCTACAAAGAATGAATAGCTATGGGAACTCCTGAAGAGGAAGCAGCCTGGCTGAGGCTTTTTTCTCCCCCACCTCTCGCACTAGGGATGGAACTTGGGGCTTAAAGCATACCAAGCAAGTGCTATTCCACTGAGCTATATCCCCAACCTCCTTTTCTATTTTATTTGAAGACAACGACTTTCCAAGTTGCCTGGGCTGGCCTTGAACTCATTCTGCAGCCCTGGTAGGCTTTAAAATATTGATCCTCCTGCCTCAGTCTCTTGTGTAGCAGGCTTGATAGGCCTGGGCCAGTAGGCCCAGCTTCTGGGTAGGACTTGAAAGGACAGCAACCAGGAAGGAAGGGATAAGTCCGTATCGTGTCAGGAACAAGGGAGGGCACCAAGGATGGCTGGTTCCAAGTAGAAAGGCAGTTTTGCCTAGTGGTACAGGCCTGTCATCCTAGCTACTTGGGAAGATGACACACAAGTTAGCCTGCCTGGATCTACAGAATGAGTTCAAGACAGCTCAGGCAACTTAGTGCCTCAAAATGAAAAGTTAAGAGAACTAAGGATATAGCTTAAAGGGAGTGCTTATATGGCATCTGGGAGGCCCTCGGTTCAATTCCCAGCACTGTGAAATGAACAACAAATACGTAACAGACTAAGTGTGAGAAGCTGGACGAAGAAGGTCACACGCTGTATGACTCCTCTGCTGTGCAATGATGTGTAATGTCCAGACAGAAAGGACAGCCTGGGGCTGCCGTGAAGAGGAAGGGGTGACTGTTTAATGGAAGCCACGGGTTGGCTATGATTTGCCCCCAAAGATCTGTCTGTATGTTGGAAGTGTGGCCCTCCTGGGAAAGAGGTAGTAAAAACTTGGGCGCTGAATGAGTGATACTCTCCTGAGCAAAGCCAAGGCTTGCGACTTGCCTGCAGGACTTGCTCCAACAAACCCCACAGACTAAAGGTGGTGTGAGAGCCAGGAAAACAAACAGGTTTGTCCTAACCCCGGGGCTAGAGAACTACATCCACAGACCAAGTCCATCCCGAAGGCAATTTTTAAAATCTGTGTGCTAAGGACGGTTTACCTTTATAAAGGATGATTTGAAAATAGAAGGAAGGGGGAGAGGGCTATGTGACAGAGACCACATGTGGCTCACAGGCCTGATGTCCTGGCCAGTACCTGACACGCCTTCTTTTCACCCCATCTTTCACATGAAGTCTAAGGACTGGGCATACTAGGCTTCACTAGTCCCTCCCAGGTAAAGACCTCAGCTGAAGAATGAACTAGAATCTCTGAGCCCCCGCGGCTCCCATAGGTGCTGCTTGAGTCAGCCGCTGGTGCAGCTGTTTTTCTGTCTTAGGAGCCCTGGCTACCTGGAGTTTGAGACTGGCAGGGCTTCCAGTCTGGAAGTGGCTTCCTCCTCACAAGGAAATTCAAGGTGACCAGGAAGGGTTGAAGGAAGTGGACACAGATCGGATCTTCCCCAAACCCCAGACACCCTGGCGAGGAGGTGCTGCAGAGTGTTGCACGGGCACTGCCTGCCTGCTCAGCCCTTCGCACGCTCCCTGCCCATGCTGGGCTCAGTGCTGAGCAGCTAGCAGGAGGACCGTCTAACAGGAGAGGGACAGGGACGGGGCCTCAGAGGTGAGCCTGAGGACAGTGGGTGCGGACAGATGCACCCTGGTATGGGTCACTGAGCTCATCCACACAATGACAACAACTTAGGACAGGGCTCTGCCCTGATGTCTCTTTGTGTGACCATGCAAAGGCAGGGACTGAGATGTAAGGGACCAGCATTGGCAGCTCCTAAGGATAACTACTGCCGTGCAGTGTCCTCAGCCAAGCCTCTGCTGGGGCCAAGGTCAGAGACTAGAACCTCTGCTACAGAGCCGGGGTCAGAGGACTAGAGCCACTGAACAGAGCCGGGGTCAGAGGACTAGAGCCACTGAACAGAGCCGGGGTCAGAGGACTAGAGCCACTGAACAGAGCCGGGGTCAGAGGACTAGAGCCACTGAACAGAGCCGGGGTCAGAGGACTAGAGCCACTGAACAGAGCCGGGGTCAAAGGACTAGAACCACTGAACAGAGCCGGGGTCAGAGGACTAGAACCACTGAACAGAGCCGGGGTCAGAGGACTAGAGCCCCTGCTATAGAGCTGTCTTCCTGTTCCCAGAGTGCCAAGCATGCAAAGGAAGTTTGGGGAAAGAGAGGAAAACAAGATGGTAAAGTCATATCTGGTAACCCAAACTTGACAACCCAGCTACTCAGGAGCCTGGGTCAAGAGTTCAAGGCCTGCCTGGGCTGTATTGCCTGTTCAAGGCCAACCTTGACAACCTGGGGAGATCCTGTCTCAAAACAAAACAAGCAAACAAAAACATTGCCGAAGGGACAGCAGAGGAGCCTGTCCTGCTCAAATAGAAGGTTCTACCCAGGAGGTACTGGGGACAGGAGGAATGACAGTGAGTGCAAGCTCTCCAGGAGCACAGACACACAAGACAAACACAGACAGACATGCACACTGACACACACACCGGTATCCAAGCACTAGCACATGCAAACATGCAGAGGAGCACACAAAAACATATTTAGAGACACACACGAGCATTCACAGCAAGCATGTTCTCAAAAACATACATAAGCATGCATACCAATGGGGACATAGGTGTTCACACACAGACATGCAAAGAAGTGTACACACAAGACAAACATGTACACACAGGTGAGTTTTCACAGATCTACATAGCTGTGCACACACACACAGGCATATACACAAGCATGCGTGCTGACACATATAGGTTCATATTCAGGCACACAGAGACACAGGTACGTGTATATGCAGGCAATTGTACACAGAGACACACAAGTATGCATGCATAAACAAATTCTCACAGATGCACACAGACCCTGACAGGTAAGTAGGCGCGCAGGTGCAACTGAGTACAGTGTGGGCAAAAACTCTGCACCTGTGATCACACAGGCAGCTGCACAAATGCACACCCAGAAATGCACACAGCTCTCACTGACCGAGAGCCTGGGGTGTAAGCACAAGGGCCAAGGCACCTGGACCATGTGGGGTGCATAGCCCAGGCTAGGCATAGTCCCAGCTCTGACATGAGATACCTGGAGTCAGCAAGATCTGCCGTGTCTGTTTCCCAAACTTTAGACCATTTCATAATCACCAAGAGGCCTAGAAGCTTCTCCCTCCCAGCTCCCAGAGGCCTGACACACAACAGGTATTTGACAGATAAATTCTGACTGAACTGACTGCTAGAAGTCACAGTAAGAACCTACTCTGTCCGAAATCCACTACCCGTTCTCCTGGTGGCATGGTGACATAGTCCACAGACTCCATTTTCTGGTGGCTCCTACTTCCCAAGTCAATGTCCACTCGCCACGCCACCTCTCCCCACAGAGAGCTCACGCCTTCATTCCTCTTCTCAGACCACAGAGGGTCCAAGAGAAGCCCGTACCCACTTCATCCAACCAACCCCAGGAGCCTCCAAAATTGGAGTCCTGGACTGGAAATTCCTAGGAAGGTGTCTGGGACACAAAGCAAGCAGAGCCCCAACCACCTCATGACCCTCTGCTCTACAGATAGACCTGCTCCGTGCAGAAGCTGAGAGACCTTTTACTTTGGACCATCTGCCCTATAGCCCAGGGAGGGGAACAACACAATGCCGCCACACAGGGACTTTCATGGTCACAGTCTTATCAGGCCCTAACCATTAAGAGCGTGATCTGATGTGGAGCTCGTCAGACTCCGGGTCCAAGGCTTCCGTGCATGTCTGGTCCGTCCTCCCTGCCCCCCTCCCCAAGCTGTGTGTACCTCAGCCGGCCCCTGGAGCTGGTGCAAGGACCCATCACTGGGAACAACAAGTCTATCCGAATAGAGTTCAGACATTTAGGGATAGCACACACACTCACACTGCACATAGCTTTCTTCCGATTAACAGGCCAAGCCAGCCTCCATCTTCCTGGCTACCTCAGAAGGTGTGGCTGAGATGGAGTCTCACGAGCCCACTGGCATGAGAGCCCCTTCCGAATCCGAGTCCCTGAGTAGCCTCAACAGGCACCCATTGATCTGAGACTGGGTGGGCCCAATGGGTATAAATAGCAACGGAAAGTGGACTTCTAAGAGAGTTCTGGAAGAACTCACCCTGCCAGGGTCTAGCGCCTGGCTCAGTTTTCTGCGCATGCGCGCAGGATGGGGGTACCTTTCTGTCTGGCAAGGGAAAAGGGCCCAGATGGGGGATCCGACCGCCAGCCCAACGTCTGTGTGACTAAGCAGTGCAGGGGATCCTACCACCACTAAGGCTTCATGCAAAAGAAGCAGAAAGTGGGCCGGAATGAAGCTGAGGCCCACCTCGCAGACAAAGCAGTCACCCACAGGGGCAGAGCGAGAACAGGACCAGGGCAGACAGGTTGAGCTACCAGGCAAGGTATTGCTCCTCATAGGACAGCAACAGGCTGAGAGCAGACACGCCCTTCTCCAAACCGCTCTTTGTGTAAAACAAAAATACCGTGGGGCATTCCAGGGGTGGGGGCACTCCACACAGGACGCTGACTTCGTGGTAATGCCGCCTCTTTCTGAGACTTGGGAGGAGGAACAGTTCATGGGTTGTAAGTGACATGAGCCAGGCCTAAGGATGTGACAACCAGAAGGCAGCTCCCTTCTTGATCATTTCCAACCCCTGGGCCTTCTAGCTCTCTTCTATCCAGTCCCCTGCCTCAGGACCCCCATCCCTGGGGATGAAGGCATCGCATTGTACAAGTCTTCCAGCCCTCACTCTTTTCAGCCCCTCAAGTCATGATTGTGTGTGTGTGTGTGTGTGTGTGTGTGTGTGTACAGACCTTATCGCCTCAACTGGATTTGACTATTTTTAGGCGGACTGAGATGTCTCATTCTGTAGTCTACCCTGGCCTTGAACTTTCAGTAATCCTCCTGTCTCCACCTCTGAAGAGCTGAGACCATAGACCCGCACACTGGGCCCAGCCAGCACACAATTTCTCCCCCACAGTTGGATTTACGTGGTCTGAAAGGAGCTCAAGCACAGGGATCCTTGGAGAGCCACATTCCAGGCACTTCTAGTGACTGAGAACCCATGTCAGAGAACAAGAGATGGCACAGCAGGCTGGAGTCCAGGAGTCAGCTTCCTAACTCTCCAGGACCAGAATTCTTGTCAGGAAGCTAGGAACGTCCTCACTGTGGTGCTGTCTTCTCCTACCCTGAGCCCTCAGACAAACGCCCCCTTGCTGTGTCCTCCCACCTGGGGGACATAAAGAAAACAAGGATGGTGACTTGGAGCCTCCTGACAAGTGGCTCTGCCTGCCTGGTCACTTTTCCCCTTGCTCAGCATTTACTCAACAACCAGCAGATGGTGCAGAAAATGCGCCGGCCGGGCCCTAATCTGGCTCTAAGAGCAGGCTTGGCATGTGACTGCCGGAGAGACAGGGCAGCACACTCAAAAGGGACCAGAGATAAGATCTCCATCTGAGACACAGTTTTCCAAATGACACTGCCTTACCTCACATTTGCATCTTGCAGGAACCACCCATTTCTACTCAATTACAAAACCCGTGTGTCATGAAGCCGATGGCCTGGACTGGTTCTAGAGTTTAAAGGCAGCACCAGAAGAGCCACACCCATTACTCCTGGACTAGAAAATATGCTGACCCACAGGACCACTAAGAAGGCACCAAGGGGCTGGAGAGATGGCTCAGTGGTTAAGAGCATTGACTGCTCTTCCAGAGGTCCTGAGTTCAATTCCCAGCAACCATATGGTGGCTCACAACCACCAGTAATAAGAGCTGGTGCCAACTTCTGTCTGCAGGGACACATGCAGGCAGACCATTGTATACATAATAAATCTTTAAAAAAAAAAAAAAGAAGGCTCCAAGCAGAGACCCTATATATATATATAGTACTATATAAACATACATACTCCGTTATATATTCCATCTGATTGAAGGAGGGGAAGCAGGGTCTCATGCTGTTGCTCGGGCTATGCTAGAACTCACAGCAATCTTCCTGGCTTAGTTACCCAGGTTCTAAGATTACAGGTACGATCCACCACACCTGACATGTCTGGTATCTTTCCTCCTCTCCCCTTTAGCTTCCTTCAGACTCCCTACAAGGGCTCATATACTTCAGGGTGGCCCCAAACTTACTATGTAGCTGAGGCTGGCCTAGAACCCCTGACCCAACGGCCTCCACTCAACAAGTACCAGGATTTCAGGTGTGCACAAACACATCTGGTATTTGTTAGGCAAAACTATTTCTTCCATATTTTCAGTCAGCAGTTTCTACGATACCAGGACAACTCTGCCCCGGCTAGTCAGACCCCTGACCTGCACCCCAACAAGCACACGTTTCTTTTCATCAAAACATTTTGAAAACAGAGCAACTGTTCAAAGGCACAGTATGCCTGCTTGCACGGGCCTCCGCCACAAAGAAGATACTTAAATCACTCCCACCAGGTGACAGTTAGAGCTTGCCCCCTGGACAGGGCCCTTGTGAAAATGGACATTTTAGTGCCTGGAAAGCTAAAGGGAACTGGAGAAGGCAAGGATAACGCCGCAGTGTCATTAAAGCCTTGGAGAAGTACGTGGCTCGGTATTTGTAAAGCCTCCTGCAATCACTGTGTTTTCACTAAGTAAAGACACAGCCACAGGAGCCCTCGTGCAATCCTTTAGCTTATTATCTCCAGGTCTCATAAAACGAAGCTGGTGAGCCTGTAAAAAGAGCCCAGGTTCAATTTTATGACTTATTTCTTGGGGCTTCTCCGCTGAGCTCAGACAGCAAGCCAAAAACCTCCTGCAGCTGGGGAGCTGGGCGTGCCACCAGACGGCCCTGGTGAAGCAATCCTGTGGAATGAGTTACTAATTCACAGTACAGTAGGGCTCCTAATCCCAAAGGTTCAAAACATCTCATCAAAACCAAGCCCGCCCCACCATTACTCCCAATAGGCCGCGTCTGGCCCCAAAGTGGGGTCAAGACTCAAATGGCCTACCAGACTAAGGGGTGTCTAAAGACGAGCAAGGGAGACAAGGGAAACTAGAGTTCAGGCACCCCTTGCATCAGCACCCAACACGATGTGCACGGAAGACTCCCGGTACCCGGTGAGTCCTCCCTACTTTCAGAATAGAGTGGGGTCACCTGCAAGTAGGATCTGAAGATAGAATGGTCCCAGGACCCGCGCCTCGCCACCACCCTCTCCACCTGTCCCCGCCTGAAGGATGGAAGACGACCCCAGCAGATGAGCGACTCTCTCGGGACTCACCTGGGTGAAGTATAAGTTCATAAGCGTGAGGGTGAAGAACTGCAGACACACGGGGAAGCAGTAGAGCAGCCAGAAGACGAAAGGGCTGAACGAGTTGGCCGCCACGAAGTCTCGGAAGTAAAAGGAGAAAAGCACAGTACGCAGCGAGGCCCAGAAGAGGCAGAGGAAGAGGAAGACGCTCTGGTAGCTGAGTCGTTTGTGGCGGTAGCGCAGCACCAGCCAGAGCTGCGCGTAGATGAACACGAAGAGGAGAGCGTAGAAGGCGGTGTAGACCGCAGTCAGGCCAAGCTTCACATAGGGCGGCACGGCCGGGCTCAGCGTGGGTGGCAGCGAGTCGTTGCGCACCGGCTCCCACGGAGGCGCCTCCATCGGGCTGGGGCCGCTCGGGCTTCATCGGGGCTCGCAGCCGTCCGCTCCCGGGTACCCGTGCATCGCGCCGCACCCGCCGCTCCAGAGCCCAGCCGGGAAAACAAGCCGCACTTCCTCCCGCCGCACCACATGATCTGCTGGGCGGCCTTTGTCTGCGATTGGCAGCGCCGCGCCCCCAGGAGCGCGCGCCCGCACCCGGCCCGCCCATCCCGGTCCCGCGCGCCCCTGGTGCGCGCGTCCCGGGGACAGCGGCCTGAGAGCTGAAGCCGGGTCGGTATTCGCGTACCAAGGACCCTTGTGACTGTGCTCACCCACGGCCAAGACTAGGGGTGATCCGTACGCGGGTGCACTACGCCTCCTAACTTGGGTTCACACGCCTCTCAGGACCCCAACCCTGGGGTTAGAGAAAAATCTGTGACCCCGATCCGTGTGCTCCCCATTATCCCGTGGCTGGGTCTGGGGATGGGACTAGGGAACATCCATAACTGGGATCCGTGTGTTCCCCCAATCCCATCGATGGCGCTAGAGAGCATCCGCGTGCCTCCGCACTGTGCGCCGTGCGCCCCCTTATAGCACGCACCCCTGATCAGTGCATCTCTTTGACTTCTCGTGCCTTCTGATAACGAAGGAAATCTGTGTCCCCGACCTGAGCATCTGCCCTCTCACACACGCCACTGACCCCACCACGAGTTTGCGCGCTCCAGACGTGGGAGTCCAGCGCCGGTGTTTCGTTGGAGGTGTGTCTTGGGGGCGTGTCTGCTCTCTTGACCTCGCGTTTTCTGCTGATGCCTGGTTTTGCAGTTCACTCTTTTATTTAAAAACCAAACCACTTTACAAGTTCCTTCTCCCGTGCACCCACGCGGTCACCCGCCTTTTAAAAATAAAATTGTGACCTCGAACTGGCCAGCTTCTGCGACGCTGCTGAAGTCTAAATGCAAATGGTCAAAAGGCTGGACTTTCCCGCCGGTTTGTGCTGGTAGCTACTGGTTTTAGTCCTAGCTGTACAGTGTTCTCGGAACACCTAGCTGCACGCCCTAGTGCGGCTGCGCTTTTGTCAGCGCAGAGGAGCAGCAAGGACTAGGTGAGACTAGCGCAATCGGATCCACCCAGATACCCTGTCCTTCCTCTCCGCTGCTGCTGCTCAGAGGTTTTCTGTCTCAGGTGAAGCTGACTGTTTATCCCAACCCTGTGCCACACTACTTTATAGTGGTAGTGTTGGAGTCGATGACTTCTAAGCTCTCAAGAAACCAAGTTGCAAGAGTGCAGGCGTATCTAGGTGAGCAATTAGAATAAGCAGAAGGAAAGAGCAGATTTTCCAAGAGACAGCTCCGTCTCTCCTGATTCCCTTTCTCATGTTTGACCAATATTCAATTTCATTCCCAATTGTATGTTCTTTTAGCTCAAAAATCCAGAAACAACAGGAAGCTGGCTTTTCCTCAAAATTGCGATTTACACACACGCTCCAACTAAACAAGGTCAGTGTGCCTTATCTGATTCTAATGTTCCCCGGTAGGTGCCCAGCTGGTCTGCCTGCTTCTGACTTGATCCACTCCAGTGGGTTCCGCACAGCACAGCTGCCTCCAGCTTTCTAAAGATCACACCTGCCTGTCATTCTCAAGCTTGAGGCTCCT
Source organism: Alexandromys fortis (assembly GCF_014885135.2). Taxonomy (NCBI): domain Eukaryota; kingdom Metazoa; phylum Chordata; class Mammalia; order Rodentia; family Cricetidae; genus Alexandromys; species Alexandromys fortis. The sequence continues at coordinate 23,680,960 of NW_026067924.1, read as the reverse complement.
TAACTGCACGTGCACCTTCTCAGGACTGATAGCCCCTCGCTTACCGAACTCCCGAGGAAGGGCAAACAGTACCAACACCTGCCAACACCCTGGGCAAGACAAGACAACGCTTTCATGCCTTCCTCAATCTCTGGCCCAATCGTTTCACCTATCTGTATGGAACATTTGCTCCAGAAACTGTTTTCAAGACAAGGTCTTGATTTGTAGCTCAGGCTATCCTGGAACTCACTGGGCTTTGAGCTAAAAACCGCCCTGCAGCACCAATGCATTGAGTAGACAACATCTATCACGTGCCGGTCATCTAGGCTAAATGCTCTGTGTCTTTCCAGAACACCCCTGCCTAATTATCAGTCATCGTGACATCTGCGTAAGTTTCCTTGGGATAGAAACAGTGTCTTGTTTACCATTGGCTCCCTTGGCCCGTTGTAAAAACAACCCTCTCTTTTATTATACTGAAGGAACATAATTTGTCCTTAGAAAACAACCTTTAACATTTGTCCTGCACTGTGCAGACTACCTCTTGATCCAAGGTGGCTGCTTGCTCTCCAAGGATTGTGACCATACCCATGCAGGCATCAGAAAGAGAGGACTGAAGAGCATTTGACCTCTCTGGTTTATGGAGCCATCCCAGAAATTATGTACATGCATCTGATTTCTGCTCGGTAGAATTGGATTGCCTTAGTAGGTGAGCTGCAGAAGAGGCTGAGAGATAGTGTTCATTCTATACGGTGCTCTACAGCTCTGAAAGTCATACCTTCAATACTCTGGATGAAGGGAGAATGAACTGAGAGAGGAACAATCCATCTACGCCACATGTTCAAAAGGATGTCAACAATAGCTAGGCATGGGGTGACACTTAATATTGGCTGTTGACTGGACAGGATCCCCAGTTACCTAGGCAACATACTTCTGGGCGTGTCTGTGAAGAAGGTACTGGATTGAGTAAACTGGGTTGGAAAGACTCATCCTAAACATGAATGGCACCATTCTATGAGCTGGAGGCATAGGCTGTGTAAAAAGGAAGAAAGCAGGCTGAACACCAGCATTTCTGCTCCTGGACTATAGATACAGTGTGATCAAACATTTCACATTCCTTCTACTGTGCCTTCTCCAACTTGGTAGTCTGTATCCTCAAACTGTGTGTCCAGGCAAACCCCTCTTTAAATGGTTTTCATCAGGTATTTTTTTCACAGCACCTAGAGAAGTAACTAACCAGATGGTTGCTTTTATTAAGTACTAAGATGTCCATCACTAGTTGGTCCTGTTTTAAAAAAAAAAAAAAAGTAGAAAAAAAAACTGGAAAAGTATGATTACTTCAAACAGAGAGAAACTTACCTTTGACATGGCAAGGAAAAAATAAAGCAAAAGTTCAAGTCCTTGTTATGCAGATGGTCTTAAAACTAGGGATGGTGCCGGGCAATGGTGGCTCACGCCTTTAATCCCAGCACTCAGGAGGCAGAGGCAAGCAGATCTCTGTGAGTTCGAGACCAGCCTGGTCTACAGAGCTAGTTCCAGGACAGGCTCCAAAAAAGCCACAGAGAAACCCTGTCTCTAAAAACCAAAAAAAAAAAAAAAAAAAAAAATAGGGATGGTGTTAGTGACTCCTCACTTTGAGGTACACTGTATAATCTCCATTTCTTTTTTTATTTTATTTTGTGTGTTGTGGATAAAACCCAGGGTGTGGTGAGTACTAGGAAAGTGCTCTAACTTTGACCACAGCTACCGTCCTCCCTTTCTCTCTATCAGGTCCCTTATCAGGGGGAATCCTCATGAGGGTCTTAGCTTGTGAGTGTTTGCCCTAGGGTCTGCCTCTAGAGGGAGGTCACATTCCCAAGGCTGGATGCCATCCATTCACCTCCTTTCACTCATGACATGAGCACAACCCTTAATCATCACTAGCATCAGAGCAAAATGGTCACCATAGTAACGATTGTCATCATAGTCATTACTATCACCACAATCCATACTGTCATCCTAACCATTACCATCTCCATAGCTGTCACGGTCATCACAGCCTTCACCCTCATCTTAGTCACCACTGCCATCATCATAGCAGTACTCAAACCACAGTCAATGCCATCACCATAGCCTTCAAAGTCAACACAGTCATCACCAGCATATCCCACGATCATAATCACAGCCATTACAACCATCATAGTCACCACAGCTGTCACAGCCATCACAGCAACCACAGCCACCACAGCCATCACAGTCATCAGTCACCACAGCCATTTTTATAACCATCACAACCATCACAGCCACCACATTCACCACAGTCATCACAGCCACCACAGCCACCAGAGTCACCACAGTCACCACAACCATCACAGCCATCACAGTCACCACAGCCATCACAGTCACCACAGCCATCACAGTCATCACAGCCATCACAGTCACCACAGCCATCACAGTCACCACAGCCATCACAGTCACCACAGCCATCACAGTCACCACAGCCATCACAGTCACCACAGCCATCACAGTCACCACAGCCATCACAGTCACCACAGCCATCACAGTCACCACAGCCATCACAGTCACCACAGCCATCACAGTCACCACAGCCATCACAGTCACCACAGCCATCACAGTCACCACAGCCATCACAGTCACCACAGCCATCACAGTCACCACAGCCATCACAGTCACCACAGCCATCACAGTCACCACAGCCATCACAGTCACCACAGCCATCACAGTCACCACAGCCATCACAGTCACCACAGCCATCACAGTCACCACAGCCATCACAGTCATCAGTCATCACAGTCACAACAGCCATCACAGTCATCACAGCCATCACAGCCATCACAGTCACCACAGTCATCAGTCATCACAGTCATCACAGTCACCACAGTCATCAGTCACCACAGCCATCACAGTCATCACAGCCATCACAGTCATCACAGCCATCACAGTCATCACAGCCATCACAGCCATCACAGTCATCACAGTCATCACAGACATCAGTCATCACAGCCATCAGTCATCACAGTCATCACAGCCATCAGTCATCACAGTCATCACAGCCATCACAGCCATCACAGCCATCACAGTCACCACAGCCATCACAGTCATCACAGCCATCACAGTCACCACAGCCATCACAGCCATCACAGCCATCACAGTCATCACAGTCATCACAGCCATCAGTCATCACAGTCATCACAGCCATCACAGTCATCACAGTCATCACAGCCATCAGTCATCACAGTCATCACAGCCATCACAGCCATCACAGTCATCACAGTCATCACAGACATCAGTCATCACAGCCATCAGTCATCACAGTCATCACAGTCATCAGTCATCACACTCATCACAGTCATCACAGCCACCACAGTCATCACACTCATCACAGCCACCACAGTCATCACAGACACAACAGTCAGTCCTCATAGCCACCACAGTCAGATCGGATCAGATCATAATGGCCAGTGGCATTGTCTGTGAGCAATTGTCTTCAGTGAGGATGTAAGAGGGCCCAGTGGTACTATCCTGAACCTAAAGGCCCTAGACTGTATAAGAAAACTAACTGAATATTAACATGCATGTAATCCAGAGAGCCAGCAAACAATATTCCTCTGTTCTTTTTCATTCAAGCTCCTTGAATGAATTCCTGCCCTGAATTCCCTGAACGATAGACTGTGACCTTGAAGTATATGATAAAAACAAGCCCTTCTTTGTCGAGTTGCTTTTGGTTACAGTGTTTGTCACCGTTCCCAACAGCCTCACACTAGGAGAGCCAGAGGTGAAAGAACAGAAACAGGAAGCTGGAAGGTAGATTGAGAAGTGCCATTCTCTTTATCTTATAGTCATGTGTCTAGATTTTTGTGTTGCTGGCCCATCCATATCAGTTCCTTCTTGTGTTGCTGTGACTGAAATACCTCCAAGAGCAACTTGAAGGTACAAGAACTTCTTCCGCCCATCATAAAGGCTCCTGTTCAGTGTTTCTGTCCTAAGTACTTGAGTGGAAGTGTGCAGGGCAGCACCTTGCTGTGGAGAGGATTCTTTACCTCATGACAGGTGTGAAGGAGAGAGGAGCAGGAAGTAAGTAGGGATGAGGGGATGAGATATACCTCCATAGGCCCGCCCCCACTGACCTAGTCCCTTCAGGTAGACCCTGGAGATAAAATATAAAAGACATTTTAGAAAAGGAACCTGAGACAGCACGACCCTTTACAGGATCCATATGAAGAGTTATTAGAGCGTGGCCAGAGGAAGCCACAATGAGGCCCTCAGATGGGAGTCAGTAGGAGAAACAGCTTCTGTGACTAGTATAACAGGGGTCCTGAGGGAGGAGTGACAGGCCCTTTAGTTCCTGGAATACCAGGAGAGTTAGAGCATCATAGAAACGCGGTAAGATCTTCAAGGGAGAATCTTTAAATCTGTAAGACAAAGGGAGTTCCATCATCCTTAGAGGTTTTCAAGAGTAAACAGGCAAGCTGCATGCCACATGACCTGGTCTGGCTCAGCCTATGTGCCAGGAATCACAAGGCTAGAAGGCCCTGGATAAAAGAAAAGTTAGTGAGAGTTCAAGGCTGTCCTGAGCTTGCCTGCAACTCCAAGGGGGAGGGAAACTGCAGTTACAGCATAACACAGTGTCTTATAAACTCTGCCAGGAAAGAAGACTGCAGGGGACGCGTGGCCTACAGGCTTGTGCCTGTGATGCCAGTTCCCTCGGAGCTAAGGCTAAGGGATTCCTCAGCAGGCCAGACTGTCCTCAGGCTCAGAGCAATCCTCCTGCCTTAGCTTCCTGAATGCTGGGATTGCAAGAGTGAGCCATCACATCCAGCTTTCTTTCTTTCTTTCTTTCTTTCTTTCTTTCTTTCTTTCTTTCTTTCTTTCTTTCCTTTTTTCCTTTTTGGTGTTTTGATGTAAGGTCTTACAGCCTAGCCTAGTCTTGCCTACAAAAGCACAATCCTCCTGCCTCAGCCTTTGAAGGGCTGGGATCACAGGTATGCACCAGCATGCTCAGTTATGTCTGAAGAACTTCAAGTGAGCCTTACTTTACTTTGCCTTCAATTCTGATCCCTAAGTTTTAGGGCATCTCCGGTTACCTTGGGCAGTGGTGAGTACCCTGCCCTTTGGGTTGATGATACTCATAAGCCAGCGTATGTTCACATGCTCACATACTACAGTTGTAAGTATGTATGTAAGTAAGTATGACCCTCATAGTTCAGCCCTCTGAAAGAGAAAACAAGGGCATGCCTGCTCTGGGGCCCCAGGGACTGGTCACACCCAGGACTCCATTTACATTTTCCTTTGGTACAGAGCACAGTGAGGGCTTTGTGCTTTTGAAGGAGAGTGACCTCTCAGCCCACAGGCCAGGGAGCGCCCAGCTTGCTTCATCTGAGGACAAGAAAGGGAGGGAGAGGAGGAGAGCTGAGCAAGGCAAGCCTGGGCCCTGAGAGGGGAGCATGCGCCATCCCAGGGCTCCAAGGGTAGAATCTGACCAACGCAGGCCCCGGTCAGGATAGATGCCCTCAGAATGGGCAAACCCTTCCAGACTACAGCAAGAACTTAAGATATGAAGGCCATGTGGCTACAACACTTGACACCCCATTGATTGCCAGGATCAATACTAATGATCGGGCTAATGGTGTCCCTTTCCTCCCTAACTCCAAGTGTGTCCATTCCAGAGTGGTGCACTCAGTCAAAGTGGATGACCTTCACCACAGAGGAGGACCAGTCGTTGGCCAAGGGTACATGAGTAGCTGCTAGAACCTCCTAACAAGCTCTCAAGTATCAAGAATGCAGTGATTAAGCCTGAAGGAAGCGCTTATTGGCTGTACCTTAAAAACAGGAACACGGTGAGGGATCCCATTCCAAAAAGAATAGCATGGGTTTTTTCCATATAATTCAGTCAAAGAAGTTGTTAGACTGGGAAGGAAGGCACCTGGGAAGCCATGGGCTTTTTTCAGAAGTGGAAGTCAGAGTTAGGAGGTAGTATCAGAGTCAAGGGGTGAGTGTTCCCTCTACCCATGGTAAGAACTCAAAGCCAAGCTAGGTGCAACAAGGAAGGCCCACAATCTTAGCACTCAGGGGGTGACAGCAGGAGGGTCAAAAGTTCAAGGACAGCCTCAACTATGTAGCAAGTCTGAGGCCAGCCTGGACTACAGGAGGCTCTGTCTCAGGAACCAGGAAAAAAAGAAAACAAAGTCACCCTGTGGCTTCAGCACTGACCTTTAATACAGGAGGCCACCTCACCATGGCTGGCTGCTGGGTCAGCAAGAGTCCCTTACTAGGTGGGAGCCAGAGGCGGCTTGCTGTGCCCCTGTGGGTGAAGGGAGTAGGCGTGCTGAGTCAGAGACTTCTGGAAGCAGTGGGGTCTGTAATGGTCTGCTGTGTCCCTTTAAGAGACAAGCCACACCCATTTCCTCCCCTGTCTGCTGAGGCAAGCTGATCTTCAGCTTCCAGTCTGAGTTCTTTCCTTTCTGTCTCCCTCTCGAAGAGACAGCTTCTATCTCTCCCTTCTCCCAACTTCTCCCCTTTCCCCCTCTCTGTCTCTCTCTCTCTTTCTCTCTCTGCCTCTTCCCCCTCCTCCTCTTCCCTTCCATAACCCACTAAGTAAATATCCAACTTCACTCTGTATGGTGTGCCTATCCGTCTCTGTCTGTCACCGGCCACATGGCTTCCTGCCTGGGACCGGGCTGCCTTCATGGCCTGCCATGGTCTCAGGACCCGCCTTTTGGGGGCCTGCAGCATATTCTCATGGCCTGCTGCCCACTGCCGCCACTCAGGACCGGCAGCATTTTACTTAAACCATAACAGGGTCCACAAGGGAAGAACAAGAAGTAGATGGCTCTAGGCACAGGTACAACAGAGAAGAACTATCTCTGGTTTGCTGCAAGCCTGTAAGAACCCCAAGCCTGCACTCCAGTGAACCTCAACATCTATGAAAATGATTGGCCACAGATATGTGTGCCTTCAGGGTAGTGCCCACAGTACAAGGTCCCAGGTACAGCAGATTACATCACCTAGATACAACCCATGGAATAAGGAATATCAAGCAAACTTCAGGCATAGGGCTAGCCCACAGAGGAAGTCTTTTGTAAAAACATTTGAGTCTAGAAACAAAGCCACATGGGTGAGAACATCAGTGGACAGGAAAGGGTGATTAAGTCTTATCAGAGGAAGTTCCCACTTAATTCTGCTAGCAAGTCTACTTGTACACTTTTCCTGGGTGACTCCCCACTCTGAGCCATCCCCAGCCCCAAAAGTTCCCGTATGCCGTATGCTGCTCCTTCTTGGTTTTAGAGGCAATGAGTTTTACTTAGTTCTCTGGGTAGCTCCTGTAGATCTTGGATAACTAACCAGGGGGCCACTTCTTCATTCTTTACTTGTTGATCTCTTTTATGTTATGGGATCCACCCAAACTAAGAGCTATAAGGGAAAAAGGGAAAATAGTTTTTCTCCTGACACGGCCAATTATTAGGAGAGTCACAGTGGCAAGAACACGGTTCAGTGGGGAGACTGAGAACTTTGAGCAATTGTTGCATTAGTGGTAATGAGTGGATTGGGGTCTGTGTTCCTCTTGTCCAACTCTCTGTTATGGCAAAACCATGTGGTGGTTTGAAAGAAAATGGCCCCCAAAGGGAGTGGCGGGAGTGGCTTTGTTGGAGTAGGCGTGGTCTTAGTGGAGGAAGTGTGTCACTGTTGAAGCAGGCTGTGAGGTGTCATATGTGCTCAAGTTACCACCCAGTGTCTTAGACCACTTCCTGCTGCCTTTGAGTCAAGATGTAGAACTCTCAGCACCATGCCTGCCTGAATGCTGCCATGCTTCCCACCAAGACAGTAATGGACTAAACCTCTGAACTGTAAGCCACCCCCATTGAGTGTTTTCCTTTATATCCGTTTCCATGGTCATGGTGTCTCTTCGCAGCAACAGAAACCCTAACTAAGGCAGCATTCTAGGACAGAATGGCTGTGATATGGCAGTCCCTTGAAGGCTGACAGCTTCAGGGCTGGGTGTCCCAGGATGGAGCGAGAGGTAGGGAGGCTTCAAGGACAAGCAGGAAGCGGTGTGGAAGGGTGAAGAGTGTGGGGACTGGAGAGGTGTCCCATACGCCACTTGTCACATGAGCTTGCGGACCCGAGTCTGATCCCAGGCACCCATGTGAAAAGCCCAGCATGGTAGTAATCCCAGAGCTGTGGAGTTGGAGAGAGAGGCATCCTGGGAGCTTACAGACCATCCAGTCTAGCCTAGCTGGTGATCTTCAGTGTTAGTGGGAAGTCCTGTCTCAAAAAAGGTGTAGGGGGCAGTTGAGGATGATACCTTTCCTCAACCTCTGGCCTTCACAAACACATAACCTTCATGAGTATAAGCACAAGCGTGCGTGCGTGCGTGTACACACACACACACACACACACACACACACGAGGAAGACAGGAAGGAAAGGTTTGAAGAGAGCAGCCGCAGAGAGGTCTGGTGGTGAGCTAACGGTGTCCCAGGCAGTCAGAGCTGGGAAAGCTCAGGCGTAGAATGAAATAACTACAGGAGAACAGAATGAGCAAGCAAGCACACTAAAACCATTTTCTCTTTCAGAATCTCCCTGTGGAGTTCATGCTGTCCTAGAACTCATCATCTTCCGGCCTCAGCTTTCCAGTACAGGGCACCAGGTATGCACTACCATGTTCAGGTCAAAGCCAACTGCTGTTCAAGATGGTTCTTTGTTTTGTTGAGGTAGGGTCTCACTATGTTGCCCCAAAGATGACCTTGGACTCCTGAACTCCTGATCCTCCCACCTCTACCTCCTAAGTGCTAGGATTACACCTCCTCTCCCAGCTAAAACCAGTTATTTTTTCAGGTCTTAGAATGAAATTCGTCACAGTGTTCCTTATATCCCCTTAATTTACTGTCTTGCTTTCCTGGCTCATAGATGGTTAGAGGGAGGTCTGAGAAGTTAGAGGCCTTCACCCAACGATACCCAGCTCCCAGACAGCAGAACTGACCTAGCACACCCTGTGTCTAAGTCTGGGCCACTGGGCAATGCTGCCTGTTGGTAATCACCAGCCCATTAAACCTGGATGAGGCTGTGCCTGCTCCTGTGGCCCCCAGAGTTGGCAGCTTTCCAAGCTGTGGTTCCCTGCTGTCCCCACTGCCCTAGGAACTGGCCTGTTGTCCTTTAATGTACAACCAGATGCTGGACTCTGTTCAGCCCCATGAGGTGGATGGGGGTGGGGGCTGGGACCAGCAGCAGCCAGCTCTGTTCTGCTTGGGTAAGGACAGTTCCTGGTGACCACTTAGCAAAGGCATTGTAGCTATGGGAGGTTGCTCTGGTCTGGGTTCTGGCTCCAGGACCCTTGACCCCACAACAGCAGGCTGTAAGGGACCAAGTGCTAGACTGGAAACGCCATTTCTGTGCACACCATGGGACCTGTGGGAGCTAAAGGAGTGGCTGTTCCAGGCAGTGTGTGTGTGTGTGTGTGTGTGTGTGTGTGTGTGTGTGTATGTGTGTACTGCTTAGATGCAGTAATACACTGGCCACCATGGCCAGCTCTGAGACTATGGGATAGTTATAACTCAAGGCAGGCAGGCAGACAATACCCACATGCTTAAAATTCTTTTTAAAATTTTAACAAGGGGGCTAAAGAGATGGCTCAGTGGTTAAGGGCTTTTGTAGAGGATGGGGTTTGATTGACAGCACCCATGTGGTGGCTCATACATGCAATCCTAATGCACAGGAGGTGGGAGGGTGGCTTGAGGCCGAGGACACACGGGATTACAGAATGGATTCTGGGCCAATCTGTGCTGAGTGGACCTTAAGGATGTGGCTTAGAGAGAGGCACTTGCCTAGCATGTATAAGGACCTGGGTTCCATTGTGAGGACCAAGACGGTGGGGTGAAAAGGAGGAATACAAAGAAGAGGGAGGGAGGGAGGGAGGGAGGGAGGGAGGGAGGGAGGAAGGAAGGAAGGAAGGAAGGAAGGAAGGAAGGAAGAAGGAAGGAAGGAGGGTAGGAGGGCAGGCAGGCAGGCATTGGCTTACTGGTTGTTTGTTAGTATGATAAGTCAGGGTAGATGATGTCAGAAGAGCAAGGGAGGATTATAACCATGTGTGCTTGTTGGGGTTCAGAAAACATTAGCCTAAAGCGTGATGAACTAAGGACACTGGAAGGTCTCAGAGTCAAGGGCTCTGTCTCCTACTTCTATTCTCCCCAAGAGTAACACAAACCAGAATTACTCTGAGGTCAGAGGGTGCAAAATCAAGGTGAGCAAGGTAGGGAGTTGGAATTAAACAGCCCCAAGGAATATTTAACAAACAAGCAAATGCATCAATTCCTCATTACGTCCTGTAGTTTATCATTCTGTTCCCCTGATGTAAGTGGTTAGAGGAGGCTTTGAGAGGTTAGAAGTGCTCCCCAAAGACACACAGCCATGGACAGCAAGGTTGGTCCCAAATGCTCTCCATCTAACAATGACCCACTGAGAGATGCTGCCTAAAGTGCCCTTTGGTGTCCAGCCAGCTCCCTGGGGCCAGCTTGGGGACATTTGACCTCAGTTTCTTAGTTTGTAAATCTTTTTTTCTCCCCATCATGACTTCAATGTTGCAAGAAAGGAATGTAGGTAGATCCTACACTATTGCATGTAGGATATAGGACAGTGGCATTGACCCATAGCTCAGCAGGATGGCATCCTGGGGGCATCCCTGGGGGCTCCAGGGTAGGCTACCCTGGAAGTCACAGCCAACTTGCATTAACAGTCTTGTCTAAATAATTAGTATTTAGGTGAAATCATAGTCATATGCGAAGGAAGCCCCTTTCCTCCCTCTCCCATTGTCTGTCTGTCTGTCTGTCTGTCTGTCTGTCTGTATCTATCTATCTATCTATCTATCTATCTATCTATCATCTATCTCCTCCCCCCTCTCTCTCTCACTTATCTGCTCTCTCTTTCCTCCTTCCTCTCTTCTCTTCCTTCTTCCTCTCCCACCCACACTTCCCTAGTCTTTACTACTCTTCTTTCCTCTTCAGTCTCTCTCCTTCCCTCCCTTTTCCTCCTCTTTCTTCTCCTTTTTCCCTTTTGTCCTCCCCCTTTCTCCTCTTTCTGCCCTCTCTCTCCTCTCCCCCTGACTTTTTTTTTTTTTCAAGATAAAGCTTCTTTGTATAACAGCTCTGGCTGTCCTGGAACTTGCTCTGTAGACCAGGCTGGCCTCGAAATCACAGAGATGCACCTGCCTTTGCCTCCCCACATGCTGGGATTAAAGGGCTTAAAGGCAGGGTGGCATACCATGCCCAGCCTGCTCCTGACTTTGTAAAGACAGGGTCTCACTATGTAGCAGGCCTGATATTCACTTCTTAGGCTTGGCTGGCCTCAGACTTACAGAGCTCCACCCACCTCTGCCTTCCCAGTGTTCCAATTAAAGGTGGATGCCACCACAGCCTGGCACCTCCTCCCCTCTTTATGTCAACATCCAGTCTTGAGCTCTTGCTGGCCAAAGGCAGATCCTGAGCTCCAGAGTCATTAAATTTGGTTATATTTGCAATTCAAATATATTTGCAAAGAAAATGTACAAGTGTGTTCAACTCCTGGGCTGAGCCCCTTGCTTGCCGTTAGCACACACAGCCTATCTATGGAAGAAATGCCTTCCCACCAAAGGGTCTTTGAATTCCAACACCGTGAGACCCAGTATTTAGTACTGGGAATGCACATGGTCAAGAAAGAAAATTAAAATGATCAGCACTAGCATCTAGAGATACCACTCACAAATATCTTAACTCATTTTCTCCAGATTTATACGCATACATATAATGTATATTACTTTTTAGACATCTAACTCAACACTGCAGGGACAGCTTTCTTGTCTTGGTTTTATGCGCCATGGGCTTCAGTCAAGGAATAATCTTAGTTGCAGTCTATTTCACAACGCAAATGTGAGGATTTTGCTTTTTGTTTTCTTAAGACAGCATCACGAGGCCCAGGCTGACCTTGAACTCCTTATGGGTGACCTTGAGCTCCTAAGCTTTTACCTCCATCTCCTCAGTTCTGAGATTATAGGAATATGCCACCCACGCAGGCTCCTGGGTGTGTTTAGATCGGAAAAGATGGGGGAAGAGAAAAATACGCTAGCTTTCCCTGTAGGAAAAGAGCTTGTTGCCTAAGAACTTTTGAGTCTAAAAGATGTTTTTCGCTCTTCTTTTTTTCAGTGATTAGTAGAAGATCTGTTTATTCTAGAACAGAGTCACTCTTACCAAACTTAATAGGAGAGGTGAAACAGTCGGTTAATTTTCCTTCCCAGGGAAGTCTTTTCTTCCCTCTTCTCTATGTTTTGAAAACATAATATAGTACCAGAGAACAGGGGCCCACTACCAGCACAGCTCCGAAAAACGCATTCTCAGGAGTGGGTCTGAAATTAAGATAAACCTTTGCTAACCTTGTACAGGTCCAAAGAATCAGAGCAGGATCTTCAATGTGCTCTGGGCGTTTGGAGTCGTTGTATTGAAGCAGATACTCCCATGTAAGCTGGGCCCCTCTGCTAGATCACTTGGCTTGCACCTTCTCAGTCTACAAGTCTCCTGAGAGACAGTCCAGGGAGAGTAGCCAGGGGCACAGGATTATGTTCAGTTTATAGTCTTGGCTTCTTGGATACATCTGTGCTTGTGCAGCTCTGAAGCCCGCCCTCTTTTCTCCTCTCTGACTAACTGGCTAACACAGGGTCTGGTTATAAGGGAAATATTAATAAACATTAGCAAGTGAATGGACAAATAAGCAAATAAGAATCGTGTCTTGTCAGGCAAAGTGGCTGACACTTTTAATACCAGCCACTGGGAGACAGGCATGCAGATCTCTGAGTTCGAGGCCAGCCTGGTCTATATAGAGAACTCCAGGACAGCCAGGGATACACAGAGAGAGCCTGTCTTTTTTTTTTTTTTTTTTTTTAAAGGAACCATTTCATGGGTCTCCCATCAAATTTGGATTCACAAGGCCGCCTCGTTGTGCAACAGGTTTCAGACACTCCGTTATCTTGGTGTATAGTTGGCTTTTACCGGACATAAGTGACATCTTGGCTCAAGGTTCAAAAAGAGCAGTCCATCATGGCATGGTGCCTGGAAAAGCACTTTACGTCAGGGTAGGAGCTGCAGCTTGCTCACATCTGGGCTGATGTTTCCTGAGCTTAGCCCTGTATCCCAATAGGCCTGTTATCCCAGTAGGCCATCAGCACCAGACCGAAGAAATACTTCCACTCAAGTCTAGCTTGGTGAACCAATGACTTAAATTAGGGCTAACTTAAAGGAGGATGGGCCAGAGGTTACTTACTGTAGTGTGAGCGACTTAGAAGAGGCTATACCACCGAAGAATGTCTCTTCCTCCCGGCAACCATTAACTACATAAGTCCTCAGGGAGGTGTGGGGCAGTGTGAGCTTGTCCTCTCACCTCCTCTCCAGGATGGAATGTTAATGGAGGGTCTTGTTTGGGTGTCACAGGGATAATCACACCTGCAGTGAGTTCCAGAAAGCCTTGGCTGTGTTAAGGCCAGAGGACAGCATTCCACAACAGCAGCTCAGACAAACAGATCCCCAGCTGGAACCAGACTCTGAACAACACCTGCAAAGGCCCCACTCAGAGAATGTCAAAGAGAGCACGACCTTGAACACAACCCTGGGGCACTGTCCTCCCGGTCCTGACTTTAGTGGTGTGTGCTGAGGAGGGATGGGGGTAGAGAGTTGAGGTAGGGGCTGGTGAATGTTTGATCTTCAGCTCTGGGCACAGGGTGGGCAATCTTGTTCACAAAGGCTGCCAGTCTGCCAGTTTCTCCCCTGAATATTCCAAGGGTCACAGGTTTTTTCCCCTGGGCCTTAATCTTCCTGAAAGCCAGGACCCACCTAATGTACAATTTTTACACTGAGGTGACAATATGTTCAGGGGACACTGTAGGAAGGACGACACAGGTATTTATTTAGCTGCCTCAGTTTCTGGTTCCCTTGATTGCCAGTCCTCTACTCCTGGATTTGGGGAGCACTTCCAACCTGACAGGCCATACCCTCTCCTGCCTCTGCATCTGGATCCTGGTGGAAGTTTGGAATGGAGCTGTGGGCCTAATGGAGCAAAGGAGCCTTAAGAGGCCAAGGACTTCAGCTGCCACAGTCTGGTAAAGCCAGCCTAAGTGTCCTGAAGGTTTGTGCTGTTTTCACTATGGGAGCAAGGCAGGTGGTGGATGGGAGGCCTTTCTACAGGGCCATCTAACTTCTGGTTATATTTCTTAGGACTACAACTTTTATGACTTTTTTTTAGACCATTTTACCATAATTTTCTTCGGTGGCACAGCCCGTGTGGTTGAAGAATCTTTGTTTTCTCAAAGGTGGGTCTGGGATTGTGTGAAAGGTGGATCTTGGCGCCATCTGCTGGAATTTTATGGTTTTTCTCATCATTTGTGCGGCTGATAAACAGTAAATTCTCATCTTTAACAGAGTCAATTCTGAAAACTTTTTTATAAGAGAAATGTAGAAAAGATAATTTTAATGAAGAATTATTTCGATCCCGAAAGAGGTGCAACTCTGGAGAACCTGAGACAGAAGAATGACAAGCTCCGAGTAGGGGGTCACTTAGACCATGTAGTCCTCGCTAACCCTGCCTCAGTATGCATATGCATACACACACCACACACACATACATGCATACACACACAAAGACACACACACGAAGGGTCTGAGGAGATATTTGACTTGGTAAAGTGCTTGCCTAGCAGGTACAAGGATCTGAGCTTGGTCTCCAGAACATATGGAAAAGCCAGGCATGGTGACCTGCGGTTGCAATCCCAGCACTAGACTGGCAGGGAGGAGCAGGTCCCTGGAACTCACTGGTCAGCTAGCCTGGTCTAATCAGGAGCTCCAGGTTCCAGTGAAAGAGACTGCCCCCAAACTGGTGAAAGCTCCTGAGGAAGCACCCCTGAGGTTGATTTTTGGCCTTCACCTAGATGGAAGGCACATATATAGACATGTGCACCCACACACACATAAGCACAAACACAGATGCACTATCAAACACTAACATCTCTACTAAAGAATGTATCAAATCTGCTCTCTGCAAAACATGGACAGTTAAATTAAAAATTTGTTTCCTTGCACCTCTTACAGCAGTGTGAACTCAGAATCTTCTGCATGTTAAGCAAATACTCGAACACTGAGCCACACTCTCTATCCACCAAATACTTGAGTTTTTACCTTGACTTCTTCCCCTCCCTTACAAATACAGAAGGTCAGGACTTCTGATGGCTTGGTGTGACATTCTGACTTTCTAGTTATGTGAAAGTGACAGGCAGCCATGTTTCACGGTCCAAACTTTTATCCTGGGCCAGCAACACTGGGTGAGAGTCACCCCAAGACTTCCAGGAAACCATGGGACACTCTCCAGCCCTAACAGTCAGTTCAGTGGGTTGCATGCATTTTCAGCTTACAAAATTCTCATCTTTCGATGGGCTTATGGGAATGATGCTCTATTGTAAGTCTAAGTTGAGGCACACTTGCCTTACTGCACAGTGAAACAGCCAAAGAGAAGAGAAGGATCAGCAAGCAGCACATGCATTAAGTCCACATGGAAAGATCCCTGACAGCTCCTTCTCCTGCGGGGACCCTAGAGGCTGTGCTGGAGAAGGGAAGGAAGGTTTCTGCTACTGTGCCAGAAACCCTTAAGAAAAAGTGATGAGATTTTGCAGAGTTCAAGGGAAAGCACCTTTGGAAGAAGTTTGGCCTAAAGATGCTTCAGAAGCTTCTCTGTGGCAAGGAGGGCCGCTTGTTTGTCCCAGCCACCTGACTAGCTTAGCCCTGAAATAACCACACAGAAACTGTATTAATTAAATCACTGCTTGGCATTAGCTCTAGTTTCTTATTGGCTAATTCTTACATCTTAATTTAACTTCTTTCTTTCTTTCTTTTTTCTCGGTAGCTTTGGAGACTGTCCTGGAACTAGCTCTTGTAGACCAGGCTGGCCTCGAACTCACAAAGATCCACCTGCCTCTGGGATTAAAGGCATGTGCCACCACCGCCCGGCTAATTTAACCCATTTCTATTAATCTGTGTATGGCCACGTGGCAGTGGCTTACCAGGGAAAATTCCCAGAGTCTATCTCCAGCGGATCCATGGTATCTCTCTCCTACTCTGCCTTTCTTCCTCCCAGCATTCAATTCTGTCTTCCCCGCCTACCTAAGTTCTACCCTATCAACTAGGCCAAGGCAGTTTCTTTATTCATTAACCAATGAAAGCAACACATGGACAGAAGGACCTTCTATACCACTTCTCTATAAAAGAGCAAAGCACTGTCACGGGGAAATCTATAGGCAGATGTACAGGACTGAGATCTGAATAGCTGGAATGGCAAGAAAAGCTGGGAACTTCTATGTACCTGCAAAACTGAACTTGGCGTTTGGCGTCAGAATCTGAGATGCCCTTGGTGTAAGCCACAAGGTATTACAGCGTCTCTGTGCTAGATCTCCAATCGCACCTTTGTTAAGCTCAACAAGGCTTCAATGAATAGCCTGGGTATTGTTACATTTGCTACACAACAGTTTCCTCCATATTGAAACATTTCATCCTTCAGGGAAGCTCCTTAAACAGAAATGTAAACAATTCAAGGCAGCTTCAGGAAGTCCCTGAAACTGACCAGGTTCACTAGACCTTCCCTGTTACAGTGAGCAATAAAAATTGAGAGTGCCTGGGCTGGAGAGATGGCTCAGTGGTTAAGAGCATTGCCTGCTCTTCCAAAGGTCCTGAGTTTAATTCCCAGCAACCACATGGTGGCTCACAACCATCTCTGATGAGGTCTGATGCCCTCTTCTGGCCTGCAGACATACACACAGAATATTGTATACATAATAAATAAATAAATATTAAAAAAAAATTGAGAGTGCCTAAAAGACAAACCGAACTGCAAAGAAGACTCTGAACCCAGGCCTGGACCAAGTAGAAACCTGGCAAACTGCCTGGAAGCGTTTAGACCAGAGTTTTGAAAGGACACTCTTCAACCTATTATATGCCCCAGGTTCCCACCTTCTGTGAGATGTCACTCATGCTGGGGTGGGCTTTGGTGATAAAGCTGTCTTTAAGGGGCTGGAGAGCTGGCTCAGTGGTTAAGAGCACTGACTGCTCTTCCAGAGGTCCTGAGTTCAATTCCCAGAAACCACATGGTGGCTCACAGTCATCTATAATGAGACCTGGCGCCCCCTTCTGGAAAGGAAGGAATGCTGTACACATATAAATAAATCTTTTTTTTTTTTTAAAGCTGTCTTTAAGTAAGTTCTGTTACTGTAAGAAACACCTTACCCACTGTGGTGGTTTGAACAAGAATGGCTCCCATAGGCTCATAGATTTCAATGCTTGGTCACCAGGAAGTGGCACTATTAAAAGGTGTGGCCTTTGAGTAAGTGTGGCCTTGTTGGAGGATGTGTGTCACTGGGCATGGGCTTTGAAGTTTCAAATGCTCAAGCCAGGCCCAAAGTCTCAGGCTCTTCCTGCTGCCTGCCAATGTAGAGGCAGAACTCTCAGTTACCTACCTTTCCGGTACCTACATACTACCAGGCTTCCCACAATAATGATCCGGGACTAAACCTCTGAGTGTAAGCAAGCCCCAATTAAATGCCTTCCTTTATAAGAGTTGTCACGGTCATGGTGTATCATCACAGCAATAGAAACCCCAAGACTTCCATATTCCTGTAAGTAACCCTAATAAAACTCACTGGTTCACCAAGCTGGACTATGATCTGCCTCTCTGGGCTGAGTCGACGTGTGTGTTGCAGCTCCCCCAGGAGAAGTTTGTCACACAGCTTTGCATAGGGTACCCCAACGTGAACTCGGCAAATGGGCTCATCTACAAGTGCGGCTACGGCAAGCGGTAAGACGCAAACTGCCTCCGCAGATTGCCTTCATTGCTCAATCTCTTAGTAAATGTGGCGTCATCTGCATGAATGATTACAGATGAGATAGCATCCCTACAGTCAGAAAATGCTCCAAGGAAGTGAATAACTTCCTGAAGTTATCCGTGAAATTCTTATCTTCTCCACAAGATAGAGTGAAGGAAAAAGACGACTCATTTTGTGGAAGGTAGAGATGCTGGCAACACGGAAGCCCAGACAGGCAGGATTATTAGACAGACCAACTAAGGCATCGCCTATGGTACTTTTATATCTGGTCAGTTAATAAACAGGGATTTCTTGGTGAACAAAAAGAAAAAGGAAAAAAAGGAAACCTTGTATCATTAAGAAAACACAAATGAAGCCAGGTGCTGGTGATATATACCTTTAATCCCAGCACTCAGGAGGCAGTGGCAGGCAGATCTCTGAGTTGGAGGCCAGCCTGGTCTACAGAGTGAGTTCCAGGACAATCAGGACTGTTACACAGAGAAACCCTGTCTCACCCCCCCCCACAAAGACCCCCACAAATCAAAGCTATCTTAGTCCCAGTACTCTGGAGGCAGAGGCACAGGACTGCTGAGAGTTCAAAGCTAGCTTCGGTTACTTAGAAAGTTCCAGGATATCCTGGGCTAGATGGGACCTACGTATGAATCCCCAGAACCCATGTAACTAAAGCTTGGATATGCATGCCTGTAACCCCAGTGACGGAGCAGACACAGGCAGCTCCCAGTAGTTCACTGACCAGCCAGCCTGACCAGACCCTAAGCTTCCAGATCACTGAGACTCTGTCTCAGTGCAGTAGAGGAAGACACACTCTGTCATCCTCTGATCTTTGCATGTGCATACACCACACACGCACAAATGCATAATCAAGTAGACTATAACAAAGCAAACCCCTAAAGACAAAAGCCTAAATGACAACCTCGCTCCAAGTGAAATGGAATAGGCACAATAAAAAGACATAATCACAGCCACGTGTGTTGGTAAGGTTGTGGAGTGTCTGCAGCCCCCAAACATCGCCACCGGCCAAGCACCATCGTGCACTTACTATGGACAACAGTCGGACAGTTCCTTGTAAAGTTCAATTTACACTATTTGCACAGCTTAGCAGCCTTCCTCCTAGATATTTGCCCAAGAGAAATAGAAAATGTGTATGTTCACAAAGAATGTGTACAGACATATATAGCAGCTTTATCTGTGTCAGCAAAAACTGGAAACACTCTCAAATGTCCATCAATTGTGAATAGACAAATATTTGCACATCCAAAATATAAAATAGCATGTGTAATGGTCTGTCCCATCCCTTTATGAGATAAGCCCCACCCACTCCCTTCCCTGTCCACTCGAGGCAGGCGGATCTTCCGCTGCCAGTCTGAGCCTTTCATCTCCCCCTATTTTCTTCCCCCTCTCTCTCTGTTTCTTTCCTTATCCCCTTCTTTCTCCCTGTCCCCTTACCTTCCATAACCCACTAAATAAATATCCCACCTCACTCTGCATGGTGTGCCTAGCTGTCTGTCTCTCACCCACCATATGGCTCCCTGCCTAGGACCCACTGCCCCTCATTGCCTGCGGCCACTTAGGAACCCCCTGCCTGGAGTCTGCTGTCTTTGTGGCCCACCTTGGTGTCAGGACCCGCTGCCCATTGCTGCCACTTGAGGACCTGTGGCGTGGACCCACTGCAGCCACTGGGGGATCTGCAACATTTTACCTTTACCATTATAGCATGTATTAATTAAACAGTGGAGTGAGCTACGGGCACATTTTGTTACACAGCAAGGAAGACTCTTAAAAAAACAATGTGCTCAGCAAAAGTCAGATTCCAAAAACCCATGTAAGATTCCAAAAATCTAAGTACTTGTAACTCTAGGCATTAAACTGTAATGACAGAAAGCAGATCCCTGGTTGTCAGTGCTAGGGCCGGAGTGAGGGTTGGCTCTTTGGGAACGAGTGATTAAAATGCTTCAGATCATGATGACAATAGTCATCACACAACTGTTCACGTCTGTGAAAACCTGGGAATTGACATTCTCAACGCTGGTGTATTTTACTGCATAGAAATTGCACAGTAATAAAGCTGATTTAAGGAACGCCTCCAAACAAAGGCTGAAAGTGGGGCAAGGGGCAGAGCTCCCCAGAGCAGTGGGAGGGTGTATGCTTAGCTTTCATGAAGCCTGAATTCAACATGAGGGGGAGGTGGGGGGGGTAAAGGAATAAGAAGAGGAAGAGGAGGAGGAGACAGAAGCAGAAGAGAAGAAAGAAGGGGGAGGAGAGAGAGGAGAAAGAGGAAGGGGAGAGGAAGAGAGGGAGGAAAAAGGCCTGGAAGCTATGTTACTGGAAAAATCACATACAGAATTGCCCCCATGTTTCAATGACCACATTTAGACAGTAAAACCAATCATCTCCGGGTTTCAACAAGCACTGGACTCTTTTTTTTTTCATTTAAAAAAAATTTTTATGTGCAGCTAGGCAGTAGTGGCACACACTTTTAATGTGTGGCAGAGGCAGGTGAATCTGTGAGTTCAAGGCCAGCCTGGTCTACAGAGTAAGTTCCAGGACAGATTCCAAAGCTACAGAGAAACTCTGCCTCAAAACAACAACAACAACAACAAACAAACAAAAGAATGAAAAGAAAAAGAAAAAAAAATTATGTGCATTGAATGCCCTAGAACTGGAGTTACAGAAGGTGTGAACTGCCATGTGGTTGCTGGGAATTGAACCCGGATCCTTTGGAAGAGCAGTCAGTGTTCTTAACCACTGAGCTGTCTCTCCAGCCCCAGGTTCTGTCTTCTTGCTCTTATTTTTCTAGACCAACAATCTGGAAAATAACAATAACATAATAAATAGAATAACAGCGATGAACCCAGGCTGTCTGTGGGCTGGTGGTGTTGGTAGTCCCTCCTTCGAATGCATCTATTGTCTCTAAAGAGGCTCCCTCATCTTCAGAGAAGAGGGTACATAGTAGACTTGCTGGGCATATCAGGGAGCACACATGGACACACCCTTTTCAAGGTGTTATTCATAGTGTGTACTAAAATCTAGTGCACAAGCCTTTCCCCTTAGCAACCCACTTCTATGAAGAAGCTCTAAGCCAGGCATGCTAGTATGCACATCTGTAATCTTAATACTTGGGCAGTAGAGGCAGGAGGATTGTGGTAAGTTGGAGGCTATTCTACGTAGTGAGACCCTATCTCAAAACACAACAAAACAAACAAACAAAAAACCAAACAGAGGCCGGAGAGAGAACTCAGTGGTGAGGAGCAATGGCTGTTCTTGCAGGGGACCCAGGTTTGGTTCCAGCACCCACCTGGTAGCTCACAACCTTCTGTAACTCCAGTTCCAGGGAATATGTCCTCTTCAGGCCTCTGTGGGCACTGCACATACATGGGGCATATGCATACACACAGGCAAAACATTCACACACATAAAATAAATAAATAACTCAAACAATAACAAAGATTCTATCCATAGAAGTGCTAGCCAAGAGGCCAGCAAGATGGCTTAGGGAATTAAGGCACTTGCTGGACAAGCCTGGAAACCCGAGTTCAATCCGCAAACCCATACATTGGTTGACGTGGGAAGACCCACCCTGAAAGTGGGCAGCATCTGCCCCGGTTTGGGACCCTGGATTGTATAGGGGTAGAATGCTAACCATGCAGACATCCACTCTCTGCTCTTGACCCCATGAGACTGTTTCAAGTTCCTGCTTTGACCTCCCCTCGCTGATGGCCTGTAACCTGGAGCTGTGGGCTAAAATAAACCCTTTCTCCATATGTCTTTTTGGGGCATTTATCCCAGCTACAAAAGCCAAAGGAGGACGGAGCCCAAACCTCTGTAGGGTTGAGCACGGATCTGAGCTTCCTGATCCTCCATGATGTGCGGACATTCTCCTCACACTCCTTCCATCATCAACTCCACCTGCCTTCCGTGACATGGTGGACTGACGTGAACCAGAGGAGAGCCTCCCTCTCCGAAGGTCTTCAGGTGTGCATCACAGGGACAAGAAGAGTGAGTGATGAGCTTTGTTCCGGGTTCTTTCTTTCACTCATGGTTCTAGGGTCTGCTTGCCTTCAGCTTCATCTCAAGTGGGCAGCTGCCACCTGCCTAGGTTTGTATTCTGTGAACATCCAGGAACAGCATAACCGATCCGACCCTACACATAGGAGCCCAGTCAGCCCCTCCTTTGTGCCTGCAAGAGTGAGATACAACATAGAGGTCACATGCTTCTAAGAAAGTAGTTCAGGATCTCTGTGGCCCTCCTGTGACTTGACCCCAGGGTCAGGCCTTAATGCAAACAGGGCCTCCTGCAAGGGGAGAGGAACCCTGGAACAGAGAGGCACCTGCCTCCCCTGGAGCATGCTACCATTGCTTCTAGTAAGAATGCACTGAGAATGACCTTGACCTTCTGCTTCTCCAGCCTCCACTGCCCAACTTCTGGGACTGCAGGTGTGCCCCACTATGCCCAGCTTATTCAGCCCAGGGCTTCATGTGTGCTAGGTGAGCACTCTACCAACTGAACCACATGTTTTGAGAAGTAGTGGTCTTGAACTCACAATAGTCCTCCCATCTCAGCCTCTCTGGTGCTGAGATCCCAGGCCTGTGTCACTAGATCTGGATTAGTTTCACATATTCATGTGAAAAATCAACAACGTAAGGCTGGGTACGGGCACACTCCTGTAGTTCCGGTGTTTGGTGTTTGGGAGGCAGAGGCAGGACGGTTAGCTCGAGGCCAGTCTGGGTTATACAGTGAGACTGTGAATCAAATGCGAGGGGGAAGGGGAGACAAGGAAGGAAGGAAGGGAAATGAAAGGAAAAAGGAGGGGGGTGGAAGGTGAGAGGGAAGGGAGTGAAAGGACAGAAAGAAAGGTCACGTGGGGGCAGTAGCATTTGCTGAAAATACACTTAAACGTCACGCTCAGCTGGCTGGCAGGTCCGGGGCTGCAGAGGATGGCCTGGAGCAGTAGAGAATGGACCGTTTTTTTTGCAGATGGGCTGAGGAGCCAGCTGCTGCCCTGTTACCTAAACGGCAGCACAGACACAGTTATTTCCATCCCTTCTTTTGTCATAAAGCATCTCTTTTGTAAACCCAGAAAGTGTAGTGGGATATTGTTTGTATTTTGATAAATAAATCTTGCCTGAAGACCAGAGGCAGAGCTAAAGCCACTAGGGATCAGGCAATGGTAACACACACCTTTAATCCCAGGATTTGAGAGAGACAGTCTGACCCCATGTTTCAACACTAGGGTCCACAGCACAGAAACACAGTGAGCTAAAGTGGACAAGCGGCTGCTGGTGTCCTCTGGGTCTTGCTGCTGGATAGAAGGGACAGATGGTCACATAGCTACCTGGTCCACCACAAGTGGGCTCAGGCATCTGCCCGTTTCTGAGTGTGTACAGCTTTCAGGTTGGAAGGACCAGCATGGGTGTGCCCTATAGCTCCCAGCAAAGAAAGAGAGGAGAGCTGGGGGCTAGGCATGTGGTTCAGTTGGTAATGTGCAAGCTTTTTGCAGCATTAAGCTGTGGGTTCAATCCCCAGCATGGCATGAACAGGCGTGTTCTGTAATCCCAGCACTCAGGAGGTGAATTCACGAGTATCAAGACTTCAAAATCTTGCTTGGCTACATAGTGAGTTTGAGGCCAGCTTGGGCTACATGAAACCCTATATCAAAAAATAATATCTACTTTCTAAAAGCTGTATGGTATCCCACAGCTATAATCCCAGTGCTGAGTGTTGGGAATTTTTCCTAACGCAAACTCTCTGCCTATGCAAAATCCTAATCAAGCCAAATTAAGAAATATCCAGGTTTAATGGGATTCCTGTGCTCTTGGGTGGCCCCAACAGGGAACCGGGAGGCCATGACTGTGACCACTGAGGGGAGAGGAAAGAGACCACCTGATTCTCCTTTGGGAGCTATCTTGAATACCCCGTGGGAGTGGCATGCTGGGATTTGGAGTCCAGACCAATACAACTCTCAGACCTGGGGGCGGGGGGTGGGGGTGGGGGGTCTATGCTCCCAATTTAACACTGAGGCTGAGGGAGACAGGAGGTCCATTCATCTCTTAGAGCCCAGCATAGGCTGGCCACCCTGGACTACATTGTTGCTGTAAGCCCTCACCCCTTGATTTAAAAACAAAAAGTTTGAATAAATTATTTATTCTGAGGCAAGCTCCTGTGGTCCTCTGAGCATAATAGCTCAGAATAGCATCTTAACCAGAACAGCTGTAATTACCTCAAAGGGGCCTTCACTATCAGACAGGCTGCTGTTTCTTCAAGGAGGGAGGAGGTAGGAGGATCATTAGCCCCTCACCTGAGATTCTAGTTGCTCCCTGCTGTATGGCCCAAAGCCCTACCCAGCTGTATCTCATTCTGCCCCAGCTGCCTGTGCCCACGAGGTAGTAAGTGGGATGTGGACCGTTAGCTAACGTGGAGTTCTATCTATGGGGAAGCAGTCACCCATGCTCCTGTAGGCAAGTCCATTGACTCATTGGTTCACCAGCCTGGGTGCGGCTGGAATTGTTCCTTCCGTCTGGGCTACTACCCTGTCTGGGTAAGAATGGCTCTCCTCAGGAAAAGTTAGCAAACGCCTATAGAGTAGAGCTTGCAGAGTGAATCTGCACTCCTCTGCCTTGTAAGGATCGCAAAGGGAGGCCCACGTCAGCGGTCCTCACTTTGATCTTGGTCTTCTCAGCCTTTGGCGCTGTGAGAAGTGGATCTGTTCTGGGGAGGGCTGCAGTAGTTAGTATAAGGCTCCTGGGGTCAAGCCTGCCTTCCCAGGGGCAAGAACGAAGCAAGCAGCGATCCAGGGAACACCGGAGCCAGTGAGCAGGGTTTATAGATAGACGCTAAGAGGAGGTCTGGGAATGAAGACCCTGAAAGGATCCAGGCAGAAGGGAGGGGGTGATGGGACGGTGGGAGGCGTAGGCTGGGGACAGGTCAGGTGGTGCAGAATGGCTGGAACAGGAAGTGGGGGGAGGAGGGACGAAGCAGGGCCTGGTGCCCCCAGGCAGAGCCGGTCTACTGCAGCCACAGGCGCCTGGCAAGCACACGTGGTCTGTGAGAAAGCTTTAACTCATCTGTGGTAAAACTGTTAAAAATTACACATGTTATCATTGAGTATTTTATATAATTACACATTCTCTCTATAAAATCACACCATTGCATATGTAACTATTACACAGACATACGTAATTTATAAAGTAGGGGTTGAGCTTATATAGTTAGAAGGACCCTGAGTCTGATGTCACTGCTCTTTGGGAATTTAGCTGCACTAGAACAGTACAGTTGTAGGGCATGACAGTGCGTGCCTGTAATTCCAGGACTTGGGAGACAGAGGTTAGAGGATCCCACCCCCATTTGGAGCACTCACTGGGGAGGGCACATTGGCATCTCCTTCCCCATTAGGAGCACTCACTGGTGAGGGCGCACTGGCATCTTCCCCCCCCCCCCATTTGGAGCACTCACTGGGAAGGGCACACTGGCATCTTCTCCCCCCATTAGGAGCACTCACTCGGGAGGGCACACTGGCATCTCCTTCCCCATTAGGAGCACTCACTGGGGAGGGCACACTGGCATCTTCTCCCCCTCCCCTCCCGCCCATTAGGCGCACTCACTGGTGAGGGCGCACTGGCATCTCCTCCCCCCCATAGGAGCACTCACTGGGGAGGGCACACTGGCATCTTCTTCCCCCTGTATATTCTGATTTAGGGTGTTTTTCCTGCCTCAGAACAGGACCCCAAGGCAGGAACCTAGAAGCAGGAACTGAAGCAGAGGTCTTGGAGGAATGAAGACAAGGCCTACCAGCCTGGGGATAGCAATGCCAACAGTGGGCTGGGCCCCTCCCACATCAATCATTAATCAAGAAAATGTGGCTGGAATGTAGTGGGTGGCCTTTAATCTCAGCACCTGGGCAGTGGCGGGTAGGTTTCTGTGAGTTCCAGGCCAGCCAAGGAGAGGGGGAGGGAGGGAGGGAGGGAGGGAGGAAGGAAGGAGAGAGAGAGAGAGAGAGAGAGAGAGAGAGAGAGAGAGAGAGAGAGAGACCCGCCTTAGGAAAACCAATAAATGAATGAATGTATAAATGAATGAATGAATAAACAAATAAACAAACAAACAAATGTCTCAGTTAATCTAATGGGGGCACTTTCTCAATTGAAGTTCCTTTTCTCAGGCGGTGTTGGTGCTGGTCTTTAAT
Organism: Alexandromys fortis; assembly: GCF_014885135.2. Taxonomy (NCBI): domain Eukaryota; kingdom Metazoa; phylum Chordata; class Mammalia; order Rodentia; family Cricetidae; genus Alexandromys; species Alexandromys fortis. The sequence continues at coordinate 23,654,933 of NW_026067924.1, read as the reverse complement.
CCCAGAAGCAGAGGCAGGCCAATCTCTGTGAGTTCAAGGTCACCCTCGTCTACAAAGCAAGTTCCAGGACGGTCAGGGCTACACAAAGACACCCTTTCTCAAAACAAAACCAAAAATAAGAAACAAAAACAAACAAAAACCAAAAAGCTGACAAAACTAACCAGTACAGACTCCCGTGGTCGACTGTGCCAGAGTGGTGAGCAGCGGTGAGCAGAAGCGAAACAGCCTGCAGGCAACCACCAGCTCCCCAGGAGAAAGCTAATCCCTTCCAGGACGGAGCCCCCAGTACTTGATTGCCTCCCACCTGGCCCTGGCTCTTAAAGACACAGCGCGTAGCCCAGCCCGAGCATTCTCTTCCTGCTCGCCTGCTGGGCCCCTCAGCAGAAGTGAGGAAATTTCACTATCAAACGTCCACCTGCTGAGACAGGAGGGCAACGATTGAGAGTCTATAGGCCAGATAAATACCATCCGCGTTTGCGCCACCTGCAAAGCTTTTTATATTTTAAAATGGGAAAAGCACTACTCTGGGGGGGGGGAGTTATTAGAAGGGTTAAGAATTTTGCCTTGTGACCCACAAAACCTAAACATTTACCATCTGGCTGGCCCTTTATATAAAAGGTTTCCATCCCTGCTGGAAACCATGTCTAGCACACAGTAGGTCGGAGAGACTGAAGGAACCGGATGAGAGATCGTCACATTCCACTGAAAGAACTCAAGCAGGAGCCGGGAGGTGGCTCCAGGGAGAACTGATTTTCAGAGGCATTTATTCACGGAAGGGTCAGGCAGCGGGGACTGTAGAGGGTGGGGCGAATACAGAATCAGGACCAGGGGCCGGAAGAACAAAGAGGAGCTGAAGGGAACTAGGGGTGGGGAACGGGAAACTGGGAGCGCTAGGGGACCGGCGCTTGCTCAGGAGCCTCTTGCTGAGAAGGGAGCTTTCCAGCGCAGTTAGCGGCCTTAGCTTAAGACTTTCCTCCCTTCCCAGACGGCAGCCTGCAATTTTCTGGCCTCTCCCTAGAAACTGAATTTACAGTAAAAGTACGCCGCCTAACCCTAGTAACCTTACGCAACCCTAGTGACTCCTGGTTTTATCTGAGCAGATTGTAATACCGCATAAGCGGCCTCTGAAGGCCACCCTGTAATCTCAGTTTTGGAAAAAAGAAACAGATGGAGGAGGGGAGGCCCCTTTGGAACCTGTTAAACAACCAAATTCCCAAAGCTTCCAAAATCCTCTCCGCAGCCATCCGGGGACCAAGAAGTAAAATTCCTCATACCCTGACCGTGCCTTATTCTTCTCTGAGTACCTTTCTATTTTTAATAAACTCCAGTTATATTTTACAGCGGCTCATCCTGAAATTTTTTGGCTGCTCGACCATACGGCCAAGGATCCAGTTTTTGCCTGAAAATAGGTGTGTGGGGGGGGGGGGGCTCCGGAGATCTGGCAAGAGATAGCAGGAGGCAAATCTCCATCCCGTGTGGACGTTGACACGAACAGACCAGATGCTACCTGTGCAGTGCACGCCCTCATAAACCAACTCAGCACGGGCCACGGTCTAGCATCGGACACGTCAAAGCCCAAGGCTCCTAACAGCACACACTGGTTTGCATAGAGCTTTGAACTCACTGGTTCCTCTAGGCTTCATGGAACTGTATAACCCCTGACCATCATAGAGCTAAGATTGTTGTGGTGACCCACAGATTACCTTGACTCCGTAGTCATGGCAACAAGGTAAGCAAATGATACCATGATAAAGGTTTAAATAGCTGTGGCCATTGTGGTGGTAAATAGGACTGGTAATAATATCTCTTAGGAGGGAACGGTGTCGCAGACCCTCACCCGAGGATTTCAGCCACCACTCTCTCCTGTTCCACTCCCAGCTGCGTGTGGGCTTGGGATGGAGGAAGGGTGTTAAAGGAGGTAAGAAGTGGAAGGCTGGCTGAGGGTTAGCACTCCAGCGATGGAACTTTTGTGGGTTGTCATGCACACCATGACGGGACACTTGGTGATTCAACTGCCCTCATGGGGGTTTCTCTTGATGGATGAAGCACCAGGACCAAAAACCGTTAGGAGAGGAAAGGGTTTATTCTCACACACAGTTCCACGTCATAGTTCATCAATTAAAAGCTTTCAAGACAAGAACTCAAGCAGGGCAGGAACCTGGAGGCAGGAGCTGATGCAGAGGCCACAGAGAAATGTTGCTTACTGGCTTGTTCCGCGTGGCTTGCTCAACCTGCTTTTTTAGGGCACCCAGGACCACCTGCCCAGGGGTGGCACCACCCACGACGTACTGGACCTTCTCACATCAATCACTAATATAGCCTGGCCTACAGGTCTTATGGAGGCATTTTCTCAGCTGAGGTTCCCTTCTCTCAGACGACTCTAACCTGCCGTCCTCTGAGATCTCCTAAGCAACAGTTAGACATGAATAGAATCATATCTGTCTGCTGGAGAGTTACAGGCAGTTGCCAATCAAACACAGAACAATAGAGACTCTTAACTGATGGCTCATCTCTCCAGCTCCCACCTTTTCCCCACCCCTCCTTTTTTTTTTTTTTTTTTTTGAGATAGTTTCTTACTGGCTTAGAAATTGCAAGAGCAAACTCAGGATCTTTCTCCATAGTTGCCACCTCCCTACTGCTGGAATCACAAGCATGGACCACTATGCCCATCTTCATTGTTTAACTTAAGTTTTAAAAAGAAACAGTGTTGGAGACCAGCTAAGACCCTTGTGTATGCTAAGTGCATACCCTACCACGAAAATGCACCCCTGGTCCACATTTTTTAACAAAGGGTGTATTATGGAATTATGGGTTTAGTTGGTACAGCTGAAGTTATCAAACTGTTCTAAAAAGCATCATTGATGCCTAAGTGGTGGCATACGCCTGGATGTACTTGGAAAGCTGAGGCAGGACAGTTGGTATAGGTTTGAGACCAGACTGGGCTACATGAGTACCAGACAGGTCAGTCAGAGCTATATACTATACAAAACAAAACAAAATTATTAAAGTCTCTTATTTTTTCTTGTTTCCATTTTCATGCATGTGTATATATGTTTTACATGTATAGGAGCATATGTATATGGGAAAATATATGTGTGGGTGCATGTGTATGTTTGCATCACACACGTGTGGACATCTGAGATTAATATCAGGAAGTATCTTCAATTAGTCTTTCACCTTATTCATTAAGGCAGAGTCTCTCAGTCAAATCCAGAGTGCACTGATCTGTCTTGTCTTGTGGGAACGCAGCTCACTCTGGGGAACCTCTCTGTCTCCCTCTTCAGAGGCTAGAAGTCTAGGCAGGCCACCACACCCAAATGACATCCATATGGGTTTGGGAGCTCAAGCTTGCAGGCCCTTTAACCTTCTAAGCCACCTCTTGAACCCCTTGTTTTGCTTATTGAGACAGAGTTTCATGTAGCCTACACTGGCTTCAAATCCTTCTTGTGGTCAAGAATGACCTTGGATTCCTGTCTTGTCTTTACCTCCCACGTGCTGGGATTACAGGTCTGTGACATTGTATCTGGCCTATTGAGGTCTTAAACAGTTAACTCTTTTCATGCACACACGGTATCTTATAGCAAGAACATGGATCTTTGCTCCAAAAAAAATCACACGAGACAAGAGAAAAAGATCACACTATCATAAACATTTTTGTTGTTTTAGTCCAGGCTGGCATTGAACATGCTATTCTGTTGAGGATGACATTGATCCCCTGTTTCTACCTCCCAAGAGCTGGAAAGACAGATTTGCACCACCGTACCTGGTCTTTTTATATATCTTTGGAAAATGCTCAAAGCACAGTTTATGAAGTGAAATTTCCATGATGAAAAGTATAAGAAATATCTGGGACTATAACTCCTGAAGGAGCAAGGACACGGCAGCCCACAGTGTCCTGACGGGAGACCCAGAAGCAGAAGCACGTCTCCCAGGGACTGGGCGACGTGAAGTGAGTGCTGGGCTATAAATAGTGACAGCCAGTTTACAGTACAGGCTGATGAAGTAAGGGACCATAAACATGCATAAATAGAGCATGGCTGTTAGCTATAAACACCGGACCAAAATGCGTCTACTGTGGAGAGAGACTGGGGGCTCTGTTTAGGTTGGAGAAACCTCAACAGCTGTGGAAAGACAAGATGGCATATCAGTTTTGGGGCCAGACAAAGCAAGGTTTGAACCCTTGCTCTTTCACTAGCTGTACGAGGCTGGGTGAGTTATTCCCCGCCGCCCCCCCTCCCCCAAATGCAATTCACCAAATTCACCATGTGGCTCCTGACCGTACTAGCACTAGGCGCCAATGCTACGGAGAGTTCTAAATAGAAGCAAAAAAAAAAAAAAAAAAATATAAATATAAAAAAAATTTCCCACAAGCAGTGTCTCCCTCACTCTTGGTGTTTTTGCTAAGCCATTATCTTACCCCCCCCCCACCTCCCAGGATATTGCCAGTGTCTTATAAAAGGGATTATGGATTCGTGGGCACGGTATCTGACTCGTGATGCCTTCTCAGGAGCTACTGAGATAATCAGCCTCGCGAAAACAACACGTTCAGATAATAAAGGTAGATTAGTGTTAACTGGATTATGTGCTCAATGTCTAGCCCCGTCTGATTGCAGGGGTGACCTTTTCTCACCCTCGTAACAATTCCTTGATTGTCTCTGCGAATATCCCAATCAAATGAGCGGGATACAGAAGCTTGGCGATCTTGCCTTGCTTGTGCGGTGGGGGTGGGAGGGTGGGGGAGGAGGCAGGCTCTGCTCCTGCAGGCACCGAGGAAAATTCCTCCGGCCAATGGGAGTTTCAGCAGCTGTCTGAGCACCAAAAAGGGAGAGAATCTGTGAGAGGGATAAGCGCGTTCCAGGCACTGTGTACAGCTTCAGGACAGCCCTAACGTGCGTGTGTGAGTGACATGCTTGAGATGGGGGCTGAAGGGAAAAGAACAGTTGAACGTGGGCCAAGGCTGGTGAGCTCAGTTTCTTGGCCTCCGCTGGCCCTCAGTGATGTAGGGGTTCGTGGGTACTCAGGTGAACCCAGGCCTCTGTATGAAGTGCTGTGACTGAAGCAGGCCAAGCGAGGCACGGGATCCCAGACGTCGGCCAGGCTATGCATAGATGGTAGGGAGCTAGGAAGTATATCTGGGCGTATGGAAGGGATCAAGAGCTGCACAATGAATCTGACAACATACTCCCAATCAGACAACACTATTCCTCTTTAGCAGGCGGGATATTATAGCAGCGCAGATACAAATTAATGTAGACGTTAATGTTTTAAGTGCAGTGTAAACAACACGGGAGGGAGGAGGGGTTTGACACGTATAAAGCCCTAACTTTGTCCCCACACTGCAAATAAACTAATAGCCATAGCCGGCTGGATGTGATGGACCCTACTTGTAATTCCAGCTCTCAGTAGTCTGAGGCTAGCAGCTATGAACTAAGGCCACCCTGTCTCAAAATAAAGTAAGGGCCTGGCCAGACTGTTTGCCTAGCCTACTTAGCATGTGTGAAGCCCTGCAGGTTCACCCCCATGCTGGGGAGGAAGTGTGTGTGTGTTGTGTGTGTGTGTGTGTGTGTGTGTGTGTAAGCAGAACCAGAGAGGTAGGTCAGCTGGGTAAGGTGTTTAGCACACCAGCAGGAGGCCTTGTTTTTGTGAACCCAAGAGGAAATATTGCCCACAGAATACTGGGTGTCTAGCAAACTTGGGGTCTTACTGTTGACCACTCAAGAGTTTAAATCCAAGAGCACCTCCCCCCAAGGCACACACTAGAGCAATAACTCTGTGCTCAGGAGCCATAGTCCGGTTGCCTCTTCATGATTTTGCTGGTTCAAAGCTCACATTCTCCACCAGTCACGTCACACATAATTTTCTATTTACTGAGAGAACTAATGGAGGTTCCAGGCCTTTACTTTCATCTGCAGGGAGGAAACAGGGCCATCCTGTTGACCCTTCTGAGGCAAGGGTCGGATATCCCCTACTCCCCCGCATCCTCTTCCTTGCTCTCAAAGATAGCCCTGGGTCTTCAGTCTTCAGGTAGAATTTAACTTCATTTCTTCTAGGCTCATTCTTTCTTTCACTGTAATGTCTATTAGGTTAACTCCCCTCTCAACCACGTCACCAGTCACCCCCAGTTCCCACTAAGGTTGTTCCAGTGGCCTCTCCCCCATTTTCATTTAACCTAGTGTCAAATTAATCATCAACAGCTGATTTGAAATATCACTTAAAAGGCCTATGCTTCTTTGTCAAGAACTTTCGATAGTTCTTTGAGTCTTAGGGGAGCTCAGATTCTCCAATTTGTTGTTATTCAGCTCTATTAGAATCACGCCCCCCCCCCCCCATTCTCTGCGGGGAGATGATCAGGTCCCTGGAACCCAGCCAGCTCCGGCCTTCCACCTCCCAGGACCACCCTGATGAAACTGCATCACCTCCAGAAGACCCGGTTTGATTCCCAGCATGTCACCCGAAGCTTTCTTTGGCCGATGTGCTTTTTTATTGCTTGGGGCCCCAGCAAATCTGACTTTGAATTGTGTCCCACCCTAGTGACTTTGTCTGGCAGGTGTGGGTTCCTGTTTCCTGCGGAATCCCATAACTTAAGGAATCAGGAACTCAAAAAATGCCCAATGAATGATTGGATGAGCAAAGGCACACACATTTGTCGGGCCTTTTGCAAAATTCCAGCACCCGCCCAGTCTCCCCACTTGGGTGAGCCCTATCCCTGGTTCCAAGTATTTGTTTCCTGGTTGTCCGCTCTCCAGGAATTAGCCTGACTGCAGAATGGTGTTGCAGCGGCCCTTTTTTCTGGATGGGAGCCCACCGTCGGATTGGGTCGGGAATGCAGGGAACCAACGCCCACTGTTGCGCCAGGGCCGTCTGCTGCGCTGGGGGACCTCAGTATAGCCCCTCTACCTCCTGTTCACAGCTATTGGTGGACGGGGAGGGCGGGCGGGTCCTCGCGATAGCCCCTCGGCTCCCCTCCCTTATTTCCCGGGGTGGGGACGCCGGGAGGCGGGAGGTGAGGAGGGGCTGCCGAGGGGCGTCGGGTTACATCTCCGCCTCCTCTGCTTGAGCTGGAGCCGCCGCGGTTGCGGGACTACAGTTGGGAAACATGCTGGACGCGAGCGGCTGGAGCCGGACGGCGTGGACGTGGGCGCTGCTGCTGCAGTTGTTGCTGGCGGGGCCCGGAGGCTGCCTGAGCCGTCAAGAGCTCTTCCCCTTCGGCCCTGGGCAGGGGGACCTAGAGCTGGAGGCTGGGGACGACGTGGTGTCCCCCGCTCTGGAACTGATCGGAGAGCTGAGCTTCTATGATCGTTCGGACATCACGTCGGTCTATGTGAGTTAGGGCCGGGAGGGGAGCGATACCAGGGTACGCTGGGGGCGCCAGTCCAGAGAGATAGATGTGGGACCTGGGCGTCACCCGCGGGGACCCGAGAGCTAAGCTGCCTGGGCGCGGGGCCCTCTACTGGATCTGTGCGCCTAGAGGATCCCCATTGACGGTCCTGTCACCCAAGGAGCACGCGAGGTCTAGGGTGGCATCGGCTTCCTATATCCATCCATCTCCGCTGCGCCCTTCCTGGACCTGGGGACCTCGGGTGGAGTTTTCCTTCTCTGTTCAGTGTGCCTCTCGCCTTTGTCCCGAGTCTTCTTTCTGGGACAGGTCCCGGTACCCCGCTGCGCAATGACCAGAATTGGGTCGTAGCCTGCGCGCGCTGAGAGACTCTGGGGATGGTGAGCTGGAAAGGAACTGGGAAATCGTGCTGCGCCGCCCCGCCCCGCCCCAGAGTTCAGCTACAGCCCCTGCATCTGTGTGCGTGGGTTCTCGCTACGTCTTGGCAGAGATTCTGCTTTCTTAGTTGGGCTCGTTTCAGAGTCCAGAGGTCAGGGCTAGGAACTCAGGGCGCCCCGGTGATACAATTTCCTGTGGCTGAGGTTGTCACCCAGGGGCCCCAGATGAGGAGGGGGACCAGCATGACCTTTTAGATCACTCGAACCTCCCCAGTTCCGGCAGGGCCTGGGCTCGCTGTCTGCCTGGTCATGCCCCTTCGTGCTGCTCCGGCACACCATGTGGATTTGATATAAAGCCAGTGTGCATTCCACAAGTGGGGGGACTCTACAAAGGGTGGCTGGAGCCTGTCCTGCGTGGGAGTGGCTCTGCTCCCCAGCCTGGCCTGGGCAGATAGCGTGGGGCAACACCCACGTGCAGCTTGTCTGCTTTGCCTAGAAAGAATGGGTCCTTAGTCACACCCACAAAGAATTCTCACCCTTTGCTGGCTGATTGCCCTGGGCTCCGTGGGAAGCTGGGACTTTAGCATGCTTTCAAAAAACACGATAAATGAAATCCCCCACCTTACCAATGAAAACAACTTGTTGAAACACATTAAATTATTTTAAAAAATATATCAACTTTTATGTAGTATTCAGACTTCTCCCTCCTTCCCAGCGCTACTCCCCCCCAAAAAAAAAAAATTGGGGAGCTAGGGATCAAATCCAGGGCCTCTGCATGAAAGACAAGCACTCTAAGCCAACTGCTTCATCTCCAGCCCATCTTGTCTTCCTTTTAAACCGCACGAAGTACTACGTGTAGTAGTAGCACCAGTGATAGGTTAGGGAGGATCTCAGAGGCCATCTGAGGCGTATCTATAGCTATCTGCCAGATTTCACACGGGGAATGAAGAAGCGAGGCAGAGGCCATGGTAGTACCGGCCTGAAATCCCACCCTTGTGAGGTAAAGCTAGGAGGATCTGGAGTCAGGCCAGTCTGGACTACGGGTTTTAAATTCTGCCTTTAAGCACCAGGAAATAACTTGGGAGGTGACTTGGTAGATAAACGCATTTTGCTTGTCAAACCTGACAACCTAAGTTCATTTCCCCCAACTTTAGGACCTATATAGTTAAAGGAGAAAACAGACTCCTCAAGGCTGTTACCCCCCTCCCCTCCTCTCCCCTCCATGATTTTAAAACCTCCCCTAACAAGCAGAGCACCAGACCAGGCAGAGCTAGGGTCAAGAGGCTTTGGCCTGATTTAACTCTGACGCTAGAAGCCACAAAGGAGTCCAGATGGAGAGTGTCCTGTGTCTAGCAGACGCTAAAACCAACCATCAGGGACAGGAAGTAGGAGTCTGGAGACACTGGTTTATTAGGGGAAAGAGTAAAATAAAGACATAAATAAGCTGGGGGTGGTGGCAAAGGCTTGGAATCTCAGCACTCAGGGTAGAAGTAGAAGGATCATGAGTAAGAATTTGAGGATATCCTGGGATACAGAAACCTTTGTCTGAATAAGCAAGCAAAATTAAGCTGAGTTTGGAGTTCTGGAAAATGACAACTATCATTTATTGATGCCCTGAGGAGGTAGTTTCCTGAATGTGGTCCCAGGACCCCCGAGCACAAGGAATTCAGAAGGTCAATAATTATTTTAAATAGTACTAAGGTGTTGTTAGCGATCTTCTTTTCCTTTATTTGTATTTTATGTATGTGAGTGTTTGCCTGCATGTATGTCTGTGCACCACACGTGTGCAGTGCCAGAAGAGGCCAGAAGAGGGCAATGGATCACCTAGGACTGGGGTCCCATCTGGATGCTGAGCTAGAACCTGGGTTAAATGCTCTTAACTGCTGAGTTATTTATTTTACTAAATTTTTTTTTTGTTGGATGTGTGGGCATGTGTGCCATGGCGCATGTGCAGAGGTTAAAGAGCAGCCCATGGGAATGGGTTTTATTCTGCTGCTGTGGGCTGCAGGGATGGAATTTAGGCAACTCAAGACTTCAGGCTGTGAGAGAAGAACCTTTATGCACTGAAATTCACTCAGCCACCCTGCCAAACCCAACTAATTTTTTATTTTGTTCTCCCTTTCTTTCTTTCTTTCTTTCTTTCTTTCTTTCTTTCTTTCTTTCTTTCTTTCTGTTGGTTTTTTGTTTCTTGTTTTTCGAGACAGGGTTTCTCAGTAGCCACGGAGCCAGTCCTGGAACTCTCTTTGTAGACCAGGTTAACCTCAAACTCACAGAGATCTGCCTGCCTCTTTCTCCCAAGTGCTGGTATTAAAGGCGTGCCCCACCACTGCCCTGCTAGCTTTTATTAATTTAGTTGCCCAGGAATGTATGGGGGAGTTTGCTAGGGGCTGCATGGTACACACTTGTCTGTCCCCGCAGGTCAAATATAGAAGCAGCCACCTTCCATTTAGCTGGATATCAGGTTGATTTGCAAAATGTGAAGCAAAATGTCTTTACTCCCCACATATTTTTGTTTGGGAAATATGACCATGTGAATTAAATGTTGTTTCTGTTACCATGTAACAAATTCATTATTAAAATGTAAGTATTTAACTTGCTCTTGGGTTTACTCTCTCATATCACAAATGTTCATTACAGTACTTTGGGAATCTTCAAAAACTGTTAAGTGTTTAAAGGGCTCCTGAAACCAAAATGCCCAAAGGCTGGTCATATGACTCTCCAGACACTGAGTTTAAGGACAAGGAAAGCATGGCTGGGAATTTCTTCCGGAAGAGGCAGGAGCCCTGTTGGATACTAGTGCCCTCCTGTAGGCCTCTGCAGGATCCCTGCTTTGTGATGTGTGATTCCCCAGAGGAATGCCCTGAATGACCAGTAAATCCAGCTGTTCTCCGGATCCTGTCCAGGATTTAAGCCCCACCCAGAGCACCAAGCCATTGAAATTTCAGAGCCTTGCTGATGAGAGTTTTTCAAAACGGTTGTTCAGAGCAATGAAAACATTTCCTGCCCTGGATTGGAATGCCGTCTCCGTTTGCTTGCTCATTATCATGTTAACAGGGCCACCCTCACCGGGTCTGTAGGGCAATGAAATAATTTCTAGAACACGATTTTAGTGAGTATTGAATTAATTGTGATTCATAAAGATGGCTAAGGATATCAGTTATGATTAAATATAAATAATCTAGCTACGCGGTGCACGCCTTTAATCCCAGCACTTGGGAGGCAGAGGCAGGCCGACCTCAGTGAGTTCGAGGCCAGCCTGGTCTATAAAGGGAGTTCCACGTGGGCACAGCAGCATGGCTGTGACCTCAGCATGCAGAGGCAAAGGCAGGATTCCTGGGTCTTGCAGGTCATTATTTCTAGTCAGCAAACCCCAGGTTCAAGGACAGACACTGTCTCAGAAAAATAAGGGGGGGGAGGGGCTGACTAAACAAGTCAACCTGACATAGACCCCTGGCTTTCACATGCATCTGTCTGTGCACACACAAGTCCACATAGAGACATGTATATACATGTACACACAGAAAGTTGTTGTATGCTATTATCCCAGTGTGCGCTCATGCATGAACACACATGTTCACGGGCAGCGTTGCTACCTCCCAGGACATTAATGGGCTATTGTCTGAAACTGTTCAGGTTGCTCCAAACACCGGGATTCTGGCCCAGAGAGAGAGGAGGGCAGCTGAATCTATCCTAAGCCCAGTGCCTGGAACCGTGATTCCTAGATGAAGAAGCACCTGCTTCTCCTTTAGTCCACGGTTCCAGTGGTTGGAGAAGTGACTATGGTTGAGTCTCAAAATCCAAAATAGTATTAATTCCAGTAGGGGCTGAAATGCAATTGACTGATTATAGTGGCCAACTTATAATTGAAGCCAAATCATTATTTTGATACTTTTTTTTTTATTAAATGAGGCATAGTGATACAAGCCTGTAATCCTGGCCCTCCGGGAGGCATCATATCCATCTTGGGTTACTTAGTGAGTCCAAAGACAGCCTGGATTAAAGAGTAAGACCTGGCTTTAAAATCCCAAAATAAAGACTTGTTATTGCTAATATTTTTAGTTATCCAGTGGTTGATTATATTTACCTTTTTAGCACATTAATATTATTATTTTGAACCAGGGTCTCATGCTGCCCAAACTGGCCTTGAACTCCTAATGCGTCTGCTAAGGATGACCCTGAATTCTTGATCCTCCTGCCTGAGTGCTAGTATTACAGGTATGCACTGCCGTACCTACTTTATGTAGTGCTATGGTTTGAACCTAGGGCCTCATGCATGATAATCAAGCATTCTATAATTGAGCATGTATTCCCAGCCCCGTGTGTATGCGTGTGTGTGTGTACATACATGTACATGCAATAGTCCAGAGTTAAGAACCATTATTTATTCATTCTACCAATTTATTATTATTATTTATTATTATTATTGACAGGGTCTCTCCTGGAACTTACTCTGTAGACCAAGTTGGCTTGTAACTCACAGAGATCCTGCCTGCCTCTGCCGCCTAAGTGCTGACATCGAAGGTGTCTGCCCACTTTTAACTAGTTTCTTCATATGCCAGGCACTGTGTGAGGCTTATTACAGACTGAACATAAGACCAGTGTTGTTCCATGCTCACAGTGTGGGGTCATGAGGGAGGTGACATTCGGCCAATAATCACACCACACTCAGCCACATGCTGAGTGCTCTGAGGTAAAAGTTCAGGGTGGGAATAGACGGAAGCAGGGCCCAGGTAATGGAGAGCTCCAGAAATGCTCCCCATCACAGCGGCAGACACAAGATGATAGGGGTTGGTTCTTGAAAGTGTAGGAGGAAGGGTCACAGTTAAGAATGGGGAGATATTGGTCCTTGTGAGATGCAGTGAAGAGCCAGAAATGGGAGCTTCGAATGTTCTGGGCAGGGGCTGACTGCAGTCCATAGCGCTTGTAACTCAGACCTCTTGGGTCCTAGCTGACAGTCCTCCATGCTTTTCACTTGGAGTTCATGAACGTCACACTGCCCCTGGGGTGTCTTTACTGCCCCTCCAGGCTCTTAGCTGCCGCGCTACAGCCTGCCTCTCTGTGTGGACTCTCTGCCCTCTACGCTCCTGCCTTCTTTCCCTCTGGACCCATTCCATGCAGGCCTTTAAAATTTTTTTTTAAATACTTACTTGTTTTATTTATTTAATTTATTAAGGATTTCTGTCTCTTCCCTAAATTTTTTCATCTTATTAAATATTATCATTGTTATTCTTAAAAAACGATTAGAGAGCGGCTACAAACGGTCCCCGGGCGGGCTGGCGGAGGGAGCCCGCCATGAGGGCGGCTACAGGAGGGCACGCTTCCTTGGCCCACGGTGGCGGCAGGTAACAGACACGTAAACACAGGAAATAGCCATAAGTATTTATTAAGGAAGGGGGAGAAAGAAAGACAGAGAAAAGAGATAAAAGGAGAGAGGAGCGATAAAAGAAGAGAGAGACAGAGAAAACGCGTGCACACGCCAAGGAAGCAGAAAGAGAGAGAGAGAGAGGGTCCCAAGATGGCGATGGGCGGGTCAGAGGTTATGGGAGTGGGCGTGGCTAGGGCAGGGACCCAAGAATAATAATCATTATTGTCTGTTTGTATGTATATGATGTGCATGTGTAAATGTGGAAATGCAACAATTACTAAGAGGTCAGAGGGCAAAGGAGTCCATTCTCCCCTGTTGTGGGCTCCAGGGATCAAAATCAGATCACCAGGCTTGCGTGGCAAATACTTTCACTTCAATGGCCCCAGGTAGCTATTGGCATTTCCTTCTGCCTGGAAGACACACGTGCTGTCTCCCAGAGGTGCCCCACTCTGCCACTAACTCCCAGCTCTCGTGTAACTTTTCCAAGAGGGTTCCATCGTTGCCCATTCCTGGAGGCATGCTGGAAGACGTGGGCAAATGTCTGCTCTCCAGATGTAGCACCTGTACTACACCGAAGAAACAATTCCACCCACGTTAGGCTTAGTGACCCAACCCATCTTAGGGTTTGCTTACAGAAGCATGGGTGACCCAGTCATTAAAATGCCCTCCTCGGCATGGGCATCCCAGGAGCCCCCTGCACCATTTGTAGGCTGCTCCACAGAATTGTTTAGTATTTATATAAGCTGGGGTGGAGGGGTCTTGTGAGTCTTGTAAGTTTCACCTTGTAAGTTTTGAGGAGTCGCTGTTTCCTCGGGATTGGAGCATTTCATTTGGGAGGAGATCACTGTATAATAGTGTCTCTTAAACCTGCTCTGTCAGCCAAATTGTTCCTTTGCTTCCCAGTTAGTCTGAGCCCTGTGGTGACCGGGTTTTTCTGTCATATGACAGCCATTTCCCAACACTCAGGTATGTGTGTGAGTGTCCACACAGGTGGACACAGCGAGTGCTGTGGAGTCAACCAATACACAGATGACTGCGGGACACTTACTTACTTTTTCACCTTAGTCTATAAAACAGAGGGGAGGGGCTGGAGAGATAGCTCAGTGGTTAAGAGCATTGCCTGCTCTTCCAAAGGTTCTGAGTTCAATTCCCAGCAACCACATGGTGGCTCACAACCATCTGTAATGAGGTCTGGTGCCCTCTTCTGGACGGCAGACATACAGACAGAATATTGTATACATAATAAATAAATAAATATTAAAAAGAAATAAAACAGAGGGGAGCCACAGGACATTTCCAAGTAAGTTAGTGATGTAGCGTGTGTGTGTGTGTGTGTGTGTGTGTGTGTGTCTGTATGCGCCAGAGTGTAGGGAACAGATGGCTGTACATGCCAGTTCATGTTTAGACAACACGACATTGATATGGATACCTACCATGGTTCAAAATGACTAATGATATGGGAAGGGGTGTGTAAAAATGGTTTACCCTGGATGTCTGGGAACCGCAAAGTAAATAGTGATGTAAACTGTAATATAACCATTCCTGATAGAATGCAGATTTTATGTTGGTTTTGTGTACAGGGCCATGTGTCTTCACCAACCTGTCTGTCTGTCTGTAGTCCAGTGTGTTTACCTCAGTGTGGCTTGTCAGGTCTGCGTGTGTGCTTATGCCTGCCTGTGTGTGGCTCATGTGTGTTGGTGTGTGGTGGGTACCTGCAGGAGTTTCCTGCCTAGTGGTCTGTGTGGTGGTTCCTTGTTTGGAGTGATGAAAGTTACCTTAGGTTTCCCTGTGGCTAGGGTCTCCTGTGACCCTGCTCCTTGCCCAGCAGAGGTCAATGTCAGATTTCTCCTCCATCCACTGTTGAACCGGGAGCTTACTAGGTGACCAGACTGGCTGGCTCGGGTGCTCCCCGAACCCTTCTGTCCCTGCCTCTCAGAGATGCTGTTACTGGTGCAGGCTTTTCGGTAGGTGTTAAGGATCTATATTCAGGTTCTCACCACTACAAGGCAAACACTGCCCTGGCTGAGCCATCTCCCCAGCCTCTGGTATCATTTTCTTCAACAAATAGTATAGCATAGGATTCAAAGAAGCAGAGAGAACCTGTAACATTTCAAAGAGACTTCAGGGAATTTAATCTGGTTGGAGCCTGATTAAAACAATATGGCCCACACAAAGACCTCTCCAGACAAACTCGTGTTTTCTTTTTCCTTCTTGCTGTGTTACGGATCAAACGCAGGGCCTCACAGGGTAAGTGCTCAAAATGCTGGCAGGTGGGATACTCAAGTGTCTTAAGATTTCATTAAAATAAAATAAAAAAGCAGTGTATAGTAGCCACCTATATTCCCAACACTCAGGAGGATTGCTGCAAGTTATAAAGCCAGCCTCTGGGCTACGAGAGATCTCATCTCAAAAAAAAAAAAAAACAAACAAACAAACAAAAAAAACAAATAACAAACACCTCCAAAAAGCCCCCAGCCCTCAAAAGAAAAACAAAAAACTCCAGGGGCTGGAGAGATGGCTCAGAGGTTAAGAGCATTGCCTGCTCTTCCAAAGGTCCTGAGTTCAATTCCCAGCAACCACATGGTGGCTCACAGTCATCTGTAATGGGGTCTGGTGCCCTCTTCTGGCCTGCAGGCATACACACAGACAAAATATTGTATACATAATAAAAAAAAAAAAAATTAAAAAAAAAAACAAAAAACAAAAAAACTCCAAAGGAAAAAAGTAAGAACAGGTGTGGCAGGACTGGAAGAAAATAAGAACCACAGTGTGCTAGGAATTGTGGAGCTATTGCTTGTTGGATGTATGTGTTCTGGGGAGGGGGGGAAGTTTGTTTGAAAACTCCCCTAAAAAGTGGTGTTATACAAAATTTTCTAAAAACTATTCTGCCTCCTCTCTAGGAAGAGGGTGGAGAGGAGGGAGGTGAATTCCAGGGCTTGAGACCGGTTGCCAGGGTCAAGGTGAGGGGGTGTGGTGAGGTGAGGTCAAAGGTTGAGCGAGGCTGGGAGCAGAAGGCTTGTTGGTACCTTGTGCATTTGATATTCCCAGCAGCCCTGGGAGGGGGCTCAGGCAGGAGCTGGGTGGTCCAGAGTTGCAAAGCAGGAAACACACCGCCAAGGGCGTGTCTGCTGACTTGAGTAGAAGCTGAGTTTGTCTTTGTTCAGATCTTAGTCGGGTGCTCTTTACCCCGCCATCTTTAGTGCCGCCTTCCTCCTTCCCTCCCTCCCTCCTTCCGCTGTCTCATTAGCTCTTGTTTAGCTCTTGTTTTGTACAGACTCCTAGGCTGTGTGTGTTGGGGCCACAGTGAGGTGTGATACACAGTGTGATCCTGCCTCTTCCGATGCTGGCAGCTGCACCACTACTCAAAGCACTTGGTTCTCAGGCCCTAGATGGCGACTTAACTGTCCTCAGGCTGATTTATTTTCCTTCCTGGACTCTTTCTACCCTTCCTTCCTTCCTTCCTTTTTTCCTTCCTTTTTTCCTTCCTTTTTTCCTTCCTTTTTTCCTTCCTTTTTTCCTTCCTTCCTTCCTTCCTTCCTTCCTTCCTTCCTTCCTTCCCTCC
>NW_026067924.1:23597454-23638246 GCF_014885135.2 Alexandromys fortis | reverse complement strand
CCCTCCCCCCCCCCCCCCCCTCCCTCCCTCCCTCCCTCCCTCCCTCCCTCCCTCCCTTCCCTCCCTCCCTTCCTTCGTTCTGTTTCAAACACGTACAGAGGCGCAGCAGCACTGTGACTGATGGACTCCACACCACGGCAGTAACATTGATGCTTGCTAACATTTTCCGTTCATTTCCAGGCAGGGTGCATGATCTCCAGGCTTGTTTCATTGCACTGAAGGATCCCAAATCTTTATGACGTGTCCACAGCAAATCCCTCTTTGTACCTGCTCCTGAGGGTGGCTCTGTTGGAAGTGGGAGCCAGTCAGGTGCATGGGGAGGTGGTGGTAGAGCCAGACCCCTATTAAAAGCTGGTTAATTTGACTGTGATTGTGCACACCTTTAATCTCAGCGCTTGGGAGGCAGAGGCAGGGAGAGGCAGGCAGATCTCTTGGATTTGAGGCCAGCTTGGTCTACATAGTTCCAGGGAGAGAGACCCGGGAGAGGGGTGGGGAGTAGAGGGAGAGAGAGAGACAGGGAGAGAGAGAGAGAGAGGGAGAGAGAGAGAGAGAGAGAGAGAGAGAGAGAGAGAGAGAGAGAGAGAGAGATATGAGCTAGTGGGTGGGAAATGATGACTCATCTTCCCAGAAACTGCTTGAGGAGCAGTTTCATTAGGAGCTGCACGGTAGAACCTGGTGGGTCCCTCCTCACAGTTTGTACATCAAAAACAGCAGTGATTACTGTTGCAAAAGATCATGGCTTCCTCCCTTATCTTTCATCTTTGTATGCTCCACTCAAAAGGGGTCACTCCTGTGACAGCAGAAGGATCTCTGGCCACCAGCTTAGTGCTAGGATTACACCTGTCAAAAACCTACCTTTAATGTGATCTGGGCCGGTGGGATGAATCTTGCCGTCAAGATTGACAGTCCGAGTTTGATTCCTGGAGCCACATGATGGGAGGAGAGAACTGACTCCACTGTCCTTTGAGCTCCACAGACATGGTACATGGGTGCCCACTCTCCAATAAACAGAGTGTGTGCCAAGGAAGGCGTGGTGGCGCACTGCTGTGATCCCAGCACGCAGGAGGCTGAGGCAGGGAGAACTTGAGAATATCCTGGGCTATATGGGGGAGACTCTGTCTCAAGAACAAAACGAAAATAAAAATGCACAATTCAGTGATTTTTTTTTTTTTACTTAGTCTGTTTAGAGAATTGTGCAGCCACTAGGAATATCTAGTTCTAGAATGTTTTCATCCACTCCAAGGCAAATCCTGTGTCTACAAATCACTTCCTGTTTTCTTCCCCACATCCCAGTCCATTTTCTCTATGGACGTCCCTTTCTGGACATTTCAGAAAAATGGATTGTCTACTCTTCTGCTGGTGACCTTACAGTGTGGAACAGTGTTTTCAGGATTCACCCATGCTGTAGTATGTATCTGAAATGTATTCTTTTGTATGGATAGTTTGCTAGTTAATTTTGACACAAACTAAGAGTTACTTGGGGAGAGGGAACCTCAATTGAGGAATTGTCTCCATCAGATTGTCCTCTGGGCCTGTCTGTGAGGCATTTTTTTGATTAATGATTGATATGGAATGGCCTAGTGTGGGCAGTGACACCCCAAGACAGGTTGTATAAGAAAGTAAACCGAGCAAACCATGGGGAGGAAGCCAGTAGCGGCTATTTTTCCATGGTTTCTGCTTTAGTTCCTGCCTCCGGGTTTCTGCTGTGAGCTCTTGCCCTGATTTCCCTCAAGGCCTGACTGTGGTCTGAACTGTGACTTCTATCTGTAAGCCAAATAAACTCTTTCCTCTTGTGGTAGTTTGAATGTAACTGGCCCCCACAGTCTCCTAGGGAGTGGTGGCGCTTTTAGGAGAGGTATGTCTATTGGAGGGACTATGGCCTTGATGGGGGAATGTCACTGTGGGGAAGGGCTTTGAGGTTTTTTTATGCCCAGGATACCATGCAGTGTCTCAGACTTCCTGTCTCAGACTTCCTGTTGCCTGAAAGACAGAGGAATCTCAGCTACTTCTCCAGCACCATGTCTGTCTGCACGCTGCCATGCTCCCGGCTATGATGATAATAAGCTGAACCTCTGAAACTGTAAGCTGCCACCCCAGTTAAATGTTTTCCTTTATAAGAGTTGCTGTGGGGCTGGAGAGATGGCTCAGTGGTTAAGAGTACTGCCTGCTCTTCCAGAGGTCCTGAGTTCAATTCCCGGCAACCACATGGTGGCTCACAATCATCTGTAATGGGGTCTGGTGCCCTCTTCTGGCCAGCAGACATGCACACAGACAGAATATTGTATACATAATAAATAAATAAATATTAAAAAAAAAAAAAGAGTTGCCGTGGTCATGGTGTTCCTTCACAGCAATAAAAACCCTAACTAAGACACTTTCTCAAGTTGCTTTGGTTATGATGTTTATTACTTAGCTAGGACATCCTTACCACCATATTAATTAATTTATTTGAAACTTTGGAGACACGGTCTCATGTACCCCTGGCTGTCTTTGAAGTCAGTATGTAGTGAGGGATAACCTTGAAGTCCTATTTCTCCTGCTTCACCTCCCAGGTGATGAGATGGCAGGCATTAAAGCAGAAGCAAAACTGTCGATGGAACAAAGAAGATGGGTGAGAGGCAAGAGGATGGTGGGGCTTCCGGGGTGATGTGCTCAAAGCACGTTACATAGATGCTAGAAGTAGCCTTAGGTGACCTGCATAAAAAGTGATGAAAAAGAAGAGGCTTTTTTCACCAGCCGTGTTTTCTGTTGGGAGTGAGGCTCCTGGAAAGGCACCAAGCAGAAAGCATCAAGTGTGGAACTCTTGACCCCTCGATGTTGAAGCTAGAAGCTAGAATTAAGGACCTCTTGTAGTAACGGGCTCCTGGTGTCTGCACCCAAGAGCTAAGAGATGAGGGCTTGAACAGGGCTTCTTCCCTGGTCTTCTAGAGGTGAAAGGATTGAGGTAATATCTCTCTCTCTCTCTCTCTCTCTCTCTCTCTCTCTCTCTCTCTCTCTCTCTCTCTTTCTCTCTCTCTCTCATTAATTTGTTTTACCTTATATGTATGAGCATTTTGTCTTCATGTATGTGTGTGTACCACATGACTGCCTGGTGTCTGTGGAGGTGAGCAGGCATCAGATCCCCCTGCCCCTGAAACGGGACTTGAGATGGTTGTGAGTCACTATGTGGGTTCTGGGAACCAAACTCAGATCCTTTGGGAGAGTAGTAGGCAGTGCCCTTAACCGCTGGGTCATTCCTCCAGTGTCTAGTCATCTTTTCTTTGACAGCTAAAATGTAAAGACCTTGACTCTTGGACTTTTGGTTTTCATTCTGTGGCCCCGGTTGGGTGACGCTCACTATGTAGCCTATGCTGGTCTTGACCACACAGCACCCCACCTGCCGCATCCTCCCTAGTACTGGGTTTACAGAGATGCACTCCCACGTCTGGCTGAAAACGTGTAAATGTCGGAAGGTCATCCTCGGTAGGGGTTCTCACAGAGGAGCTGAGCAAGCGATCCAACACCATTAGACACGAACTGGGTTAGGTTGAAACGAAAACAAAAGAAAACAAAACCAAATGGTGACTGTAACCCGGGGCTGTCCCTGTCTTTATTTGGCAATCCCTTTGTTTCTATTTCTAATTTAAGTCAGAGCCATTTTCTCTGGCTGGTGGATTAATGGAAAACACTTGCAATCTGGAGTCCTGGCGTGTTCTGTTCTTCTAGTGTCTGGGTCTCAGTCGAGTGAGGACCTGATTTCATGTTTCTCTCAAGCCGAGAGTGAGGAGGATGCTTCACTCACCTCAGAAGGTTTAATGAATCTTCAGAGCAAAGACTGCTTCGGACTGGAAGGAGTGGTAACTGGAGTTTTCAGGGTAAAAGCTAGGGCGTTGGCAGCCGCAATTGGTGGGACTTGGCCACCTGTTTTAATAGACCAGTAGTGGCAGACAGAAGAGGAGCCGGTAAAGGGAATGGTGACCCCAAGTCAGGCTACTGGCTGGAGCTTTGGGCTTCAATACAGAAGGAATTAGAGCAAGAAGTAGGCATAGTCTCCTTGATGATTGTCTCATGTCTGGATACTTGAAGGTAGTCCTGAAGAAGAACTTACTGCTTGAGGGGACAAAACGTCCCTCAGGAGATCTCACTCTGCTCCAGGTTGCAGCCTCACCCTCCTGGTTAACCCTCCTCATCTGGGAGGGTGGGGGCTGTGTGGAGATGTTCTGTTCTGGGAACTGGAGGGGA
This sequence comes from Alexandromys fortis, assembly GCF_014885135.2. NCBI lineage: Eukaryota > Metazoa > Chordata > Mammalia > Rodentia > Cricetidae > Alexandromys > Alexandromys fortis. The sequence continues at coordinate 23,634,025 of NW_026067924.1, read as the reverse complement.
CTGCAGGTTTAGGATAGGACCTCTGTCTCTGTGCTTTGAGCCTTGAAAGGGAATGAGATGGGTTATGTAGCAGAGTCAAGCAGGAATCCGAGCCAAAGTACAGGAGTCAGACATAAAATGAGGACGAGGCTGGTGGCTTTTGTTCTGCCTCGAATTATCGAGTGGGCCAAGTGAGGAAGAGTCAGTGCTTTGGGGCAGAAGGGTTTGAGGGCCCAGATTTACCTCTGAAATCAATTTCCACCTCTCTTGTAAATAGATTCAGTTATTTCCTGAACTTGTTTTTCCAAGTTTTTTTTTCTTTTCATAGGCCCTTCCCATTTTCCAGCTTTTTCTATCTGAAAACATGGAAACTCCCCCCCCCCCCCCCCCCAGCACCGTCCACCTTTATTTATCCTTGGGGGTCCCTAAACTGAGCAGCTACAGAAAAACAGAAAGTCGTCTGGGTATGCCTCCTGCAGATGTGGGCGGTGGCTTCACCCAGCGGCTGTGTGAACATGTAAGTTAGGGGCTTGCCAGTTCTCCATTACATATGTGTGAATAGCAGAATTGTAGTGGGAGGCCCATTATGTTAAACTTTTACAAATGTGTACAGCCATAGGAGAGGACCTCACACTCAGCACACGCTCTAGACATGTTTGTTCCCTTCTCATTATTTATCCTAAATTATCTTAGCATAAATTCCCACAACCTCCCACCCAGGGAGTTTTGCTCTCTTCAAGTTTCATTGTCTGCCCTGTGTGACTATTTGTGTTCCTCCAGCCCTCTGTTTCTTATTTGTGTCTACCTCAAGTGTTGTAACCACACCACGCCAGAGAAGTCCTGGCCCCCAGGGATCTAGGCTGCCCTGGGGGCTGCCACTAGTTGCATTTAAGCCGAGAAAGATGCAGTCTGCGCTCTTCTCTGTGATGTCTGTGGAACCTGACACCGATTTCTGTGCACTGACCATCGGCACATAGACAGCCCTAAGTGACTCTCGATGTCTGTGTGTTCACCTGATGATGGAAAAGAGACAAGAAATGCTTTTATAACAGGAAGCACTCTTCCATTCCTAGTGGTTCCGACCACCTCTGCAGTTGAGTTGCAACCATTAGACCTAAGTGGTTCCAGCTGTTATCCTTGTAGGGTGTGCGTGTGCGTGTGTGTGTGTGTGTGTGTGTGTGTGTGCGCGCACGCGCGCGTGTGTGCGTGTGTGTGATATCTAGGGCAATATCTGCATCCATCGACACACTTGGAAATGATGATTTTCAGTGAATTAGTTTTTACTCCATCATACAACGTCATCAAGTATCTTATTTAGACAATATTTTGTTAGTTTGAGTTAAGATACCACTGGGATTTCTAGCCCAAGAGTCTGGGCTGCAGCCATCCCAAAAAGATGAGCCTCTCATCCATCCGAATGAAAGAGGAAGGACAGATATAGGGGTGCGGTGACCCTCAGTCCACCTTCTAGGTGCTGGTGTCAGCTTTAGATTTCAGCAGAGGAAGAATTCGAGTCGGAAGCAGGAGTTTTGTAATTTTTAACAGTCCTGGTATAGGTGCGATCTTGTGCTCACGGTATTCTCTGGTTCTGTGATGTGGTCCAAGTCCTTATGAAGGAGTCACTCTGACTCCTACCAGATAGATGCTCACTCCTGCTCTAGAGCACAGTCTTACCATCATAGCTACCGTGCTCTGGGTGTAGGGCCCTGTCCTGAGAGGGTCTGCTGTTGTGGAAATCCAGAGAGCTGCAAGAGGAAAGATGAAGGGTATTGACTTGCTCTGCTTCCCTTCAGACATAGTACAGACACATGAAGGCACAGAGGCCAGGCTTTCATCCATTAAGTTACTTGGCTGTAACTAAGTGACTGTTTCAATAATAATATAACATTATTAATTATTATTCTGTAATTCAGATGGGCTTTCTCAGAAACATCCTCAAAGTAGGGTATTTGATATTTTGCTGTTTGCTTTTTCTGTCTGCATATATATCTGCAGGGCAAAAGATGACACCAGGTCTCATTATGGATGGTTGTGAGCCACCATGTGGTTGCTGGGAATTGAACTCAGGTCCTCTGGAAGAATAGCCAGTGCTCTTAACCGCTTAGCCATCTCTCCAGCCCTGTTGTTTGCTTTTGAAAGATCGTCACGTCTGTGTGTATATGCACACATGCATGTTTCTATGAATGAATGTGGACACACGCCTGCCATGCAGACATGAAGTCAGGACAACCTCAAGTCTGGGACCTCACCTCCCAGCTTGTTTGAGATAGGTCTCTTGTAGGCTAGCCGCACAGAGAACTTCCAGATTTTCCTGTCTTCCTATAGGAGTGCCTGTGTGGCAAGCACCATACCCAAGGCCATCTCCTAGCCCTATTTTGGGTTAAGACAGGGTCTCAGGTAGCTTGTGTTAGTCTAGAACTCTATGTAGCTGAGGCTGTCTTTGAACTTCTGCTCCTCCTCCGTTTACCTCCCAAGTGCTGGGATATATATCCCTACATCTGTTTCAGAAGTGCTGGAGTTTAAAGCCAGGGCTTGGAGCATGCTGGGTAAACTATTCTACCCACTGAGCTATTACCCCAGACTCCCATGTAACTTTTGAAAGCAACACAGATAATGGTGAACACAACATTGTTGTCGTCTGCACAATGTCTTCATAAATATTGCTTTCTTTCTCGACTCCAGAGCAGTGCTGCGGTGCCAATGGTCGGGGTGTCTTTTGATTGACTTTAATTACTAGGTATTGCTTTTGCTCCAACCTTCTGCTCATTAGCCCAAGGCAAGTGGCGTACATACCTGACCCCCAGCGTGGGCAGCTGGGAGGGCGGCCTGGGAGGGGTGGGGTGCAGGGCAGGGGTGCAGGCCACTTGTTTGTTTTTGCTTGTGCGGCTTGTGAGTTGGGTGTCATGGCCCCAAAGTTTATTGCATGACTAACGTCAAAGAACTTTTCTTTTTGTTTTCTTTAGGGGAGTTTTATGGTTTCAGGCTTACATTTTTAAGTCTTTAATCTATTCCCAGTTAGTTTTTATGGGTGCCATAAAATAAGGGTCCACTTTCATTCTTATATATGGGCCTATCCAGTTCTCCCAGCTCTGCTCATTGAAGAGAATGCCCTGTCTTCATGGTGTGTTCTTGGCAGGCTTGGGAGACCTTAGTTGACTGTGTATGATTAGGTTTATTCCTCACCCCTCCTTCCCTCCCCATCCCTGTTCAATTCTCTGTGTCCCTGTGTGGGAAGTTTGATGGTGCTGGTCATTGCACACTAAATACACATTGTATTTCAATGCTTTTGTGGGTCTGTTATACCCATTGAAGCTGAAAAACGAAACATAATCAGAGATAATAGTCCAGGCCCAACTCCTGACCGATCTTCAGCATTGGCTTATCTAATGAAACCACTTAACCCTGGTTTCTAAACTTTAGCCTAGTCTTCTTAGTTATTGTTGTCATGAAGCAGTTTCCTCTGGGGCTGACATGGCCCTTGCCTTCATTGAGCAAGGACTTACAGAACACCTAATCAGGCCAAAAAAAACTAAGCAAAACAGTCCAGGGATCGTTTAACCACAAAGAGGCTGCTAACATTTTTCTCGAAGAAGGAATCATTTCTTCGGTCTATTACTGCCCTATCTGAACTCAATAAACATTTCTTTCTCTTTGCTTTATTTTTTAAAAAGATTTATCTTGCTTGGTGCTGGTGGCGCGTGCCTTTAATCCCAACATTGGGAGGCAGAGGCAGGCGAATCTCTGAGTTTGAGGCCAACCTGGTTTACAGAGCAAGTTCCAGGCTAGACAGGGCTATACAAAGAAACCCTTTCTTGAATAACAGACCAAAACAAAACAACAACAAAAAAAGATTTATCTTTAGCCTGGTATGGCAATATGGAACTTTAATCCCATCGTTTAGGAGACAGAGGTAGGTGGCTCTCTGCGTTCCAGCCCACGCTAATGTACATAGTGAGTTCTAGACAAGCAAAATTATTATTTATTATTTTTAATTGTGTTTATGAGCATGTATCTGTATGTAGATATGAGCACATGAGTTGGGGTGCCTCTGGAGTCCAGAAGTGTCAGATCCCCCTGGAACTGGAGTTACAGGTGGTTGATTCTGGGGCTAAAACTTGGGTCCTCTCGCAGAGCGGTGTGTACTCTTAACCACCAAGCCGTGTCTCCAGCCTGTTCGTTATTATTTTTAAATATGGAACACTTCGCAAATCGTCAAGTCCTCTTTGGGCCATGCTAATATCTGTATCATCCCAGTTTTAGTGTATGAGCTGCCGAAGGGAGCACGCTATAAAAGAGTTTATTTTTAATTAAATGCTATAAAAAGTTTATTTTTAATTAAATGCTATAAAAAAGTTAATTAAACACTCCTTTTGTTTTGTTGTTTCATTTTTTTTGTGCGCCTGCACGTGTGCAAGCATGCGTGCGTGCATGCCACAGCACACGTGGAGGTCCGAGGACAACCTGTATGAGCCTGTTCTTCCTTCCACCTGTGGGTTCTGCCAATGGAACTCAGTCCATTAAGCTTGGCAGCAGGGCCTTTACCCACCGAGTCCTCTCACCTGCCCATGAATAAACTTTTATTTATGTGTCCCCAGGAAAAATCACACAGCAGTTATCTCTTTGGGAAAACAGAGCTTAGTATAGAAAAGTTTCAAAGATTAAAACCTAAAATAGAGTGAACTCCCACATACCTGTTACCCAACTTCAACAAATACCAGCCTGTGACTAATCTTGCTTCAATAATAGCCCCAGGTGTTCGTCACAGTCCTTTGCTACCCAAACTGGGTTATTTTAAAGAATGTCTTACACTTTTTATTTCCTTGTGAATATTTTTGAATGTATATCAAATATTCTTTAAAAAAAGAGAATAGAGCCGGGCGGTGATGGCGCACGCCTTTAATCCCAGCACTCGGGAGGCAGAGGCGGGCGGATCTCTGTGAGTTCGAGACCAGCCTGGTCTACAAGAGCTAGTTCCAGGACAGGCTCCAAAACCACAGAGAAATCCTGTCTTGAAGAAANAAAAAAAAAAAAAAAAAAAAAAAAAAAAAAAAAAGAGAATAGAGTGTCAGGACAGCTAAACCCTGTCTCAAAAAATAAAAACACAAAACAAAAAAAAGTCAAAATCACATTGATGAAATACTGTTTCTGTCTGTCTGTCTGTCTATCTTTCTGTCATCTATCTTATCTCAGACAAGATCTGGCTGTGTAGCTTGGCTGTCCTGGAACTTGCTATGTAGCCCAGGCTGTCACTGAACTCAAAGAGACCCAGCTGCCTCTCCTCCTGAGAGCTACAATTAAAGGTATACATCAACACACCTGATTTTTTTTCTTTTTCTTTCTTTTCAGTTGACTGGTTTAAATCAGAATCTAGCCAAATTGTGTTTCATGTATATACATTCTCGTTTAGACTTTCCTTTTTAAAGACAAGTCTTCTGTAGCACAAACTGTCCCTGTGTAGCAAAGGATCACCCAGATCTTCCTGATTCCAGGTCCCAGTTGCTGGGATTACCATACCGGGTTTATGCAGTGCTGGGAACCCTATAGATGGAGACTCGCCTTGTGGGTTCCCTTGTGAGCTCTGAGGGACGGCAAGGCGGCTATTCTCTGGTCTGTAGGATTCAGTGGAGCTCACTCCAGGCGATTTCAAAGCAGCTCGCCTGGCCTGCACAGATCTTTACTGTCCTTAACTGCTGGTCCCTGCTCCATATCCTGGAGGAAGTCAGGAAGGGAGGGGACACAGGCACCAGGCAATATATAAGCCTTGGAGCTATGGTAGTGACCAAGATGGACACAGTCATTGACCCCTTGCTGCTGCCTGCTTAGGGTAGGGGCCTGCAAATGGGGCTTAAGAAACAGGAGGCAGAGATAGAGATCAGAGTTGGGGAGCAGTGAAGTTTAGAGAGGGGCCTGTGAAAGGAGCCTGTCCTGGATGGGGGAGGGGACCTCTGAGGCACCGCCTGAAGGTCAGGATGAGCAGTCAAAGGGAGGACAGGATGAACTGGTCAGCACAGGGAGCGCTGGGCCTGCAGGGTAGGAGCCAGTACGGTCAGAAAGGCAAAGGAACCTAACTGGTGACTCAGGCTTGTAATCACGTTGTTTGGGAAGTGGAGGCCGGAGGATCAGGAGTTCCAAGTCATCTTTGGCTACATATTTAATTTCAAGTTAGCCTGGGATACACGAAACCCTCTCCAAAAACCAAAAGCAAGACATTTGGAAGGTCCCAAGTGTCCCTATTGCTACAGGTAAGAGGATGGAGCCATGGCCGGCTGCATGGATTCCCACTGGATGGAGAGTTTAGTTTCAGGCCTAACTGGAGGAAGCATTGTTCCACCAAGCTGGCTATTCGTTGACATATTAATAAAAAAATAAATAAATTTCGAGGGAGAAGCTCAAAGTTGGGAATCATCAGAGACCAGGCCAGTTAGCTGCTTAGCATCTCTCTGAACTTAGCTTTCTTTCTCACAGATGGCTGAGCTGAAGCTCAAACTGGCTGAAGAAATAGCTTTCTCAGTAATAATGCTAAGGAGAGTTATGTGATCTTGGCCTCAAGTAGTCCCCCAGTTTCACGGTTCCCGCATGAAATTTGATTTCTAAGGCCGGCATGCCTTGTGAAAATAGAATCATTCCAGTGCCCAGATTCCAAAGAATAGATGGTACCGGGAGTGTTGGACGACTTGAATTCCTCTGGAAAATAGCCTCGTAGAAGGGAGCTAGCTGCCTGTATGTGGCCTCCATGGGATCGCTTCCCACCAGCAGCCAGGCAAGGCCAACTCCTGGCGTCTGCTCCAGAAAGTGAGCTGTTTCCCACGCTCCCCCACCACAGTGCAGTTGGGACTTTGTGCTGGGGGAGGCTCGAAGTTGAGAACTGGGCTGCAAGAGGCGCCTTGCCTGACTGCCATCTCTGCAGACATCAGGGTTTTCTAGAAAAGTCTTAACTCTTGCCAAGCGATGGAAAATATGTCATTTGAGGAGTTAATAGCCCATGACATTTATAAAAAGAGATGGTTTGGGGGCTTGGGATGTAGCTCAGTAGGGAGAAGGCTTGCCTGGCATTCACAGAACCCTGGCTTCCATTCCCTGGAACAGCATAACCTGGATGTGGTAGTGTATACCTCCCACACACTGGGGAGGTAGAGGCAGGAGGATCAGAAGCTCAAGGCCTGGAGACTGGGAGCAGAGCTTCCACACCTGAGTGAGAAGCCCTGGAGTCAGTTCCCAGCACTGCAATAAATAAGTCTATATATAGATGGATCAATTAGTTAAAAATACAGCCTCTGCTGACTTAATTAGTCATTTGGATAACACTGGCAGTCAACCAGCACAGCCATCATCTTTGTCAGGAGGACACAGGGGGCTCTTGAGAAGTGGGCGACACCCACCCATACCGTGACAACAGGCGCCCTACAGTCGTGTCCTAGGATTCCTGGACATTCCCTCTGCCGCCTGTCATGTCTAGATGTGTACCTGGTAGCAGCAGCTAAAGGGAGGACAGACTTAGTGGTTCTCGCGAGCTTTCGTTCCATCATAGCAGGAAAGGTACCGCGGAGCCTCGGGAAGCTGCTCAGTCTGTGTGATGGGAGCAGGTGGCAGAGGCCGTTCGCACGGTGGCTGACGAGGGTGCAGAGAACAAGGCAAGGGCGCAGAGAACAAGGCGGGAGCTGGGGCAAAGGTCTGTTCCAAGTGATCTACTTCCATCAGCCGGGCTCCATTACTCACGGTTCCACAAGCGCTCCAGATAGTACCGTCAGGGTTGTTTTAAAAGCAAACCCTATCGCTCCCCTTGAGGCGTTCGGGGCTGTGTTCCCTCTGTAACCACACTCGGTTCCCTACAGGTCACCACCAACGGCATCATCGCCATGAGCGAACCCCCAGCCAGAGAATCCCACCCTGGAACCTTCCCTCCCAGCTTCGGCTCAGTGGCGCCTTTCCTGGCTGACTTGGACACCACGGATGGCCTGGGGAACGTGTACTATCGAGAAGACTTATCCCCCTCCATCATGCAGATGGCAGCAGAGTATGTCCAGAGAGGCTTCCCAGACATCACTTTCCAGCCCACTAGTGTGGTGGTTGTCACTTGGGAATCCATGGCACCCTATGGAGGGCCCAGCAGGAGCCCTGCCCAGGAAGGCAGCAAGGTAAGTGCAAATGGAGATGTAGGTTTCTGGTGTGTTGGCTTCCGGTGGCTTTGGACTTCTGGTCTGTGCTTGTTCCGATGGACGTCATGCTTTGCTGTTGCTCAGACAGGAAGTCTAGCGGAAAAATCCAGTAAGTTTCTTACTGCAGGTCAGCAGCCTCCAGATACTTCTCTATCGGGCTGTCTGAATCTGTTTCTGTGAGTATCCGCTGTTGAGAAAGCCAGTTGTTTAAGGGGATTGCTCCATGGCAAACATGTACTTGGGGAGTGGTATTCCTTGTGTGTTCCTTCCTTAATTGAGAAAGAATGGGAAGATAGCTTCTAATTATATAGAGAATTATTAATATGCTAGGTTCTGATATCAGGTACTCCTGAGCAAAGTAAAGAAAAGTCCTCTAGTAAAGAAGCCATCTTAGTAATCCTTATTGGAACAACTGTTCAAACTCTTAGCTGTATCTCCTCTTATCACGGCCCCCAGTAGGATACATGGCATCCCACAGAACACACTTTGGAGAAGTCTGTGACATATCTGCCTATCACACAAGGCTTGGCAAAAGCAGGAAGATTGCCTGGCTACAAGAGTATTGAACTCTTGCCTGCTTCCTGGGTCTAACCTGTTAAACCTTCACGTAACTCCTCCAGCAGTTGTACCAAACACTTGTATTTGCCTCGAGCATGCCTTTTCTTTCATTCTGATGTGTTTTTAACCCACAATATCTTACACACACCGGCAGTTGTCCTTGCGATGGGTCTGCTTGGATGCTCAGGCCCTCCCATGAGGCCTTGACCAGACAGGGCCTCCTCTGTCCCCACCCTACACAACATGGATACTTCCTCGTTTGACCTGCATGTAGTACTCTGCGTGCACCTCTGTTACAGTGTCTGTCCTCAGGTTAGGCTGTGTTTTGCTTATATGTAGACTGTACAATCCCCTTTGTAAGAGAATGAGGTGGAATACTGCTGCCTCTCACTGTCTTGTCTACCGCCCAGTGGACTGCGTACGTTGAGAGTGTGGTTGTATTGCTAGGTAACTGACTGCTAATTTGTCTTCACAGAGAAACACGTTCCAGGCTGTTCTAGCCTCCTCAAATTCCAGCTCCTATGCCATTTTCCTCTATCCTGAAGATGGTCTACAGTTCTTCACGACATTCTCGAAGAAGGATGAGAGCCAGGTGCCTGCCATGGTTGGTTTCAGCCAAGGTTTAGTGGGATTTCTATGGAGCAGCAATGGATACTATACCGTATTTGCCAATGACAGAGAATCGATTGAAAATTTGGCCAAGTATGTATATTCCTTGCTTGTTTTTCTTTATTAGAAAATAATTATTTTTATAATATGATTGTATATTGTTTTACCCAGCAGAATGTACTAGGTATTATGTTACCCAAGAATGTTCCTGTAGATTTAATTTGTATATAGAGATACTTAAATGATGAAATAGTATTTTTTCCTGATGAACTTTAGGGGATATATTCAGCACAAAGAGATATTTTGTTCGTTTGCTTTCATTTTTATTTATGTGTATGAGTGTTTTGCACCGTATGTCTCTGTCCACATCCATGCAGTACCTATGGAAAATAGAAGAGGGTACTGGATCCCCGGGATTAGAGTTACAAATCGTTCTGAGCTATCATATGGGTGCTGGGAATTGAACCCAGACTCTGGAGGAATAATCAGTGCTCTTAACTTCTGAGCCATCTCTCCAGCCCCAATAGTTTGTTGTTTCAAGTGCAACCTCACGCAAAATTGTCTCTCCCATGTCTCCTATGAGTCTGAAGTCAGAAATGAAGGCAGTTCAAACCCGTCTCCTGCTAGGAACCTAAACTGAGAGATTTTCCACCATGCGGATGCAGGGACAGTCTTTACTGTGCTCATACTCGGTGAAGCCTCACGGTCACGCTGCTGTAGATTTGACAGAAGAGAGGAATAGCCAAGATTAGTGTTTTTGTTTTGCTCTCCCTCACCCCCACTCCGAGACTGAGTTTCTCTGTACCTGGAACTCACTATGTAGACCAGGCTGGCCTTGAACTCAGAGATCCACCTGCCTATCTCCCAAATGCTGGGTTTAAAGGTATATGCCACAACCGCCTAACATAGTACTTCTCACCTTTTAAAACATACGATTTAGAGGTGTGTGTGCGTGCGAGCATTTCAGTGCTGAGGATTGAATGTAGAGCCTTGTGCATGCTAGGCAATCACGTTTACCGTTGAGCTTATATCCCTAACACTTAATTTTCTTATAGTGACTGTGTTTCCTAACTGGCTTGGAAAAAATTCCCCAAAATTTAACAGCTGACTCTTCCCAAATGTTTTATATAATTTCTGAAAGAATATTTCTGGTCACAGAGAGCTTTAGGGTCATGCTCCAGGGACATAAACCACCTGTGTTTTCTCTGTGTATACAAATATGTTAGCTGGTCATGGTGGCACATGCCTTTGTTCTCAGCGCTCAGGAGACAGAGCAGGTAGATATCTGAATTTGGGGCCAGCCTGGTCCACAGACTGAGTTCTAACACAACAGGGGATACAAAGAGAAACCCTATCTCAAAAACCAAAACAGAACAAAATAAAAAACCAAACAAACGAGCAGACAAAAACAAATACGTTTTACTCCATGCAATGGAAAGATAATAGCGGGGAAATAAATCTCTAGTCACCTTAGTTCATGAGATGGGGTATATAAAGGTGAATAGTATGATCTGGTGACATCGGCAGTCCTTGGTGACTCTAGAGGGTAAGCTCTTCATGGTGTGGTGTGTGTCTATTTAGATTCAAGCTCACTAAATAGTCCCTGTCTGAGCTCTGTGATGACCACACATGGCAGCTGCTGCCCTCCTGGACACCAGCCCTCACTGAGGGTAGACACATGGCATGGGTTTCAGGTGGATACAGGTCACCTGAGCTTTTTCTGCCCACTTGGTCAGTGGGGTCTACGTGTGTGGCTGTGGCCTGTTCTCAAGCTGTCTTCCTTGCCTTTAGGAGCAGCAATGCTGGATACCAGGGTGTGTGGGTGTTTGAGATCGGGAGTCCCGCTACTGCCAAGGGTGTGGTGCCAGCAGATGTGAACCTAGACCTGGATGACGAAGGAGCAGACTATGAGGATGAAGAGTATGACCTGGCAACCTCTCGCCTGGGCCTGGAGGATGTGGCCACCCTACCATTTCCTTCCCACAGTCCAAGAAGGGAACCCACTAACCCACATGATGCGCCCAGGGTCCTTTCTCCTAGCTATGAGGCTACAGAGAGACCCCATGGAATCCCCTCTGAGAGAACCAGGTCTTTCCAATTGCCAGTGGAGAGGTTCCCCCAACAGCACCCCCAGGTCATTGATGTGGATGAAGTAGAGGAAACAGGAATTGGTAAGACATCTGTTTTACAGTTTGGAACCTTTCTTGCCTGCTTGGGTTTCTAGACAGGAGTTGGCTCATGTAGGTTGTTGGGTCATGTGTTGATGAGGTGATTTGTGGGGAGCAGATGGCCTGGGGGAGCAGGAACTGAATGCTCACACTGAAGATCAGCTGATGCATAGGTCCAATGGCTTCTGAGTGGCCCAGTGATCTTTTAGGATTAGAACTTTGGTTCTAGACACAGTGGGTAGGGGGAGTATGCCTCATTTCAAGATTCTTCAGGATGTATTCTGTTTTCAGGAGAGTTGGGGTCAGAGAGAGATGGCACAGTAGGTAAAGATACTGATGTCCTAAGTTTGATCTCCTGGAGGTCACATAGTAAAAGAGGAATGATTCCCCCAAGCTGTCCTCTGACTGCCATACGCATGTATGTGTGAATACATGTGCACGTACACAAACAAATAAATGTATTTTTTTTTCAAGACAGGGTCTCATTTATGTAGCTTTGGATGGCCTGGGACTTAACATAGACTAAACTGTTCTTGAACTCGTGAAGATTCTACTGCCTCTACTTCCAGGTGCTAGGATTAAAGCCATGCACTACTATAATCTGGCTAGTAATTTTTTTGTTTTAAAATGTCATTGCTAGGTGCTGTTTGCCAAACACTATAGAAGCTGAGGCAGGAGGATCAATGTTTCTAGGTACATAATAAGTTCCAGGCTAGCCTGAGATGCAGTAAGATCCTGTCTCAGAACCCAAAAGAGAACTGCCAGGCAGTGATTGTGCATACCTTTAATCCTAGAACTTGAGAGGCAGAGAGGCAGGTAGACCTCTGAGTTCGAGGTCAGCCTGGGCTACAGAACAAGTTCCAGGACAGACTCCAAAGCTACTCAGAGAAACCCTGTCTTGGAAAACCGAGAGAGAGAAAAAAAACAGAGAGAAGGAGGGAGACTTTTAGAATATTTTGAAACTCAAGTTTCTTATTTGTGACTTCTGAGATATTCACCCACCTGAAAAAACATTCTAGAAGTTCCTTTGGCTCTTTATGCAACTTTTCTTCCACATTTCCCCTCTTGGTTTTGAAATTCGAACAGTTGATTATTTTTCCTTCTGTCAGTTGCAGAGTTGCTTTCTAAAGAACACACACACACACACACACACACACACACACACACACACACACACACCAGCCAGATCCCCTTAAAAGGTTTCTTCTTCTTCTTCTTCTTCTTCTTCTTCTTCTTCTTCTTCTTCTTCTTCTTCTTCTTCTTCTTCTTCTTCTTCTTCTTCTTCTTCTTCTTCTTCTTCTTCTTCTTCTTCTCCTTCTTCTTTCTTCTTCTTTCTTCTTCTTCCTTCTTCTTCCTCCCTCTCCTACCCCTTTTTCCTCTTCTATACTTCCTCCTCCTCCTCCCCTTCTCCTCTTTCTCTTTTTTCTGGGTTTTGGTTTTTCAAGATAGGGTTTCTCTGTGTAACCCTGACCTCAAACCCAGAGATCTGCCTGCCTCTGCCTTCTGAGTGCTGGGATTAAAGATACAAGCCACCACATATGCATGGCACAGTATGATATACTCTAACAACCATATTGTATCAAGTATTTCCTACATTTTGAGGAAAATTACTTGAGCATCCTTTAAGTATTATGAAACATTCTCAAAATATGCTTGCTTTTTTTTTTCTTGATACTCATATATAATGGCTGGTTTTAATTAGCAACTTGATACAACATAGAATCACCCAAAAAGAGACTGTCAGTGAAGGATGTCTCCACCAGGTTGATCTGTGGGCGTATGTGTGGTAGGTTATCGGTGAAGGATGTCTCCATCAGGTTGTGGGCATGTGTGTGGTGGGTTGTCTTAACTGTCTTGAGGGATGTGGGAAGACCCAGGCTGAGAGTGAGCTTGGTACTGCACTGTAGAAGAGTAGAGAAAGCTAACTGAGCAGTAGCCATGCATGTATTTCTTCCTTTCTGCCCTTGGTTATAGCTGTGATGTGACTGGTTGCTTCAAATTTCTGCTTTGCACAATGGAGTGTAAGCCAGACAAACCCTCTTCTCCCCTAAGTTGCTTTTCTTTCAGATTTTTAAAAAATCGTGGCAACAGGAAGAAAACTAGGACACTCATCGAGATTCATTTTTAAAAGTTTTATTTATTTTTATTTTCTGTGAATGTGTCTTTACCTGCATGTGTGTATGTGCACCAGGTACATGCCTGGTGCCCAAAGAATTCAAAAGAGGTCATCAAATCCCATGGAACTAGAGTTGCAAATGGTCGTGAGCTACCTTTCGGGTGCTAGGAATCGAACCTGGGTCTTTAAATAGCAGCAAATGTTCTTAACCGCTGAGCCATCTCTCCAGCCCCATCAAGACCCCAATAAATGGGATAGTTATAATCTTTAAATGTGTCTCATAGGACTCTTTACTCTTTCTATTAAGATATTATTATAAAACTTCCTAGAAACATCTAGCCCATTCCTCCTACAAACTCATTTTTGTTTCTCTGTCCTTGTTCTGGTGTTCACCATGGTAATAGTCATTACTGTCTGTCCATATTGAATTCCCAAATCGTCAAGATGATATTTGAGACTGTGTGTTTACTGCTGACGTATATAAATGAACAAGATGCCATTTGGTGGAAAAATGAGTTTGTGGGTTCCAGCCTTACACCTCATAAACACTGTTCTCTGGATTTGGGGTAGAGGAAGGGCTATTGCCCTCACCTTTTGGCCAGCAACTCAATCTTTGATTCTGTTAATGAGTATGTTTGCTTCTAGAGGTTAAGTTTTGAGCTTCATCTTTTTTTCCTACCCTTCCTAAGTATCTGAAATTACCATTTATAAAATTGTCACATTTATTTACTCCCAACAACAAATGGTGGTTGTAGTAGCAAAAGCCTAGACTTGAACTCAAAATATATCTGTGACAGATGGCTTTTTTTTTGCCCCCTTTCCTGGTTATTTCGCTGTTTATTAGAAATATCAACTGTCTGAGGCCTACAATAACATTCTAGTGTTGTTTAAATAGTTACCCTCAGATATACAGAATGTAGCAGACCCACCAATGGGGGATCCCTGGCTTGAGCTTATGCAATCAGAAAGCTTTCAAGTTTACTCAGGCGTCTTTGGCTTCAGTCACCAGCCGTCTTTATACACACTGGAAATTCCAAGTAGTTGGAGCCAATACAATCTATCTGAGGATAAATTTTATTTTGATCTTCATTTATAAACAAGATTATTATTACCTGTAGAAGTTCACTCCTCTTGGGATTTTGAACCAAACAAATTTGCTCTAACTAGATCATTAAACTTAAAGGCTGGTTTGCAGGTCTAATAAAACAAGTGGGTGGTAGAAATTTAAATTAGAGAGATTCTTTTTGATTCTTCTAATAATCTTAGAAGAGATGCAATCTAAGTATTGTTTTTGATTGGCTGATTTTACTTTTATTCTTGAGATTATACAATAATTACATCATTTCCCCTTTCTCTCCCCCCCAAGTCCTCCCATGCTCACTCCCACCTTGCTCTCTTTCAAATTCATGGCCTCATTTTCTTTAATTGTTGTTACACACACACATATGCATGCACACAAATGCACGTGTGTGTATGCATAATTTCTATAATGATCAGCTTTTGAGTATTAGAGCTTTTGAATTACCCCCTGAAGAAAAGGGTAGAAATATATACACACATACATGTAAAGGTGGTTAAAAGGCATTTTTATGATATGTATTTTATCACATAAGAAATTAATTTATAAAAAGAAAGACTTTGGGCTGGGGTGCAGCTCTGTTGGCAGAGTGTTTTTCTAGTGTGCACAAAACCCTGAGTTCTAGCACTTTATAAACCATGCGTAGTGGTACATGCCTGTGATGCCTGTGCTCAGGGGGTGAATATAGCAGAATCCGGAGTTCATGGCCATTCTCAGTTCTTAGTGAGTTTGAGGACAACTTGGGATACATGGGACCCTGTTTCAAAAAACAAAAACAAAAAATGGGGTTGGAATACAAGTATATATTGAGGCTCTTAACCAAATGAAGCGTCTCCTCCTGACCATATTAGATGGGCTCCGTCTTAGGATTCAAGTTGAGTAAAAGCACCCTTGTGTTAATTGACATTAATATACATTGTGGCAATTTTTAAGTATTCATACTTAATGATTCTTGAAGACTTGTTTACATCAATGGTCTGAGTAATGGAGCCACATCTCTATCCAACACACTCATGCCATGGACTTTAGTCTTCTGTGGTCAGCTTGGCTCCTTGAGTCCAGTTGGCTCATGGGCACCTGAGTGGAAATGCCTCTCAGCCGAGAACCTGCAAAGCTTTCACAGGTGTGCCTCTGTTTTCTCCAAACAGTATTCAGCTACAACACAGGCTCCCAGGAGACATGTGCCAACAATAGACACCAGTGCTCCGTGCATGCAGAGTGCAGAGACTATGCTACTGGCTTCTGCTGCAGGTGCGTGGCCAACTACACGGGCAACGGCAGGCAGTGTGTGGCAGAAGGTAATGTACTTTTCCTCTGCATTTTCAGCTTCGGGGAGAAGGAAAAGGAGTGCCTTTTGGGTCTTGGTGCTTGTTTAGAGACATGGCCTTTGCCCCGATCTCTGGAATATGCAGTTTTATATGCCGTTTGTAATGATATCATTTCTGTTACATTCTCTGATGACCATTCCTCCCAGGATGTCCTTTTTGTTTTCTGGTGTGGCATATAACCTTGTTCCCCTGTAGTCCTTCTCCGTTTCTGAGGTGACACCCACCGGGAGTCTCTTTTCACAGCCGCACAAAGAGCCAAGAGTTGAAATGCGGTGGCCAGGACCAGGAGGCATCCTCCCTCATTCCCTTCACCCACAGCTTTGCCCTTGGAGTCCTCTCAGTTCTTTGTTTCTTTACTATTGAGACAGAATCTTGCTGTGTAACCTGGGATGACCTCAGACTTGAGATTCTCCACATGTAGAGTGCTGGGGCTTCAGTGTGTACCCCAACTTGGCTTCAGTCTCTAGCTGAGTGTATTGCTTGTAGATCCTTTCCTCCCTCCCTCCCTCCCTCCCTCCCTCCCTCCCTCCCTCCCTCCCTCTCTCCCTCCCTCCCCACCTTCCGCACGTCACTTGGAACAGCAGCATGCCTGAGGTTAGGCTGATGGGGTGGAGTCCTCAGTTCTGGCTTGTCAAACCCCGTGCATGTCCAGTTTCAAAGTGAATTCCATGATAACTGAGGTCAACACTGACCTCTGTCCCCAAAGGGGATTGACTAGTCATAGGAATCTTTAGTGCAAGTCTAAGGGTCCTTGCTATAGTCATTCCTTTGGAGGCTATAAATTAGAATGAAAATAAACACAGTATTTGGCCTTCAAATGCCCCACTTCTCCCGCCTACTGTCACTAGCACTTAGTGGAGAGTTTTAGTTGCCTTGTGAACTCTGACCAGTTAAAATCTAACTGGAGTTGGTGTGCTGTTTTCCAGACTCTGTGTCATAGCTATCCTGACATCAGTTGTTTTAATTTGCCACACACACCAAAATTGTTTCCTTCTGGGTCATAATTAAGTAAAGCGGGGTTTGCTTTATTTTTATCCATCTTCAGCGATGCACCACCATGCGGTTTAGCTGGCATATTCATCTGGGAGAACGTTTTTAAGTTGTTTTCTATTTTCTTCCAAATCCTGTCACTCCAAGGAGTGGGATGCTTTGGGGTATTTGTTCTAGGTTTGACTTTTATACCTTTTCACCCTAGGAGAAGCTTCCAAAACCCTCATGCACTTGTACTCCCCTCCCTCCTTTCTTTCCTTCCTTCCTAAATCTCTGGGTGCTGGGTATTGAGCCCAGTCCTTGTGTTTCCCAGGCAAGCACTACCAACTGGACCAATTCCTCAGCCCAAAAGCGTATCTTAAAGGGCCACCTCTAGCTCCCCACCCCCAATATCAGAGCTGAAAATGCTGGGCAAACTTTGGCGTTGAACTCGGGTGTAACAAACTGTCCGGCCACACATTTTGACATGAGCACATCCTGTAATTGCTTTGTGGTTAAAATATTTGTTGGATTCATCCTACTTTAAAAAAAAGAAAAGATAAAACAACAATGTAATCTTCAGACAGGTGTGGTGGCTCATGCCTATAGTCCTAACACTCAGGAGACGTGGGCAGGCAGATTGCTGTAAGTTTGAGACTAACCCAGGCTACATCATGAGTTCTAGGCCAGCTACAGAGTAAGAGAGATCCCACCTAAAAGCTCAGGCAGGGATAAAGCTAACAGAGACTGGCGGAAGCGATTTTATTTGGCTTCCTTAACTTGGCTTCCTTCCTTGTTTCTGTAGTGTTCTTGAAGCGCATTTTTTTAGCATTAGCTTGCAAGGGTCACAGCTTCCCCAGTGTAATGACACAATGGGTGTACAGAGTTACTTTGTGTCAGATGTGTCCTGGCTGGTCAGTGACTCCGAGCACAGATGACCCCCCATCACCACCACCAGGAACATGTCTGTGGGAGGAGGGGGTGGAGGCCATGTTCCTGATCATTCCCAGTCTAGGGAAAGAAATAAGATATATTAACAGTTGCTAACAGAGGGCCCAGGGTGGAGTTCAGGGGCAAAGCCCTCATTCGATCTCATGTGCCGAAAGAAAAAAGGAAAACCTTCAAAGAATTTAATTCTACGTCAGATTTGGCAGTGCAAGGTGACCTTTGACTTGCATCTTCCTTTAGTTTTTGTTCTTATTTTGCAGTATAATTCACGTGCCTGTGTGTGTGTGTGTGTGTGTGTGCATATGTATGTACTGTTAGTGTATGTACACTCGTGGAGGTAGTAGCGGAGGTCAGTATCAGGAGGTGCAACAATGTCACCTCCTCGCTTTCCTAATGGAACAGACACATCCTTCTCTTTGGAAGGTAGGGGAAAGCCACCTTCACCTTCTCCCTCTGTTTCTGACCCAGGCTCCCCACAACGGGTCAACGGCAAGGTGAAGGGAAGGATCTTCGTGGGCGACAGCCAGGTCCCCGTGGTGTTTGAGAACACTGACCTACACTCCTATGTGGTAATGAACGATGGACGCTCTTACACAGCCATCAGCACCATTCCTGAGACTGTCGGGTATTCTCTTCTTCCCCTGGCACCCATCGGGGGCATCATCGGATGGATGTTTGCAGTGGAGCAGAATGGGTTCAAGAACGGCTTCAGCATCACTGGTAATTGATCCCCCAGTTAAAATGAACGGGCTACGTGGTCGTGGGGGAGGTCAGAGAATGAACGGGTTTGGAACTCTGTGTCTGTAGGCACCTTCTGGAAGTATTTCATCTGTGGACAGAGGCCCTTTCCTCAGAAATAAGGACATGGCAAAATTCATGTATAGCATATTCATTAAGGGAGGCCATCTAGAATTGTGTTTTGACGGAGGAATGGTTTCTTGATGGGAGTTTCCAAGTTTTCCATATTGGTGCTGAGGAGATGGCGCAGCCAGTAAAGTGCTTACCTTACAAGTATGAGGACATGTGTCCTGTGTCCATTGCCTCGAACCCACATAAAAAGCCAGCTATGGTGGCATGTGCTTGTTAACATCAGCTCTAGAGAGACTGAGACAGGATCCCTGGGGCTCACTGGCCAAACAACCTAACTGATAAGCCCCAGATCCCAGTGATCTGTTTTTTTTTTGAGACAGATCTCATACTCTGTCTCAAATAAACAAAGATGATTTTTAAAGAAAAAAAAATACTCAAAATAAACCTCTGGTCACCATATGAACCCATACACACAGGTATACCCCATACCCACAAACATGCACACACCCTGTGTACAAAGGTTTACATGCACAAATCCAATCATGCCCACACATCTGAACACACAGACAACACCCTTATACACAACCATCTGGCATAGACATAGAAAAGTCTCCAAGGTGGAACAGGAGTTAGCAACTCATGCATCTCGCCCATCTGACAGTGGCATTTCATATCTCTGTATCTGCTCATGGAAAAGAGCCTGACACTTCCGGCTGGTCAGTCCAGCCTGATCAACACCATTCTCTCCAGTGTTGGGAAACTTTGGAGACTCTCAAAGGCCGTACCCTGTGAGGAAAGCTGAGTCTCTGGCATATTTTGTTTCATGTCATGTGTGTGCCTTCGCCTTCTCTTACTCCCCTCCCTCTTCCCTTTAGGTCCTTTCTTCCCCTTTCTACTTTCATGGTTTACAAACATATATTTAAATATAAAAAATAAACGTGTAATTTAAATCTGGATTCTGTATAGGGGGGAGGGATACCACACAGTATTTGTGCTTGTGAGTCTGTTCAACATCCAGGGCGGGAGAATTAGTTCTCTGCATGCTTCTCACTGCATGAACCTAGGACCAGCAGGAGGGTTTACTTGCCAGGCGACAGAGTGACAGGCCTGTCTTGCTTTCCAGGGGGTGAGTTCACCCGCCAAGCTGAGGTGACCTTCGTGGGACACCCAGGCAAGCTGGTCCTGAAGCAGCAGTTCAGTGGTATTGACGAACATGGACATCTGACCATCAACACAGAGCTGGATGGCCGAGTGCCACAGATCCGCTACGGTTCCTCAGTGCACATTGAGCCCTACACAGAACTGTACCACTACTCCAGCTCAGGTGAGTCCCAGACTGAAACCCCTCTGGCAGCCTGATAGTTTGCACGTGCCTGCCCACTTTGATGTCCTTGAGTACCTGGAGCGTTGTCCTGGGGTCCACAAGGCTATTTTTTATTTTAATCCCTTTCCTCTAAGTACAGACCAAAGAAACATTTGAAGAGATTTACTACAAAACAAGAAAAGGTGTGTTGGGATACATCAATCATTCCTGCCCTTGGGAAAGCCTGACCTAGAAGAATTGCTACAGCTCTAGGCCAGCCTGAGCTACATAGCAAAACAAAACAAAAAACAAAATCAACACCCAGAAAATGGGATGGGTTGTAGCTCAGTTGGCTGAGGGCTTGTCTACACACACAGAGTGTCTGAGTTGGATCCCCAGCACTGCGAGACTAGATCAGGTGGCGCCCTGTAATCCTAGCTTTTGGGGAGGGGAGTTAGGAAGTTTAGAAATTCAAGGATGTCCTCAGTGAGTTTAAGGCTAGTCTGGGGCTACAGGAGACTTTGTCTAAAAAGAGGAAATGGAACAACAAAGAAGAACCCCAGGAAAAAAATCTTGAGTACAACTTTCCGATTTAAACATTTTTTCAACCTTTTCTCGTGTGTCTATCATCTGTATTTTTGTCACATGCCCCCACTGTTATATAATTCAGGATATTGTTTTAATGTATTTATTTGTACTTTTAACTTCTGGCGTGTGATTGCCGTTGAAAAGAGTGACCGGAGCTTCTACCTGCCACTCAGCTTGCTTAGTTGCTCTCATTTGGCACTGTGTTTTAACACACACACTTCGTCCTAACTGTAGAGAAACAGTGTCCTTGTAGGTTATTTCTGAAGTGCTTCGGATATTTCTTTCCTAAGAATAAGGGCATTCTCTTACATGGCCACGTCATAACTATGAAAGAGGTGGTTATTTTTAAAAGGGCTTTGTAGCCCTTACTCTGTCTCCAACTAGAGGCTATTCTCTTGGCTTTGCCTCCCAAGCGCTGGGGTTGTAGACATGAGCTACCAGCTCAGGCTCTGGGATCTTTAGCACA
Source organism: Alexandromys fortis (assembly GCF_014885135.2). Taxonomy (NCBI): domain Eukaryota; kingdom Metazoa; phylum Chordata; class Mammalia; order Rodentia; family Cricetidae; genus Alexandromys; species Alexandromys fortis. The sequence goes on along the minus strand of NW_026067924.1, from coordinate 23,612,949 downwards.
GAAAAACACAGTATGTAATCTTGGGCATGTCATTTTCATTAGCGCTATCAATCAACTGTACTACATTACTATATCTTCACCTTTTTATGCACACCAAATTATGAGTATTTACTAGTTTCCGTAAGTGGCTTTGAAAGGCCTATTTTCAAGGAATCTGCCCCCATCCTTCTGGGTGGTCTCAGAAGTGTAAATTGCAGGAGTTTCCCCTCTCATGCTGAGTTAAAACAACCTCTTCCATCTTGAACCTTGGCCACATTTCCCTTTGGTTGTTGTTTGCTTACCCGCTGGGAACTGAACTGAGTGCCCCAGGCAAACACCCCTATGCTGAGCTATATCCCAAGCTCTCGGCCACATTTCTGACTTTGGCAATACTGGGAAGAATGGAACTCTGGGTCTTGTGCATACGGGACAAATGTCCTACCACTGAGCTACACCCTCAGTCCCTCGTTTTGTCTTCATAAAATTTTAGGTTTTTTGTTGTTGTTGGTTTGTTTGTTTTTTAGTGCCTATGAGTTGCCTAGACTGAACTTGAACTCATACTATAGCTCAAGCAGGCCTTGAACTTGCAATCCCCCTGCCTCGGCTTCCCAAGTAGCTGGGATGACTAACAGTCAGGCCTGCATTATCAGGCCTGGCTTTCTGACTCTTTTCCGAGACTCAGTTCCTAGAAACAGATGCTGAGTCAAATGACAGGAACTTTTCAAAAATGTTGCAGTTCAAGCGCCATCCAGGAAGGTTGGTACCCATGGCCAGGCCTGGGAGTCTATGGAAGGGAGGAGAAACAGCCAAGGGCCCCAGACTGCCTGCAGCCAGATGGCTTGCTGGCAGCCGGCATATGGGAGCTGGATGGGAGACAGCGCACACTGATCTTTTATTTATCCTCTGGCTTTCATGGTTCGCAGATGGAGCAGGCTGCAGCAGAACTCAGAAGTAAAAAAGGTTCTTTATGCTTTAAAAAAAAAACAAAGGGAAGTGGAGAGTTTTGTTGCATGGGCTAATTCCCACCCTCTTCTGGGTAGGGAGCCTGTCTCCCATCTCCTTGGCTGAGGTCGCTCTTGCTAATTTTTCCAAAGTTGGCTGCTACAAAACATTCCACATTGCATCTTTTAATACCACGGGACTATTTAATCGAAGGTGACTGGGGGCAGCTACTATTTAGTGATTCCTATGTGAGAAATTCCGTGGAAACCAGATCAGATGTCCCCGATGTAGTAAGTGCTTGATTCCATGTAATTTACAAATGTGATCTCCCCAGACTCTCTCACCCTAGCTCCTTCTGAGAGAGAAGCTGAGGCGAAAGCAGCTAGTACCAGGTAGGTGGTTACAACCTCAGCTGGGAGGAGTCAGTCCAGGTGTGCCTTTCATCTGAGTGGCTGCTCTTTCGGCCAGACCTCATCTCTAGTTTTCAGTGACTTGGGAGCTGATGGAGGGCTTTGATCCGATCAGCAAGGACTGACGTGAGCGTCACCACGGATGTTGCGGGGAGAGGAGAAAGCAGTAGGAATGAATCCAAGCGCATTGCCTTACTTAAGTCGCCCCAGTGGGCCTGTCAATCTAATATCTCTGTGGGCAGGGACCGCCACTGAAGCCCTCACAGGCTTTACTGAAGCTCCTCAAATCTGTCTTCCTCCCACACCTCAGTGATCACTTCCTCCTCCACCCGGGAGTACACGGTGACTGAGCCGGACCAGGACGGCGCTGCGTCCTCGCGCACACACGTTTACCAGTGGCGTCAGACCATCACCTTCCAGGAGTGTGTCCACGATGACTCCCGGCCAGCCCTGCCCAGCACCCAGCAGCTCTCCGTGGACAGTGTATTTGTCCTGTACAACCGGGAGGAGAGGATCTTGCGCTATGCCCTCAGCAACTCCATCGGGCCTGTGAGGGGTAAGGCAGACGGGCACACGCTGGCATCCCCTGTGTGCCTCCTGCGCATGACTCAGCAGTCACACTTGGCCAGAACCTCTGCTTCTTGGATTTGGGGATTTTGGTCTCTTGCTCTCAGTCCGTAGGAGGAAATGGTGGTCAGGTGTCCTGTGAAAGCATAGTCAGTACTCTTGGCAAGCAGACCTGCCTTCGTCCATTCAACCAAAGGCTTGTTCGTGGGGGTGTCTGGGCTGTTTATTCCTGAGCTTTCAGGGCAGCAGGCCAACCAGCCAAAGGCTACTTCAGACTCTAGTGAACATTTTTTAAAAACTCATTTTCACAACTTAAAGGACCACATTAAAAACTGGTCATATTGTGGGATGTGAACTAAGTAATTTCACTAGGTGTATCCAGTGTGCAGCGCTTCAGTGAGGGCAATGGGCATGTCACTCCTAAGACATGTATCAATCATTTCTCAGTGTTGAGAACATCCAGAATCTTTACTAGCTATTTGGACATATGTAATTAATTGTTGTCAACTTTAGTTAACCCCACTGCGCTATGAAACACTAGACCTTATCCCGTCCATCCTGCTGCACCGTTGGACGTGCCCACCATCCTCTTCGCCTTCTCCCCAACCCTTCCATCCTTCCCCACCTCAGGTAGCCATTATTATTCTTGCTTCTGTGAAATAACCTTTTTAGCTCTCACACATAAGACTGGGCAGTACTGGTCTTTCTGGGTCTGACTTATTTCACTCGGCATAATCATTTCTAGGCTCGACCATGTAGTCACATTCGAAGGATGTCCTTTCTTTCTATGGCTAAACAGTATTCTACAGTGTATCTGTATTAGTTACTGTTCTGTTTTTGTGGTAAAATACCAGGACCAGTGTCAACTTCCGAAATAAAGACTTAATTTGACCTTAGGATTCCAGAGGAGTAATCCATAACGGCGGCAGTGGAGGCACAGCCCCAGGTGGCTGGAGCCCATAGCTGAGAGACTAGTATATAAAATGGGTCTTGTAGTTGGTTTATGGTCTTAGCCGGCCACAGACATCTCACTTTCTGTCATAGTCTCTCAAAGGTGTGTGGCTTGTTGTCAGTAACACTATTTATAGAAACAGAGAGCAGAGCGAGGCCAGAGGGGTAGAACTTGGTGGTCCCACCGCAGCGCAGCTTGCAAGGCTCTGGTTCCCATTGCTCTGCTCTCTTGTGGCAGCGGCTTACTTCCTGCAATGGGAGGCCTGCGGGAAGGTTCTTGAACACTGTCTCTACCTTCACAGAGGGCTCCCCTGATGCGCTTCAGAATCCGTGCTACATCGGCACTCACGGGTGCGACAGCAACGCAGCCTGTCGCCCAGGCCCCGGAACACAGTTCACCTGCGAATGCTCCATTGGCTTCCGAGGAGACGGGCAGACTTGCTATGGTATTACTTTTTGTTCTGATGGGTGGGGTGATACCAGGCTGGGAGGAGGCATCTAGGTTCTGTAAGCCGGGAAGCTGAGTGTGTGTCACAGAAGTGAGTGTGTTGGACGTGTGCTATACAAGCATACCATGAAATAAAGGCATACCATGCCTGGACTGTGTATGTTACCCGCTTGGTGAAACAGAGCAAAATTCCTTGTTTTGCTTCTGTTTCTGTTGTAAAACAGGCAGGGTCTCCTTGAGAATCCCAGGCTGGCCTCAAACTCAAGACGGCCCAGCCTATGCCTCCCAAGTGGTGGAATTATAGGTGTGCACTCCCTGGCTGTTGTAAACTACTTTTAAGTGTATAGTTCAGTGTTATTAAACACACTGATCCCGTTGTGAGGTTGTCACAAGCATCCTTTGCTAGGAGCCTTTTCATTTTGTATAACAAATTGTATCTGTGGTTATTGGACTATAGCTCCCGGTACCATGTTTCAAGTCCTCATCCCCAACGCTCGTCTCCCACCACTGAATGTTATATTTCTACAAAGCTATTGGCTCTAGAATCTTATAAATGTGGAGTAACATAGCGCTTATCCCTTTGTTACTGGCTTGTTTTGCTCAAGATTCATGATTGTGTAGGCAAATGTCTCCTTAAGATTCACCTATGTCATGTGTTACAGGATCTTTTTTTCCTGGAAGGTTGAACGCTATTACATTATTGTAGAAGGTAGGGCTGCTTGTTTGTCCTGGCAGTCCGGCTAGCCTAGCCCTGAAATAATGACACAGATAGTGTATTAATTAAATCACTGCTTGGCCCATTAGCTCTAGCTTCTTATTGGCTAACTCTTACATGTTAGTTTAATCCATCTCCATTAATCTGTATATTGCCACGTGGCAGTGGCTTACCGGCAAAGGTTCGGCATGTCTGACTCCGGCAGCTCCATGGCGTCTCTTTGACTCTGCCTTCTTCCTCCCAGCATTCAGTTTCATCTTTTCCGCCTACCTAAGTTCTGCTCTATCAACAGGCCAAAGCAGTTTCTTTATTCATTAATGGTAATCAGCACACAGAGGGGACTCCCACATCACATTATGCTGTGCCCTGCATATACTTTTTGCTTTTCAATCCTTTCAGATGAAGGGAGCACCTTCCTTCAGAAGGCAGAGCCAGCTCCACTTTACAGAACCTGCTGGTAGTCCCCTGTGAGTGGACACACTGCACCTACCTTTTGACTGCTGCAGTCAAGGGTGTGATGAACAGGGCTTCTGTTGGAAGCTTCTGCTTTCAGATTTGTTTTGTTTTTGCTTTGCTTTGCTTTTGTTTTTATATAACCCCCAAAGTAAGTCTGGTGGGTTATTCTAGGCTTGACTTGTTGGAGGGCCCTTCATGCTGTTTTCTATAACAGCTGCTCCATTTTGTATTTCTATCTACAGTGTGTAGGAGTTTCCATTTTCTCCATTTTTTTTTTGTATAAACACACACGCAAATGGGGGTTACTGTATATGTATAAAGGCAGGGGGCATCTCAGGTGTCATTCGATAGGAACTCTGTCTACTTCTTTTGAAACAGGGTCTCTTATTGGCCTGGAGCGTATCAATTATACTACAAGTCCCAGGGGTGTAGGGGGAGTTTTTCTGTCCTAGGAGCCACTTCCAAATTACCACAAAGAGATTACTATTAATTGCAAATGCTTGGCCAATAGCTCAGGCTTATTACTAACTAGCTCTTACAATTTAACCCATTTCTATCAATCTGTATGTTGCCCTGAGGCTCGTGTTTGACCCACTCTCCATCTGGCTAGTGACTAGACTGACTTTGTCCTTCCTCAGCCCATCTTTCTCAGTTTGGCTTTCCCACCTAACTTTATCCTGTTCAGTTATTGGCCAGTCAGCTTGTTTGTTAAACCAATCACAGTGACACATATTCACACAGTGTACAGAAGGATTATCGCACAGCACAGGGATCCTGTCTCTGCTTCTCCAGTGCTGGGATTACAAGTGTGTGCCTCGATGGCCCCCTTTCTGTGTGGGCTCTAGGGATGCCACTCGGGTCCTCTTGCTGGCATGGCAAAAGCTTTGCTGACTACTTTGGTTCCCCAGCTCCAATTTGTCTATAACTTTGTTTGGTGTTTTTTTTTTTTTTTTTTTGGTTTTTTCGAGACAGGGTTTCTCTGTGGCTTTGGAGCCTGTCCTNTTTTTCGAGACAGGGTTTCTCTGTGGCTTTGGAGCCTGTCCTGGCACTAGCTCTGTAGACCAGGCTGGTCTCGAACTCACAGAGATCCGCCTGCCTCTGCCTCCCGAGTGCTGGGATTAAAGGCGTGCGCCACCACCGCCCGGCTTGTCTATAACTTTGTCAGCACTTGCTGCTTGTATTGCTTTTTCTTTAATTAATAGTAACCGAGGCTCATTATTGCGAGCCAGGGACATTAAAGTGAGCTCACGAAAGTGAGCCAGTGAGTAACTCAAGTCTCTTACTGGAACATCTGTAGTGCACTGCCTTCTGGCGTCATTTGTTTTATTACTCAAAATTTAGCTTCAAAGACTTTCATGTAGACAGCTGGATATTTGTCAGTAACTGGATTTTAATCTATTACCAAAGAACAGTTTGTCCATCGCTAAGGGCAAGCGCTTCAGATGCTTTAACCAGCGCCACTGAAGTCTGCAGTGATGTGCTCACTAATGAGGGGAGGGACAGTAGATGTAGGTTTCCCTGGCAAATGAGGGGTGGGCTCACAAATGTCCACCCAGCAAAATGGGCAGCTGTCTTCACCCTTGCATCCTTAGACAACAAGCCCTGGAAAGCCAAATGCCTGGGGTTTGGGGATCCCATCTTGCTAGTAAGAGGTAGATCTGGTGTGGAGATTCTGATGTAGGGCATGGTGTGTGTTGGAGGGCATTTGCTTTGGAGAGACCCTTCCCTGCAGGATGCTTGCTCCTGGTACCCTGAAATGCTGTCAAGGAGGGGTTTGTGCTTCCACGCTGGTGATGTGATGGTCTGGGCAGTATGCTGATGACTTCGTGTATCTGGCACTATTCAGTCTGGGACTCACCTATCTGGTCATAGAGCATGGCAGAGGGGACGCAGAACTGACCAGCCTGTGATCGTCAGTGACCAGCCCTTCCCCGTCATGAATGGCTACTTTGGTACAGGACAGTTCCAAGCAGCACAATGCTATTGTATACGAGTAGAACCCTGTCATGAAGGTGATAGTTGGGGTTGGGGGCGTGGTAGGGATGAGAGATTCTTTTAGGCCTCCATCCCTTCTTAGTCTGTATATAATGTCACCAGCCACCTACACGTTGATGAAGCATGGTTTATTTGTTGCTCTTCTTGTTGCTGTGATGAAATACCTGATAAGTAACTTAAGGAAGGACAGGTTTATTTTTATTTTATTTTGTTTTTCAAGACAGGGTTTCTCTATGTAGCTTTGGTGCTTGTCTCTAGTAGACCAGGCTGACCTCGAACTCACAGAGATCTGCCTGCTTCTGTCTCCAGAGTGCTGGGATTAAAGGTGTTCGCCACCACCGCCCGGCTGGACAGGTTTATTTTTGGCTTGTGATTTGAAGGTGCAGTCTATCATGTCTGGAAAGGCATGGCAGAAGGAGTTTGAAGCAGCTGCTCACATTGGTGTCAGTAAGCAAAAAGAGAGAGAGAGAGACGGATTCTGGTTCTTAGCTAGCTCTCTCCTTTTATTCAGTCTTGGCCCCCAGCCCATGGGATGGTGCTGTGGATAGTTAGAATAAGTCTGCCCACTTCGATGAACCCAGTCTGCTGCTGCTTACTGAGAGCTTTCTCACATTGCTCTTGGTATCTGAGCTTGTCCTAGGGAGCGTTCCTTGTAAGAGTCACCCCCCAACCCTGCGCTTTATGCTCTCTGCAGTTGTCCCTGGCCGTGCATGTACTCGCTTTTGTCCTTGGGCTTTTGTACTTGGTCGGCCATCATTCTGGGGTATTAGCCTGGTGGAATGTGGGGGATCTCCTGAGCCAGGCTCCCTATTGTTCCAGGTTAGCAGAACAAGCCTCAGTGTTAATGCATCTGGACAGGAGTTTTCTATAGGAAACTGCATCAAGCATCCAGCTTTGTGCATTGCTGTAACCTGGGAAGGCTCCTGAGAGGGGAGCTAGGGTGAACCTCTGTGATTTGAGTCTGGGGTGGGATAGGATGGTCAAAGATATGTGAAACAAGGCTGGTTTTGGCTCCCAGTGAGCCTCCCTGCTAATCAGGAAGAGATTTTCAGAGAAGCTCAGAGCTCAGCTATTCACCTGGGGCTCACAGCACAGTGGCACCCACGTACCCCTTAAACTGTCATCTAGAGTAGCAGTGTCAGTTAGCATCTCAGTGAATAATTTCTGGGTTTCTAGGAAGTATCGCACATATCAATCAATAGTCTCCCCAAAGGGCCTGGCATTTCTAAAAGAAGTAAATTGCAGACATTGAAAATGTACCAAAGCTAGTCACTTTGGTGGGGGGGGGGGGTGTCAAAAGATTAATCTAGGACTGATGTGGAGGCTGCTGCACAAGCCTGGCAACCCAAGTTCAAGTCCTAGAACCAACATCAAAAGCTGGATATGGTGGCGGACACCTGTAATCCCGAGCCTCCTATGGCAAGATGGGAGAGAGATAGGAGGACCTCCAGGAAGCCCTAGAGCAGGCTAGGTTGGAGAAACGACAGGGAGACCCCTTTTCACCTGATTCCCCAAAGCTGTCCTCTGAAGTTCACATGCATGCGGTGGCATGTGTACACGCTCATTCATACATAAGTACCACACAGCAACAATAATCTGAAAAAGTCATTCCAAGCTGAGTGTGCGGAACAAACCTGTGAGCCCAGCACCCAGTAGTGGAAGCAAGAGGATTGTGAGTTTGAGGCCAGCCTGGACTACATGAAGATACCTAACAAAAACCACCACCACCACTAACAAAAACTTTTTCTAAAAAATAAAAATGAATAATTCATGGCTTTCCTATCAAGCTAAAAAAGGACTCTCCTCTTTGCAGAGAGGAAGTTGGCCAGGTGTTGAAGATCCTCTTAAGCCAGTGTTGTGGGGTGTTATGACAGACAGTCACCATGGTTAGCAGGTTACTGTTTCCATTAAAGAAAGGGTTAAGACTTGGACGCAGCTAACAGAAGAGATTTCAATCACACATGGAAAAATTTATAAACTGCAAAGACCATGGGCTCTTAGTGGGGACTCTGCGAGTGTCTTGTCCCTAAAGAAACAGGGTGTCCAACCTGACTTATCCTTACAGACCTGTTAACATGAAGCCGTCTTCTACCCACGATGGCTGGTTTCTGTCGCCTGCTGTGGCCTCCGCAGCTCTTGCACAACATACCGTCCCTCTCTGTCAATGTTCCCAGCAAGGAAGGGGCTTGGACAAGTTCCCGTTGTGACTTGGCCCTGGCTTTTAGATGGAAAACTGCTGTTCTGCTCTGACGCTTTGTTGGGCCCCGGCCTTCAGAATGCAGCCCAACATAGGGGTCCAGCCTCCTGCTGTGAAGGTTCTGGAAGCAGTACGGAGTACAGGTGGTAGGCATGAGAGACTGTGCTCTGTGTTGGAGGAGCAGCAGCTGGCTGATGGACTTATGTGACCTCCACCTCAATCCCAGTTCCAACACAAGCTGTTCTCTGCCCCTCCAGCCGTTCCTAGCAGGGTTCACTTATCTGAGATCCTGAATCTTAAACCATGTGTGAGCATGTATGCATGCACGCATGCGCACGCGCACGCGCATACACACACACACACACACACACACACGTTAAAAAAGTTAAATAGCCTTCGTTTTGTGAAGGTATGAGGCAAACCACAGAGCTAATGTTGCAAAATGCTTATTTTATGCAACGTTGTCCAGTAAGTCAGTCAACTTTTTTTTAATAAGAAAGGAAGGGTACCAGGTAAGCTCTCCATCCAAAGGTAGACCTAAGATGCTTTGCTTCCTGGGTGTGAACAATTCACGTTAGGGAACTTGGAAAGGAAAGAGGGTCGAATAGTCCCAGTCGTTATAAAACCCTTTGCACTCCTACCTCAGAAAAGACTATAGACCCTCTGAGTTTGGGACCAGTACAGAAAGTGTCTTACGTGACTATATTCCAACCTGCTATTGGGCTGATAGAGTGATCAGGAGTCAGCACTGTTTTTCATCCAGGCCAGGCCAACCCACCTTGTACCACTGGTATCCATAGATGACCTCCAAAGTCTGGTGACCATCTGAAAGCTGACTTCTCAAAATAAACTAGGGTTATAGAACAGATAACTGATGATTATATATCCATGTCTTGAATGGGCTGAGTACTCCCTTAACCCATATCCATTTTCTTCAATTTCTGAGAGAATGCACCAGTATTATTATATTTACTTACTAGTTGGGAAACTGAGACTGAGTAGTTAACCTGCCCAGACAACACAATCAATAACAAAAGGAGACAGGATTTGAACCTAGTACTGTTAAGCCACCAGGCATAAGTTTTCGCTCCTCCTTACCCATGGTGATGGCTGTAGTACTATCACATGAAAGGCCACCACTCTGCCGTCTAAATGATGTGATTAATAACTTACCTTTGAGTCCATTAAATCCTAGGTAACATTAAAGAATTCCCAATTGGCTTTAAGTTGTCTAGCCTTTCTTTATAATCATAACTTAGAAAGGTAGTTTATTTTAAACATTTATTTATTTATACTCTGGGAATCAAACGTGGATCCTCTGTGAGAGCAGTCCTCTGTGTCTTCCGTGTGTTTTGCCTATTCAGTATGAGTGACTTGTTTGGATGGGTGTCCATGTGGTCCCTCACTCAGAAAGAAGCACACATCACTTAGAAAAAACAAATTGAGGGTTGCGCTCTACATTATATAAAGGGCAAAAAAAAGCAGTCTCTATTTCATATTTCTTTGGGCATGTAGGAAAATATATTTTCTAATGGATTTCTTCTCTACGGAAAATGCTTTCTATTTGATTGTTTTTTAATGAGGTTTAGTAAGTCTGAATTTTTATCAACAATTTGCTGCAGATATTGACGAATGTTCAGAGCAACCTTCCCGGTGCGGGAACCATGCAATCTGCAACAATTACCCAGGAGCCTACCGCTGTGAGTGCGTGGAGGGTTACCACTTTTCGGACGGGGGAATATGCGTAGGTAAGTTCTGCGAGAAATCTTCCTGGGGTGGCCAGCTCCGGGGGAAAGGCATGGTTATGGGTTTGATCCTGGCAGGGAAGCAGACGCCAGTTTCTGCTGCTAGGCATAGACCACAGTGGGGATGAGTCCTACCCTCCACCTGCTTAGATGGTCACAGCTGCCAGGAGCAAATGTGTTCCTGTAATACATGCACTGGTGCATGCTAGCAATGCATCAATTCACCCACTGTAAACTCGCTTCTTATGAGTTTATTTGGTCCATTATCAGCATACATTTAGTGACGCGAAGCTGTTAACCTTAATTCTCTCTGTCATTAGCAGCCATGGAATTCATGGTGGAGCATCTTCATGCGGTAACTGCCTTAGTTTAAATTCTACCCAAGTTACATCAGAAAGGAAATTCCACTTGGCACCATTTATAATCCTAATTTAATAGGCCACAAGCCGAACCTAGCTTTTTAGACTTATTAAAGTACATTGATTTTTATCAATTCATTAGGCTAATTATATTCTTGATTGATGTAGGTGACTGGCCCATGAAGAGCACGGTTTTTGATACATTATCTCCCAGTTCACACTGTCCTATCATATCTAAGATATTTTTGACTTTTTTTGAGGCTGGGTATCATATATCATAGGCCGCCCTCGTACTGACTGTATAGTCGAGCGTGACCTTGAACTTCTTACCCTTCCATCTCCGCCTTCCCGAACACTGGGATTGTAGACGCGTACCACCATGCCCAGTTTATTAGGACTGGGAATGGAACCCATGGCCCCACGCATGCTCAACCGCTATTCACCCCAGATTTATCCCCAACTCAAGTTCCGAGACTTGAAGCTCAAAGATTCGTGGAGATTCCCAAGTCTACAGACTAGTATGCTGAGTGGCTGAGTGGCACATGTGTGCCTGCCTGAGTTAAAACAGAAACCGACTGTAGCAGTCACGGTCCTGTCCCCATGTGCTCTCTGGCTGTTTACTGGGACCCGAATGCATGCGTCCCTTTGCTCCGTCTCAGAGCTTGATGAGGAGCCAAGGTCTGGATGAGGTGGTGTCTGTAGGGCGGGAGGGAACAGGCAGTTCTCATGATTTGAGTGTGACCCAAACATCTGTGCACCCAAGAGGCCAGCCCTCTTGGTTGCACAGAGCTGAGAGTTTTAGCTTGCTGTGTTGAAACTTTTTTTTTTTATCGTAGCAGAGAACATCAGTTTTCTTGGCCCGATTTTTTTCCTCTGATTTTTGAGCTGGGGAAGGCTCTTAAGTTTGCTTTTATTGTAGAACTATTGACGTCCCTGGTTGGCTCAATATGAGTGGTGGACCGGGAAGAGATAGATCTCACTGAGGTCTAACCTAGGGTATATGTGGAGACAGCAGATTAGTCTGAGTGTGCCCATTCCCTAAGGTCACACTCACAAGGTCAGGGCAGAACAGAGTACAGGACAGAGGCTATGTCCATGTCTTCTCCAAGACATCAGTTCTCAGCAAGATGCTTAACTTCCCAGGCCTTAGCTCTCCATCTTCAAAATGAGGTAATTGGACGTGATTACTTCCTACGGTTTGTGGAGCCCTTGGAGGTGCCTCAGAGAGCTACCTAGGAGGGTATGGGAGCCACAGGCCAATCCTGGTCCTCTTTCCTGGCCCCAGTCTTCCGTTTAACTATAGATCAAATTCTGCATAAGCTGTTCGAATAATGGATTTCATTGCTCAAAAGTAAGCCAGACTTGGGGGTACAGATCTCTCATTTTAGCTACTTGAGGGGATCAAGTTCAAGGTTTGCTTGGCCTACAGAGTAAATTCTAGAACAGCCTGGGCTAGAGATGCAGTTCACTGGTAGAACACTTCAGGACCCTGAAGCCCTTGGTACAATGGTGTGGAACACCGTGACTAAAAGGGGTAGTATGATCTGGACCCAGGCAGCACCCAGACCCAGTCCCCTTCTCAAGTCCCACTGAGTCAAAGCTCTGACGTTCAGAGCACTTGGAATGGGGTACCTCCCTGTTCTGAGACTTTCTTCTGAAGTCATGTGTTCGTTTCTTCGTTCTTAAGCTGCAGTGGACCAGCGACCCATCAACTACTGTGAAACTGGTCTCCACAACTGTGATATCCCCGAGCGGGCCCAGTGCATCTATATGGGCGGCTCCTCCTACACCTGCTCCTGTCTGCCTGGCTTCTCTGGGGATGGCAGAGCCTGCCAAGGTATGTGGTAGCTCTGAAGGGTGTCCTGGGTGGTATTTACTGTGTGCTAATCATCACTACTCCCTGTGTGTAAGGAGGATGTGTTCTTTCCGCTCGCCTGGGCAAGAGCCTTTTCTATCTTATCAGCAACCGGAATTATGCACTTTCTTGGAGGGTCGTTCTCATTTGGGACCTACTTGGCTTCCCCTGACCCCAAGGCTTGCTTCATTAGGCAGCAGTTAAGATAGTGCTCTTGGCTGGGAACTAAGGCTTGCTTGTTTTTTTTTTTTTTAAATAAAAGCAGTCCTTGCTTGCATGGAGCTTGATGTCCATCTTTGTATGTAACGGGCTTGTCCTTTCCAGCACAAGAAGTGAAGCACAAGAATTCTGAAGTCGGAGGAGAAATGACCTCACAGAATCTTCTTAGGCTTGGGACCACCCCATAGTTAGCCGCCCGGGGTCAGAATAGTAATTAGCAGAGTAACTCAAGGCGCTTGATTTGTAGAATTATGCAACATTATACTAAACTTAAGTTCAACAAAGATTTCTGAGATACCATGTCTCTGTTATGTAATTTTCTCTTCTCTAAACACTTCCAAGTTCTAGAGGTTTATGCTCACAATAAAGAGGGAACATCTGACAGGGAAAACTTTTCCCTTTCGTAAGCTCTGTGTTTCCTGAAGACATTATTGTCACGTGAAACACATTTGTAAGTGTACTAGATAGAAGTTGGGGTGCGGATTTCTTAAAAATTAATATTTAGTGAGTTTAAAGTCCCTGGACTGGAATTAAAACCAGATTCACATAGGTTTGAGTGCATGGATTAAATTATTGCATCAACCGCAAATTCTGGAAGCAATCTCACGGCCTGCGGCTGTCTTGCAGACGTGGATGAATGCCAGCTCAACCGATGTCACCCCGATGCCGTCTGCTACAACACGCCAGGATCCTTCAGGTGCCAGTGCAGACCTGGCTATCAGGGGGATGGCTTCCAGTGTGTGCCCGGAGGTGAGTTGGTTGTTAGTTGATGGCCCACTGATATGTTATAAGATTTGATGACCTGGGGAGAAGCGGATGTGAGGAAGTGGTCCCTGGAAAGTTCTGTGAGTAGAAAGTCAGACCACAGGCTTCAGTGCTGAAACACACAGTGTACAACTTCAGAGGATACTTCGCTGGGGCTGAAGCGATGCTGGAATTTTAGAATGCATAGGTTCCTAGGTCCTGGAGCCAACAGCACAGGATACAAACCGGGCATTGGGCTTTATTCACCAGGTGCTCTAGAGAAACAGAGCCAAGAGAATATGTGTGTATAAATGCGTATATGCACACACACACACACACACACACACACACACACACACACTGAATCATGTCATTATGAAGACTGTCAAACCCCAGTATCTGTTTTCAGTAAGCAGGGAATCCAAAAAGCCAATAGCTGTTTAAAGTGTGGTGGCCATAGAATCAGGAAAACCCATGGTAGAGTTCCTATCCAGAGGCTGGGAGCCTTGTGACTCCCAAAAGGTTTGATTGAAAACACAGGAGACAACTGGTTTCTGATTTGGAGGTTATTAGATAGGAACAATCTCTCTCTCTCTCTCTCTCTCTCTCTCTCTCTCTCTCTCTCTCTCTTCTCTCTCTCTCTCTCTTTCTCTCTCTCTCTCTCTCTCTCTCTCTCTCTGTCTCTCTCTCTGTCTCTCTCTCTCTCTGTCTTGATAGGGTCTCACTAAGTAGCCCTACATAGCCTGGAACTTACTATATAAGCCAGGCTGGCCTCAAACTCACAGAGATCCTCCCACCTCTGCCTCCAGTGTGCTGGGATTAAAGCATGTACCACCATGTTTGCCCAAGAGTTCTCTTTTTATTCAGAAGAGGAGTGGTTTTGTCTGTGTGCCATCCAGGCCTTTATGTGACTGGACGAGGAGGCCAGGGAGAACAATCTGTTCAATAGATTATCTGAAACATCCAGAATGATGTGAACAACTATCTGGGCATCCTGTGGCCCAGTCACATCGACGTAAAATCAGTAGAAGCCTGAGAGTATTGGGGAATGGAATGTGTGATGTGGGGATGGGATGAAGGCCCCAAGTGGAGGGACGCATAACTAAGGCCTTCATGGAATGTTCTGTATCACCTGTTACCTGATCTGCATGTGTGGCTTTTGGAGTTACTGCTTACTTGACTTGAGTGGGCCTTTTCTGGCATGTAGGTGCCCAGAAGTCCCGAGCCAGGCCTGGATTGAGTCTGGGAACTGGTAAACTGGTAAGGCTCCCCACAAATGCTATTGAACAGATGAGCATAGCTGACTGCTGGCTGTGCAGAACCTACTATGTATCCAGGGTGCTTGTGTTTGCCAGTGTTCAGTTGTGGGAACAAAATACCCAAGACAGTCACAAGTTTTGCTTTGGTTCATAATGTAAGACCATTGTCAGTTTGTGTTGCTGCTTCGGGCTGGGGTGAAGCAGGACCTTATGGTGAGGAGTACGGTGCAAAGCCAAGCATCTCACTGGCAACTAAGATGCTGAAAGAGAGGTGGAGTTGCCACGAGATGGCTCGGCAGGTGAAGGTGCTTGCTGCCCCAAGCCTGACAGTCTGGGTTTGGTCCCCAGAAGACATGGTAGGAAGAGAGAATTGATTCTCATAAGGAGTCCTTTGACATCCACAGGTACTCTCACATAGATATGTATGTGTGTGTGCACCAGAGCGTGTGCGTGTACACACACACACACACACAGTAAGTGTTTTTAAAAATGGAAAAAATAAACCAGGTAGTGATACCTTTCATTGTGGCACTTGAGAAGCAAAGGCAGGCAGATCTATGACTTGAGGCCAGTCTGCTTGCTTGCTTTCTTTCTCTCTCTCTCTCTCTCTCTCTCTCTCTCTCTCTCTCTCTCTCTCTCTCTCTCTCTCTCTCA
>NW_026067924.1:23538349-23596236 GCF_014885135.2 Alexandromys fortis | reverse complement strand
TTTTTTGGTTTTTCGAGATAGGGTTTCTCTGTGGCTTTGGAGCCTGTCCTGGAACTAGCTCTGTAGACCAGGCTGGTCTCGAACTCCCAGAGATCCGCCTGCCTCTGCCTCCCGAGTGCTGGGATTAAAGGCGCGCGCCACCATCGCCCAGCTCCTCCTGAAGTTTCTACCTGTCCTTCCTTCTCCTCTTCTTCCTTTCCCTCGGCTCTGTTGGGGATTGAGGCTGGGATCTCAAATGTGCTAGGCAAGCATTCTACTGGCTCTATATCCCCAGCAAAACAAAACAAATAAACAAAATATATTTGTTCATTTTGTGTGTGTCCATGTACACCTTGTTATCGGGGCGGAGATCAGAGGGTAACTTGTGGGGTCTGTTCTCTTCTTCCGCCACGTGGGCTCCAGGAGTCGCACGTGGATCATCAGGCTTGGTGACAAGCACCTTTCCCTGTAGCACCGTCTCACTGTCTCCAGACTGATTTTGTGTTTTGTTTAGTTTCTGAGACCTAGGCTGGCATTGTAGTCATTCTGTAGCCCGGCCAGGCCTTGAATTAGCCATCCTCCTGCCTCAGTTTTCCAGTAGCTGGGATCACAGGCCTGGCTTAGTTTTCATTTCTGAAATGGATCTTTTCTTTTAATTTCTTCTCTGAAATCTGTCGCCTCATTTTGGACCTTACCCAATTAGGATTCACCTTTGCTCCCTCTTGCCTCCTTCATCTCCTTATCGTGTATTTTTACCCTGTTTGATCTCTACTGACTGTCCTGCTGACAGACAGGTATCTGTTGTCCATCTCTCTCATCCCTTTCTTTTCCTCAGTTGCTGAAGGGCGGCTTGGTTGACAGAATCCTGTTCAGCTCTTTTGGTGAAGTGTTTGAAAGTATTTCACCTAAAATCTTCTAGCTTTGAGTTTTCCTGGCTCTGTCTCCTCTTACGCCTGGGCTTTTTCTGTCCAGGGTCCTCACGCTGCATGGTTCTGTACCCAGTCCTTTCTCCTCACTGCAGGTTGCTGTCACGCAGGTCCCTTCTGAGAGTTCCTGGGAAACAGAGCCTCTAGTTTGTTGGTTTGCAGGTCAGGTAAAGGACGCCTCTCCCCGCCCTCAACTCTCCTCGACCCTGGTTTAAATCTGCCTGCTGTGCCTGGTAGGGTGTACCTCTTCAGCCCTTGGGGCCCATCTGTTCCCAGAAGGCCTGTTGCTTCCCTTTGCTGTTTCCACTCAGACTTGGGAACCAGCCTGGCTTGTGGTCATTGGTGCTGTGACCTCACCTGATTGTGTTCAAGGCTCATCGGTTACATTGTTTCTTTGTAGTGTGTTCTAGCTTGCTTTCCTGCTGCTGTGATAAAAACAATTATGACCAATAGCAACATGGGGAGGAAAGGGTTGATTTTAGCTACAGGTTACAGTGTATCTTTGAGGGAAGCCGGGGCAAAAGCTCAAAACAGGAACTAAAGCAGAGTCCATGAAAGAGCACTGCTTACTGGCTTGCTCCGGTTGGCTTGCTCAGTAAAGCTGTCTCGTACAGCCTAGACACACATGTCTAGGGATGGTGCCTCCAAATGGGGCTGGATATTCCTATATCAGCAATTAAGAAAATACCACCCCCCCCCACAAGCCCAGAGGCCAATCTGGTGGAGACAGTTCCGTTGAGGCTCCCCCCTTCCAAGAGTGTCAGGCTTACAAACAAGTTGAGCTATCATGTTTCAGCCGTGGGCTTTCGAGTTTATCCTGTATTTACCTTCTGTAATTAAGATTCTGGTGCCGGGCCACTGCCTCCTCCTCAAAGTCTCCCGTGCATTCTCAAACAGCTGTAGGTGCCTTTACCTCCTGCACCCATTCAAACGCTCTGAAGTGGCCCGTAATGCACTCACTTGTACACAGCAGCGGCACTGGACACAGTCTCCTTTCTGACCCTCTGCCTTTCCAGTTCAGGACAGCACAGCTCTGGATTTCCGAATCACTCCAGGGCTGTATCCCCGTGGGTACAATTAGTCCCACAGATGGTTACAGCTACAAGGGTTTATGGGGATGCTGATTTGTCACAGGCATCTAGTACATAGTTACCTATTTCTTAGCAACTCGTTTGTGGCTTTCATTGAACGCGGTCCATAAACAACAGCATCTCCACACTGTAAATGGAAGAAGGATGCCCTCAGAACTAGCGACTGTGAGTGACGATTAGTGGCTGGAGCAGAAAAGGCAAGGAAAACAGGAGGGGAAGACTCAGCACCTGGCCTTAAAGAACAAGTAGAATTAGAGAAGAGATAGCATTGTGCCTGTATTAGTCACTTTTCTTGTGGCTGTGACAAAGGCCCCTTAAGGGAGGAAGAGTTTACCCATCATGGTAGGGAGGAGCTTGAAGGCGGGGGTAGAGCGTGGGGAGGGTCATATAGCATCTCCAGTCAGGAAGCAGAGAGAGATGACGCTAGTGTCGCCTGCTTTCTCCTTTGGTCATTTTTATTCGGTCGAGGATCCCAGCCCATGGAATAGTGATACCCAATTTTTGGATGGGTCTTCTCATTTCAGCTATCCCAACCTTGAATCTCCCGCACAGTCATGCCTACAGGGGTGTCTCCTAGGTCATTTCGGATCCTGTTAAGTTGATAGTATCGGCCATCACATTCCCAATTTCCAACCAGGTCCCTTAGAAGCTTAGAAACCTCTTCAAGCTTGATTCCTGTGGCCCTCCAAGCAGCACATCCCTTATAAATCGACGCATTGTTGCTGAGTCCCCTTCCCTTCTTTTCCTAAAGATACTCTCTACTCCCAGGTAACCAACTTCTCTGATACCCCGGCTTCTTGACTTCCAGCTCTTGTAGTCATATCCCAAGTCCTTCGGGCTTTGGTCAGAGCACCACACCAAACGACAGATTTGTCAGCCATGCCCTTGGTGGTGTTTCTATAACATCCACACCCTCCCCCCAGCTCCCTGAGAAACAAGTCTCCTCTTCCCTCCCACCTATACGCTCTGAGGCTTTTCACGATACTCTGCTCAGGGTAGCTTCCGGTGAGTGTTTATAGTACAGATAAAGTAGATAAGTGGCCTGAACATCTCCCAGGGCTTTTGTCTGGGAAATCTTACAGCGTCATTTCCCACAGTGGCAACAGCACAGAAACTAGAGGCCATTTGCTTTTTCTGGGTGTTTTATGACTTCTTCTATTTCCCTCTCATTGTCTGCCCTTTTTGTGTTGTTTGTTCATTGCCCCTGCCTGAATTTCCCTCCCATCCTGCATCCTTGGGTTCATGTTGGACAGGTACTTGAAAAGTTCACGTCTAATGTTATTATTGTAGCTGGTGTTCTTAGGAAATTACTAGGGATCCCACACTGGAGATCTTGTATATTTCCTTTTAAGTTCTCATTCTGGGAAGCATGACCATGCTGGGCCCACGTGTCTCTTCAGTAGCTAGTGATGTCCCAAAGCCAGCAGAGAAGGGGCACTGCTCATGGCTCTTGCACTGTTGTGTTCACAGATGTGTACTGTGGTCGTGCTAGGGTCTGTGTAGTTAATGAGGGTGGTTGGTCCCTACAGGGAGCTGAGACTGTGCAGGACCTGAATGAGGGGCACCTCCGCACACAATTTCCCTCCAGTTGCAGGTCTTCCCATTGCTGCCTGCTGTCTGCCAGAGAGGCTTGGCGTGTCTTACCCAACCCAGCCACGGTGGCCATCATTTGACAGTGTCACAGGTGTGACCAGGAGTAGAATGCAAATCTAGAGATCACAGATGGGCTGCCTCCTTTCTCTCTTCATGCCCTCTCATTTTCTTTTCTGCCATCTCAAGAGAAGCCACCCCGGACTTCCTGTTAGTCCTCAGTTGTCTCAAGGGACCATGTGTTTCTTCTCCCAGCTGAGCCAGCCAGAAGTAGTGCGTCTGATATAATTTTACTGACCAGAAATAAGCTCAGAAAATGTGTCTTCTTGACCCTTATTGTCCCCACCCCATCTACCAGTCCCTTGATGCAAAATTCCCTAAGGAATTAATCCTGATACCCTTGGCCTCTCCTGCTGCCTCTTTGCCAGAATGAGGATTCGTTCCTGGAAGCCTATGGGGACATAGCCTTCTATAAGCATTCTTCTCTTTCCTGAATCAGAATTGAGGTTTCCTATCCTTATACATTCAAGATATTTCTGAAAGTTTCAGGCTCTATTCTAGATGATTTGGACTTTTGAATGTTCATCAGGGCATCAGCACAAAAGTCTGTCTGCTGCATAAAATGAAATAACCCTCACCCGCTCAAATGTTCTGCTTGGAGGTTGGGGGCCATAGCTCGATCGGTAAAATTTGAAAAAGAGGATTCGGGTTCAGTCTCTAGAACTTGCATTTAAAAACTGGACATGGCACATGCTGGAAATCTTAGTGCTGTGGCGACAGAGGGGCTCCTTAGATCCTTAGGGCTCACTGGCTAGCCAGCATACCCTAGGTGTACTCCTAGGTGGAGTCTAGTCAGGTCCAGAAGTTAAGGAAAACTGAGAAATGACACCAGAGATTGAGTTCTGGCCTCTGCGCGTGCACACACACACACACACACACACACACACACACTCTCTCTCTCTCTCTCTCTCTCTCTTTCTCTCTCTCTCTCTCTCTCTCTCTCTCTCTCTCTCACACACACACACACACACACACACACACACACNCTCTCTCTCTCTCTCTCTCTCTCTCACACACACACACACACACACACACACACACACACACACACACACACACACACGTACGCCCATGTACACAGATACTCAGCCCTCTTTATCCTCATTCGGCCCAGGAACCCGCTTCACGGTGCCACTCACGTTCAGGGCAGGTGTAATCTCCCCAGTGACTCCTCCCTGGAAACACCCTCACAGGCCTGCCCCCCTCCAGGTGTGTCTCCATGGTGATCCCAAACACAGTCATCATTAATACTACCCTGCTCACTGTGTGTCTGAGCCAGCCTAATTTCCAGAGACAGGAAAGACTCCAGCCGAAAGGGGGCAGAGCTGAATGAGGAATCCACAGGCTTCGGTTATCATTTGCGGCAAGTCCCTTCCAGTGCTGTGACCCTGGAGGAGTCTCTTACCTCTTTGAGTTTTAGTTTTTTTTCCCTTTGGTGTAAAAACCAAATTCCTACCATAATGGGCACGGAAACTGGGGAGAAGAGCCAGCAGTTAAGCTCTTCCTGCTCTTAAAGAGGACCCGAGTTCTATCCCCAGCACGCACGTGTCAGTCATGGCTCTGGCCGCCTTTAACTCCAGATGCAGGGACTAGGACCCCTCTTGTTGCCTCTGAGGACATCCACACACATACCATGCACTCATACAGACATACATGTGTACATATAATGGAGAGTAAGTGACGTATGTGTGGAAATGGAGTCAGCTAGTGTGGAAACCCTAAAACCCTGAGCACATGTAAGGTTTTGAGAAAGCAAATAACTTTTATATCAAATAGAATACAAAAATCAACATTTTGATTCTAACCAGGTGACTTATTCATATCTTTGTTGGCCTCTTCTTCCTAGAATCAAGTGTTTTGCTTGCTTACTTATTATTATTATTATTAATTATTTTACATTATCCTCAGGGACAAAAGAAAAGCCCACACAGTTTTTTTCTCTTGCCAGGTTCAACAAACACTTGTCTGGCATATTGACTGTCCCAAAGCAAGGAAGCAATTGTGCTAGGCCAGCTAGCATGAGAACTGGCCATACAGATGAGACACTTTGTGTGTTCTTGGTTGTATATTCCTTGAAGAAACCATGTCTGCCTTGTGTAGGCCAGGTCACAAGTGGATAATGTAAGGTTCCACCCATGTGTGTTACCTTGTTGTTCAGAGCTGTAACAGAATACCAAAAGCTCGCTAATTACAAAGAACTGAAATATATTTGTCTTGGAACTCTGGAAGCTGGGAAGTACCTGGTTAAATGGTGAGGGCCTTCTTGTCACATTGTATCTTGGAGAAAGCCTCATATGGTTAATTTCCCATAAAATAAGGAGCAGTGTCCTAGGACCAGGATGGGCAGTGTCCCCATAGGCCAAATCTACTGCTTATTTATAAATAAAGTTTTGTTGTTTTTCTTTGCTTTGGTTTGGGTTGTTTGTCCACGCTCCCCCTTCCATCCCCGAGACAGGGTTGCAGGGTAACAGCCCCGGCTGTCCTGGAACTCTTTTTGTAGACTAGGCTGGCCTGGAACTCACAAAGATCCACCTGCTTGTTTCCCTAGGGCTGGGGTTAAAGGTGTGCACCACCAAACCTTGCTTGTAAATGAAGTTTTATTGTCCATTAATTTATATATCAAGCAAATCACAGAGTTGGGTAGTTGTGATAGGCAGCAGAAAGCCAGAAAGTTGTCACCCCACTCCCTACCCCCACCCCCACCTAAGAGCTGTTTAATCACAATCACCCAGCCACCCTAACAGGCTTTCTGGTACTTTCCTGCCCAGTGGAGAGAAACTCTCCTATGTGTCTCCTTGCTGTGTCCCTCTGGCTATGGTTCCCTGAGGGCAGGCCTAAAGATGCTTGTGTGTGTGTGCACCCAGTCCAGTGTTGAATTCTTCATAAATTCTTAGTTGATGAGAGCCCTGGGTCTGCTCAGCAGACAGAGAACAACTCCTTCAGGTTGTGGGTCCCTAGAGTCTCTGGACCACCAGGAAGACCTGGGAGCATGCCAGAGACAGCAAACCCAGCATGGGGGGAGGGGTTGTGAGAAGTCCTCCTGCAGGAGGTCTTGGAGAATTGACCAGGCAATGGAAAAGGGGTTCACCTGGGAAGTTAAGGGGGTGTTGCACAAAGAACAGCTCATGGAAAGGCCCGGAAGGAAGAGGCACTAAGACTTGGATGTGTGTAGCTCTCCAGTAGTAGCACGGAGGATGGATGCTTCTCATCAATGTCTTTGTGTGATTTATGCTTCAGAAGTGAGCACTCCGCTGTCCCCCGTGTTGGCTGGACTCCAGAGAATGTGAGGCCAGCTGCAACTCTGCACATCTAGGAGTTGTTTATTCCATGTCAAGTTTTGTTTTCTTTTGTTGAGACGGATTTCTTCTTGAACCTCTAATCCTTCTGAGTCAGCACCCCCAAGAGCGGAGACTCCCGGCTTATACTATGACCCAACTTCCTAAAGTTCTTGCGTAGCAGTACTGCCCTGCTTTGGGATCTGAACTGGACAGGTCAGAGGCTAGATTTCATGGCAGACATAAGCCTTCACCAGAAGGAAACACATAGAAGCTGGCGAGTGCTTCCTGATCTTTTGGTCTCTAAATTCTTTGGCTTTGTCTCAATGTAGATCACATGAAGCTTGAGGGGGTAAAAGAAGAGTTTAAGATGAACTTAAAACACCTCAGAACAAATCGCAGGGCCATGCATCAGTGGAAACATAGCTGAGCAAAATGTGGCTTCTCTGTACAATGCAGTATCATTCCGCCCGTGAAGGGAAAGGAGGATTGGTGGGCACTGTGGTGAGGATGGGCCTGGAAGATCAGCTCAGGAAGCCAGGCGCAGGCCACATGTCCTGTGATTCCATTTGTATAGAATATACCAAGTGAGAACATCCACAAAAGGATGGAGGCTGGGAACGTCCAGGGTGCGGGGGAAGGACACGTGGCGGCCTCTACTCACTAGGCGTGAGGTTTCCTTTTAGGGTAATGGAAAGGATTCTGATATAAACTGCTACCATAGCTCGTCATCACTGTGGATGCGCCAACTGCCATGGGATTGTTCAGTTAGAAGTATTTCATCTTACGTTACATCTGTTTTGAGTTAATTTTTAAAAGAACTGTGTAGGAAAGAAAATCTACAGGTATAAATAATATTTTGATTTTTTTTGTTACTATAGTGACCAAGTTGGCCTTGAACTCACAGAGGTCCACCTATTTCTGTCTCCCATGCATGGCATGATAAAGGTTTTTTTTTTTTTTAAATCATAAGCATTATGATTTTTTGGAAGGCGGTAGGGACAAGGTCAAGCTAGTCACGAACTCACAGAGCTGACGATGACCTTGGACTTGTGAGCCCAGAGCTTGTTGTAGGCTATGCAGTCACTTCACCAACTGAGCTACATCCCTGCCTCTCATAATGAGGTTTTAAACTGGAAAAGAAAAATGAACAAACTCCAGTGATGACAGGGCACCTATGTGGTCCAGGTCTGACAAATGGCCCCACTGATGTTCAGCTTTGCTTGTCATTGACAGAGGTGGAGAAAACCCGGTGTCAACTGGAACGAGAGCACATCCTTGGAGCAGCAGGGGTGGCAGATGCCCAGCAGTCCAGGCTGGGCATGTTTGTACCCCAGTGTGATGAGTACGGGCACTATGAACCCACCCAGTGCCACCACGGAACTGGCTACTGCTGGTGTGTGGACCGCGATGGCCGGGAGCTAGAGGGTACCCGTACCCGGCCCGGGATGAGGCCCCCATGTAAGTGAACCGCTGTCGTGTAGATGTGAAGATCAGAATGGCCTTTGTTAGTGGATGTTCTGCCTGGTTTCCTTGTTCACATGCTACCAACCCTCCACCTGTCACCTTCTGCCCTCCTCCCCACCTCTCTGTAAATGCACTTCTCGTCCATCTCTGGGTATTCATGTGCTCTGTGACCATTCCTAGTAGGGCCTGTGGCAGACACAGGGAGGCCAGGCTTTGGACTGCTGGGCTTTGTGGCAAATCAGGGACGCTTTGGTCCCTTGGTTCTCCTCAAAGCCTTGCTTGCTCTAGTGAAGATGCCTATTTTTTTTTAAAGATTTATTTATTTATTATGTGTATAACATTCCTTCCATGTGTGCCCGCATGCCAGAAGGGGGCGCCAGGTCTCATAGATGGCTGTGAGCCACCATGTGGTTGCTGGGAATTGAACTCAGAACCTCTGGAAGAGCAGTCAGTGCTCTTAACCACTGAGCCATCTCTCCAGCCCCCGAGATGCCTATTTTTATCTTTTCAATGCATGTTCCTATACAGCTAGGCCCTTGGACCTTAATATGCCCCAGTCTTTTCTTATATTTCTGAGACAGGATCTCATGTTGGGGGCTTGTCTTTAACTGACAATGTAACTGTGTTAGCCACAAGATAAACTTGAATTCTTGATCCTCTCACCTTTGCCTAAGTGCTGGAATTACAAGTATGCTCCACATCTAGCCAGCTCTCCATTTAGACAGCTAAAGAGAAGCCCAGACAGGCACATGCATGCCCTATGTGCACAGTAGAAAGACAGATAATACCTGGCCTGCCCTTGACCTGCCCCATGCCCTCTCGCCCCCCACCCACAGTTGTCCCTTTGCTGAGGGAGTTAGGGAGCCAGCGGGGTGAAGGTCAGGAGGTCACAACAAGTCAAGGAGTCCAGGCCACATTAGAGGATGGATGAACCCGTGGCTAGTCTATTGGTTTTAAGAACCTAGGTGGACATGGTTCTGCTTGGGAGATTGGAGGATGCCCCGTCTCAGCAATGGCCAGAGTGTGGCAGCCCTCACGGGTAACTTTCTCTATCCAGTGTTAAAGATGTCACTCCTTGCAGGCAGAGGAGTCAGGGCTGTTGCTCCCAGCCCGAGCACAATCAAGTCATTGTATAAGAGGGAGCAGGGTTAGCACTCCACCCCACAGCATCTCTAAAACTAAACTCATGTTCTGCCCTGTCTTCTTCCCAGTGCCCTTTGACTGGATGAAGGCTTTCTGCCTGTAGAGTTTTCAGACAGAAAATGGGTGCTGTGTGACTAGCTGTGCTGTGTGCATGCAATAAATGTGACAAGACCTGGGGTATGGGTGACATGTAGATGGGTGCATGAGCACACATACACATATATTCATATGAACATGTTTATGCACATGTGTGCTCTCACACATGTCCGCATGGATTCATCTGCGTGTCCGAGCATTAGAATGTGCCTGTGCATTTTCGGAATTCCCAGCTCTCACTCACTGACCTTCTCTCGCCCTCTAGGTCTGAGTACAGTGGCTCCCCCTATTCACCAGAGACCCATAGTACCTACAGCCGTCATTCCCCTACCCCCAGGGACTCACTTACTCTTTGCCCAGACTGGGAAGATTGAACGCCTGCCTCTGGAGGGAAATTCCATGAAGAAGACAGAAGCCAAGACCTTTCTCCATATCCCTGTGAGTTATTGGCTGACTAGCCCTGAGGACGGTCCCAGCTCTAGAGATGTGGCTGTATATGAGATAGTAGTGTAATATAATACTAGAAAATATGATACAACACAATATAATTTAAAGCTAATATGATTAATAACTATGTATAATGTAACAAAATATAATATAGCATAATAGCAAGATGGTGTAATACAAGACAGTGTAATATCAAGATAATAGCTAAATATACTGTAGTATATGCTATTGCATAGTATAATATCACATACTATATTATAATATCAGTATCATATCACACACTATATTATAATACCCAAATCATTAATAGCTATGTGTAATATAATATGGAGCCAAGATAGTAGTTATATTTGTATTCTAATGTACTACAGCTTCCATTTGCAAATACAATGCACATTTAACAGACAAATGAAGTCTAAATGCGCAATGTATTCCCTTTTACGAGACACTGTAACAAACTGACAAGTGTGGTTCCGTGCTCCGGAATCAGCCGTTCCGCAAGCTTGGCCTGGAAATGCGTTTATTCAGAACGCTGTGAAGATGTTCTCTCATGATTTCTGAAAGGAAAGATTCAGCCTTTAATTTCTTTTTTTTGGAGCCTGTCCTGGAACTAGCTCTTGTAGACCAGGCTGGTCTCGAACTCACAGAGATCCGCCTGCCTCTGCCTCCCGAGTGCTGGGATTAAAGGCGTGCTCCACCACCGCCTGGCTCAGCCTTTAATTTCTTAATTATGGTATAAGGTCAGCCAGAGGGTTGCGAGGGGAGCCCCCATGTGTTTATTCAGACGATAGGGCACCATTTGTTAAGAAAACCATATTACTTGCCTGGCACCTGGGTACCTTTGTCAAAAATACCACTTAAATCATCAGTGAGAGGCTGTTTGTGGGTGCTCTGGTCTGCTGTGTCAATCTTCCAGAAGACCTTAGGACGGTCAGTGCCACTCAGTCTTGACTATAGGAGATTTCAAAGTCAGGGAGATTTGAGTTTAACTCTTTGGGCTAATTTAGACTTTTATTTGTTTTGTTTTGTTCTTTGTTTTTTGAGACAGGGTTTCTCTGTATAGCTTTGGTGCCTATCCTGGAAGTAGCTCTTGTTAGACCAGGCTGGCCTCAAACTCACAGAGATCTGCTTCTCTCTGTCTGGGATTAAAGTGCTGAAATTAAAGACATGTGCCGCCACCACTGCCCGGCTATTTGTTTGTTTGTTTGTTTGTTTGTTTATTTATTTATTGGATTTTTCGAGGCAGGGTTTCTCCGTAGCTTTTTTTTTTGGTTCCTGTCCTGGAACTAGCTCTTGTAGACCAGGCTGGCCTCAAACTCCCAGAGATCCGCCTGCCTCTGCCTCCCCAGTGCTGGGATTAAAGGCACGTGCCACCACCACCGCCCGGCTTATTTGTTTATTTTTTGAAACAGTCTTATTTTGTAGCTCTGGCTAGCCTAATAACTACATGTTACTGTAGTCAAAGCTAGCTTTGGACTCCTTGGCCTCTATCTGCCAGGTTCTGAGATTATAGACATGAGCAGACTCATTGCTGATGTGGGATTCCACTCTGTATGCTATGAATATGTTTTATTGCCATTGGTGAATAAAGAAGCTGCTTTTGGCCAATGGCTTAACAGAATAAAGCCAGGCTGAAAGAGATATATAGAGAGAGTAGGTGGAGTCAGAGAGAAGCCATGTAGCCGCCCAGCAGGAGACAGAAGCCTCCGCCTCAGCAGGAGCCCACTGGAACCTGCTGGTAAGCCACAGACACATGGCGATATACAGATTAATAGAAATGGGTTAATTTAAGATATAAGAGTTAGCCAGAAATACGCTTAAGCTATCAACCAAACAGTATTGCAAATAATACAGTTTCTGTGTGATTATTTTGAAAGTCTGGGCAGCCGGGAAACAAACAAGCAGCCTCCCCCAACACATTGCTACTGTTGTTTGTATGTTCCTATCGTGTTTTAAAATAAATTTCTTGTTCCACAGAAGACGAAACAAAAACAAAACAGCCAGCCATGTGTTGTGCTCATGCCTTTCTTTAATCCCAGCACGCAGGAAGTAGTTCTGTGTTCCAAGTTAGCCTGGTCTACATAGGGAGTTCCAGGCCAGCCAGTGTGACGTCAACAATCAAACATAAGCAAAACCAAACAGCTTGATAGCTTTAACAAAGGAGACACTGAGTCACTGAAACTGATGTCTTAGCGATATTAAATTGCAGAATCCATTAACCTAATTTATCTCTTTCTAGTTCCCCGGGTCATCTTTAGTTTTCTCTTTATTGTAGTACTCATTGAAGGATCTTGTACATTTGAAACGTTCATTCTTGGGGCTGGAAAGATAGCTCAGAGGCTAAGAGCACTTGCTGCTTTGTAGAGGACCCATTTGGTTCCCAACACCCAAGTTAGTTCGTTCACAAATACCTGTGACTCTGACTCCAGGGGATCAAATGTTCTCTTCAGGTCTCCAAGGGCACGTGAACGTTTGTGCTACATACACAGACACACAGACACACAGACACACACACACACACACACACACACACACACGTATTTAGAAAAGAGAAAAAGTTTTTTCTAAACTATGTAGTTTCTATAATTCAACAATAAAAAATGTGAATGGGCCGGGCGATGGTGGCGCACGCCTTTAATCCCAGCACTCGGGAGGCAGAGGCAGGTGAATCTCTGTGAGTTCGAGACCAGCCTGGGCTACAGAGCTAGCTCCAGGACAGGCTCCAAAGCCACAGAAAAACCCTGTCTCGAAAACCAAAAAAAAAAAAAAAAGTGTGAATGAACAAAACATATTTTCTTTATTTAAAATACTATCTGAGGATATATAGGCACACGGGAAAGTTCAAGGCAACACTAGCTGCTGGGCAAACTGTCCTCAATCACTGACGTGTATCACTTCCAGGCAAAAGTCATCATCGGACTAGCCTTTGACTGTGTGGACAAGGTGGTTTACTGGACCGACATTAGCGAGCCTTCCATTGGGAGAGCTAGCCTGCATGGCGGAGAGCCAACCACCATCATTCGACAAGGTGAGCAAGCAAATAGTGTCCCTTTAGGTGCTGCTTCTAGCAACCCACATTGCTCTGGGCAGGAGGTGAAGGATGGAAAGGAAGCTGCTTGGTTTGCAAGGGGTGGGTCCTCTGAAGTTTGCCATGGGTTTCCTGAGTCATTAAATCAGGACATCCTGACTGAGGTTAGCTGCTTGTCTCAGGATAATAAAACTGAAGCAAACCTGGACCTTTCTCTGGCAGTGTGCATAGTCCGTCATTATGGATCATGAGACTAAACTCACTGTTCCACTTCGTCCAGTAGCTTCTGAGCCTACAGTTGCTTCTCACAGAGTCTGCTCTGCCGCATGCTCCGTGAGGGTTTATTCAAGGCAGTGGTTGGAAGGAACATCAAAAAACCCAGAAGCTGAAGACTATTTCTTTGGTTTTTGAGATAGGATCTCATGGAACCCAGTAATCCAGGCTACTCTCAAACATATTAATAGCTGAGCTTGAACTTATGATCTTCCTGCCTCTGTCTCCTAGGTGTTAGAACCACCACTCAGTTTGCTTATTTATCTATTTACATCTTTAGTTTAACATGCTCCCAACTGAACTATTTTGGCTACTGTGTATTTGTTTTAACCCAATGTTCAGTAGCCCTGGCTAGCCTGGAAGTCCTGCTTCTCATGCCTCTTCCTCCCTGGTACTGGTTACAACTGTGATCACCACAGCCACGCTCTGGAAGTAGCCTCTATTCCCGAGGCCGTGTTGGAGTGAAAGAGCAGTCGTTTCAGTGTAAAGCATCTTGGGATGGGGGTAGATTCTCTTCCCTAACTCAACACGGCTTTCTTCTCGCTAGTTCCAACCTGGAGTTCAACTAGCTGGGATTGCCTCTCAGAGAGAATTCTGTTTTGATTAACTTATGATAAGGCGCGCGTTGTGCTGACACAGCCTGACTTCAGCACTTA
This sequence comes from Alexandromys fortis, assembly GCF_014885135.2. NCBI lineage: Eukaryota > Metazoa > Chordata > Mammalia > Rodentia > Cricetidae > Alexandromys > Alexandromys fortis. The sequence continues at coordinate 23,582,205 of NW_026067924.1, read as the reverse complement.
GCCTCATCGAGATGCCTGCTTGAACAAAGAAATAGACGTCATTTTAATACCTTCTTTCAATAAAGAGTAGCAAGGCCCGCTTCTGTAGGCTTGTCCTCCCAGCTACAGGAGAGGCAAAAGGACCCACAAATTCAAGGCAACTTGTAAGGCCCTGTCTCAAAATGGAAAGCTGTAAGAGAGTTGGGGATACGGCTCAGTGCTAGAGCGTTTGCCTTGCATGTGTGAGGATCTGGTTCAGCCCTCAGCCTGTTCGTTTAATTTTTTTTTTTTAAATCTATTTCACATGAGTATGTTTAGTCATTTTACCAAAACCTCCAGGATCTGTAAAAGGTCCCTGTACTGACGTGGTCGAGGAACTTGAGATGGATGCTTCAGTCGTGACTCATCGTTTTTGGGAAGGCGTTGTCATGCTACCATTAGCTGTACGAAGTCCTCCACTTCCTCTGCAAAAATATTTAGGTGGAAGAGACAGCTTTGAAATGGAAGCCTTGCCTTGCGTTTCCTTTAGCTTGGGAGCCAAACGCAAGCTTTCAACTTGTAACTCAGCACGCCTCTGATGCACCCCACGGCCATTGGCCATTTCCCCCCTTCCTTATTTCCTTCCTTAGAGATAACATGTCAGGAATCAAGCTGACTCTAAGTGAAACAGCCCTGGCTTTGCACACGGCCCTCAAATCCTTTTCTGGAAGCTGACAGGGTATTTAGATGATATTGGTTAGCTTTCGCTCTCTGGCTTAACAAAAGAGAACTTTGAAAATGCGTTTTACCTCTCTGCTGAAAACGCTGTTGCTGTTATCTCTGATTTGATTTCCAAATCCAGTTGAAGAGGGGAATAGGTCACTGTCTGCTATTTCCTGTTGCCTTTGGCACCGGAAATCTGCCAAGGGGCCTTTAAGTGCAGCGTGGGCTATAAGAGCTAAAGTGATTTGGACTAAGATAGACGTCCAGCGCAGTTCTGGGGAGGTGTTGGAGACATGTTCTTCTCCTGAGGCCTCCTTGCCTGGTATCATACTCAGTTTCCTTTTCACACAGCAGTAAGGGAAAACCTCTCCCCTTGCTGTCTCCTTTCCTTCAACACAGTTAGGGGTGTTTTTCCAGCCCATTCCTCTGCAAAGTGTAGCTCACAGAACTACATTTTCTTGTTTGGAAGGAAAAATGGCTCAGTGGCTCTTGGGTCTGAGATCAGGAGCAGGGCTGTGAAGAAGAGGACGATGGTGTGACATACGCTCCTCCTTGGCTTCCTCTGGATGCCCTGAGTCAGGCTGGGCAGCCCTTCTTCCTGCAGTGTTTGAGAGCTGCTCAGGGCTGTCCCACAGGATGTGCTCATTCCAAGTTTTCCCCAGACTGAGTGGCTGCTGGTGTGTGTGTGTGTGTGTGTGTGTGTGTGTTTTGTTTGAAAACCACAGAGAGTCCCTGGGAGGCAGTTTCATTGTTCCTGGGCCTCTCATGGTGTGGGAAAAAACTGTACTTTATACAGTTCTTCTTTGGGTATGAGTAATAAACCATATGTTAACTGTTGGTGGTTCTGAATCACTGTCCTCTGGTTGGGCTCCCGTCAGAGGGCTGTGTATGTACGTGTGGGTGGTGGGTGCCTGCCAATATCAGGTGATACCACAATCACTCGCCCCCACTACTTTTTTTTTTTTCTTTTTTGAGATGGGGTCTCTTATTGAACCTGGAGATCATTGATTGGTCTAGCCTGGAGACCAGCAAACACTATTTTTGCCTGCCCAGTGCTGGGATTATAGGTATTTTTTTTTTAATTTAATTTATTTTATTTTTTGAGTACTACGGATTGAGCTTAGGTCTTTGTGCTTGCACAGCAAACACTATGGACTGAGCTATCTCCTTCTGAGCCTCTGACAGAAACTGTGCTGTTCTCACACCATGCTCTATTCCAGGAAAGGCTGAGGTCAAAGGTTGAGTTGCTTCTATATAGATGATTGTGTGCAGGGTGATTTGCTCAAACACCAGATGCCTGGGGCGGTGCAGCTTGGTGGGTTCGCTTCCTGCTCTCACTCCAGCCGAGCTAAACGTCCGCTGCTTAGGACAGGGAAGAATCACAAGGATGCCCACAAGTCCTACAATGTCATTCCGTATTTTCCACTTACAGTGACTTCCGTGGACTATTTGTTTCACGGTGCCAACCTGTGTCTTGACTGCTATTGCTTTTGTTCAGTGGAGACTGACTGTGGGGAGTGTAGTTTGTAATCACCAACACCTCCTTTTTATTCTTTATACTCGCGCTCAGGGACTGACAGTGTCATTGGCGATGTTGCTTCCTGAAATGCCTCCCTGCCCCGGAATTACCAAGGGAGGAAAAATTTGCCATTCCATCTTCACTTAAGATTCCATATTTCCTGTTCATTGTGAGACACACTCTTGAGTTCCTCACCTCCATCCTCATTTCACTGAGGGCCACTCCCTCACTCTCACAGTCTCTGGCCATATAAATTACTTGCAGCCCACTTCAAGCCTCTTGTAGTCTTCTCTAGATCTGAAAACACTTATTCGAGACCCTTGTCCGACAAACTCTCATTGGTCCTCCAGGAACCAGCTTCTACAGATGCCCACTTCTCCAGAACCCTTCCCTGGTGAACTTAAGTTGATCCTGTATCTATATCTACCCATAGAAACTAGGCCTCAGTTTGAATGGTGGTTGGCTGTGGGCTTCTTAATGGGCATGGCTGCATCTTTGTCACAGTGACCTTCCAGGTGCCCGGTGTGGTACCCACTGGTGGCTGAGGATGGTTGGGTAGCATTTTTGAATTTGCCACTTGGAAAATTGCTCATCTTATAAGCAGTAAGAATTTCATAGTCCCATTTGGTCTCTCAAGGTTTGACCACTATGCCTAAGACAACTGAAAACTCGTCGGCTAGGGTATGACTCAGTGTTTCCTTCTAGATCTTGGAAGCCCTGAAGGCATTGCCCTTGACCATCTTGGCCGCAGCATCTTCTGGACAGACTCTCAGCTGGATCGGATAGAAGTGGCAAAGATGGATGGCTCACAGCGCCGAGTGCTGTTCGACTCGGGTTTGGTGAATCCCAGAGGCATTGTGACAGACGCCGTGGGAGGGTAGGTCTGCTTATACACACGTTGCAAGTCTCCTTTTTAGTCTCTGGATTTTTTGCATGGACTCAGAGGAGGTTCTAATGCCAGCGCTGTTCTCCTGAGAGGTTTCATCCATGAAAGAGGAAACAGAGTCTACCAGCTGATGAGATGTGGGCACAGTTATCACAATGTGGACTTCAGGCTGTGTTCCAGTTTCACGCTTTTGTCAAGAGACTTTGTAGGGTGACAGCTCAGATAGCGAGTAATTTCTGCATAGTGAATGTGAACTGTAGCACAACTAATAAAAACCCAGAGACAGTTATTGAGGTTCAGCCTAAATACCAGAAAAGTAAAACAGCCCAGCCACTGGCTCTTACCTCTACCTCAGTCCAAAACGGTGATCCTGCCTCCAGGAATCTCAGAATGAGACTGAGACTGAGAGCTGTCTCCTCCCTTTTTATAATCCTCTCTAGGGCTGGGGTTAAAGACAAGAGCCACTGGGATTAAAGGCATGCATTGCCTGCTTTCTATGGCAAACTAGTGTGGCTGCTGGAATTAAAGGTGTGTGTCACACTGCCTGGTCTGTAAGGCTGATCAGTGGGGCTGTTTTACTCTGTGATCTTCAGGCAAGCTTTATTTATTAAAATGCAAATGAAACGCCACTACAGTAAACTAACACTCAAATTGCGTGAATGCTATGAGAGTGTTGGGCTGGCCTAACCACGTCCCCGTCACTCCTTGTTGGAGCAGATGGCGCTTGAGTGTCCTGGGGTCCCCTTCCCGAGGGCCTCTTCAGCCCATTGCAGCTTCCTCTCTTTTCATTTTGACAAGTTCTCAATCTTGTACCCCAGGACCCCGCTCCTAGACATTTTGATGCCTTCCCTTAGAGACAACATCCCTTGTGCTGTGGCCGCTCAGCTACCTCTCGTACGGCAGGCATCTCCATCACCACCTTGCTGCTGTCTACATCTCGCTTTAGTCAAACCATTTTGCTCCACTGTGGCCTCCTGCACAGGTTTATTACTCAAGGCATTACTGTTTGCGTATGTCAGGTCCAAAGTTTATGTGTGCTTGTGTGTTTGGTGACAAACCTTGGGTACCATCCTTCAAGCGGTGCCCACCTTTTGCACCCTTGAGCAGGGTTTCTCACTGGCCTGTCCCTTCCCAAGCAGGGCCGGCTGCTAGCCAGAGAGACACAGTGACCCGTCTGCCTCCTCCCCAGCACTGAGATCGCAAGCCTCAGTCACCATGCTCGACTTTTTTTTCCTCCATGGTGCTGGGGATTGAACACAGGTCCTGACTTTCTTTACCCACTGAACTGCCCCCGTCCCAGACCTCCACATTTGCTTACTAGCTTTTCCAAGATACTATAAAGGAAATAGAATTTGTTAGTAACAGATAACCCAATTTGAGCAAAGAGTCAAGGTAAGCCTAGAATCCCTCTTAGCTTAAGTGTTTTCAGGATCTTGCTTCCTCTTTCTCCCCTGTTACCGCTTCAGGAACCTTTATTGGACAGATTGGAACAGAGAAAGCCCCAAAATTGAGACTTCTTACATGGATGGCACCAACCGGAGGATTCTAGCACAGGACAACCTGGGCCTGCCCAATGGCCTCACCTTTGATCCGTTCTCGTCTCAGCTCTGCTGGGTGGATGCAGGTAACAGGAAGCTTGAGGCCGTGTGCTTGTACTTTCTCTCTTACTCCCCTTGCTCTAGAGTTGGCAAATCCCATCCACTGCCTGTTTCTGTACAGCGAACAAGCTTGGAATGACTTTTATATTGTTAAATGTTACCATTCCAAGTGTTATAAATACCCGGTATTATCGTTGGTTTTGTCTTTTGACCTGCAGAACCTGAAGTCATTGCTATATGGCTGAATATAGCAAAATGACCGACCCCTATTCTGGTGGGAGGTTCCTGAGGACTGCATGCTATGTCTGCAGAGCTAATAGAGCATCCTGCATAGAGTCCCCAATGTGCTCCTGCCTCAGCTGTGCAGGGTGTCCCTCGGGCTTGAGATGAGATGTGGAAACGATGCTCATGCAGGCGCTCATCCTTCATTTCCCCATGAAAGTCTGTCCCACAGCTAGTTAGGACAGAGAGCGGGTGTGAACATTTTCACACTTGTACAAGCATATCCATCCTGCGGACACTAGTGGCAGCCAGTCCCTAACTGCTGATCTGTTGCAGTTCTTCAGTGCCCCCTCTCTGGGAAGAAAGGGTCCGGAGAGGCTTAGATGGGAGGAGCTTGAGCAAAAGCCAGAAGATAGTGGGGTTCCTCCTGAGACAAAGGGCTGGCAAGGCCAGAACAGGCTGTGACTTCTCTGCCCTGGCTCGCAGCTCCTCAGTGGGGCCAGGTGTGGGTGCCGGAACTCAGGTGGGTGTAGGTTGATGAAAGGGAAAAGATAGGAGGCAGAAATGGGCTGTCAGCGCTGAAGAGCCGCCCTCTGTGTTGCTCAGGACAGGCCTTGGCAACACTGGGCTCCACCGCCTTTGTCTTTCAGACTCTTACTTTCTGACACAAAGGGCCCATTTCTTGCATGAACAATGACCAACTTGTGTTTGCTGCACACAGGCACCCATAGAGCAGAATGCCTGAACCCAGCTCAGCCTGGCAGACGCAGGGTTCTCGAAGGGCTCCAGTATCCTTTCGCGGTGACGAGCTATGGGAAGAATTTGTACTACACGGACTGGAAGACGTAAGTAGGCTGCTGTCATGTGGGCAGAACTGTGTCCTTCCCTTTGTCTGTGGAGGCTGTAAAGGCCTTTGCCCCGGGCCTCTTGTGCTAACCTTTGACCTCCAGCGAAGCCCATTTCTTCCCTCTTCCTGGCTGTCAGGAGACATGGAAGAAGGTAGAGGAAGAGGGCTTGCAAATCTCAGAGAGAAGCAGAGGTGTTGTTGATAATCCCTGAACCTGGGACTTCCTGAGCATGGCTGCTCTTTCCCCGGGAGCCGCCTGGGGTCACATGGCTGGTGGGCTCTATGATTATATCATACATCTACATCTAAGTAGTTTTAAAACTGCACTATTGCCCCAGCTGCTTCTGGGCCAAACCTTCCTTCAAAGGGAGGGTCACACCAAGGAGGCGGTTGGCCCGAAGAGCCTATATGTCAACTAGAATTTAGAGTAGAGGGGAGAGCTAGATTATTTTGGCCTTTATTTATATATAAAAAAAGAACAAAAACAAAACTATGAACTGCAGGCTTTACCCGGCCAAGGGGGAGGAAGGATTACACAGAGAGCAAGACACCACATCTTTTCTCTTCCAAGCCACAGAAGAGGATGAGTAACCCCTTGAGAAGAGTTCAAGCCGTCAGATGCATGATCGCTGTGCCTTGGTGCTTTGCAGGAATTCAGTGATTGCCATGGACCTTGCTGTATCCAAAGAGATGGATACCTTCCACCCGCACAAGCAGACCCGGCTCTACGGCATCACCATTGCCCCGTCCCAGTGCCCCCAAGGTAACTCATCCTTGCTGCTGAATGTGAGGTCAACACATAAGTATCATGGTGACTCAGTATACCCCAGAGCTCCTTCTTGTAGAAAGCCCAACTTGAGCATCCTGAATATCTGTCCTGAAGGATCCTTCAGTCCATCGTTGCTTTCTCTGGGATCTGGGGGGTGTCCTGAGGCGCCAAGCCTGCGTATTGCTGCTTGTAGCCATAGTGGATGAGATGCGGTCACTTCCACCAAGAGTCTTCATTAGTGAATGGGGAGCCAGAGGCATAGATGAGAAGCATGAAGTTATGGCATAGATGTGGTCAGGAAACACCTTGAGTCTCGGGCTGAGTCTTGAAGTGTACAGTCACCAGGGGCCACAAAGGAACTCACTGTTGAATCACGGATATTTTTAAACATTCTCCCATTTGGCCTAATAAAAATAAAAATGACTTATAAGAAAAATGGTAGGGCAGGAAAGATGGCTTAGCATCTAAAGTGCATGCCTTGCAGGCATCAGGACCGGAGTTCAATCCCCAGAACCCACATAACAAGCTGGGCTTGGTGATGTTATTACAATAATGGGAAGGCAAAGACGAGGGGGTGGGGGTTAGGGCTTACTAGCTCACCAGCCTAGCCTACTGGAAAATTCCAGGTCAATGAGAGGGTTCCGTCTCAAAAGAGAGACAGAGCCAACTGAGGTTGTTCTCTAATCTCCGCATGCATGCACACATACAAGCACCTACATATGCATGGGTATGCATGCATGTGTACACACACACACAAGTTGTGTGGCTTGGGTATCTTATACGTTTCCTCTCACGGTTCTGGGTTCCTTTTGTTCATTAGTTCATTTAAGTTGCCTTGTGTGGTTGATGCTCTTATTCCCATATCATGCATGAGGAAATGCAAGCAGCGAGCTCAGAATCCTGCAGCTGCAGCAGCAGCAGAGCTGCAGGGGGGTCCCGGCGGCCTGGATCCAGAGTCTGTGTTGAGCCGTGCCTCCTCAAAGGCTTCTTTCCTAAGAAAGAAGACGTTCTTTCTTGCCTGCTGCCAGTCAGTGGGAGGCCATGGGCGTGTTGGAAGGGAAATAACTGCATTTGTTTCAGCTCCATGTTGGAGTGGTGTGCCAGGCCTTCTCTCTGACATTTTATTAGTTAGGAGTGCTTGGCCTAGCTTGGGCTCATTTCTGGCTCGCTCTTAACTTAATTTGTTTCTCTTTATCTACCTTTTGGCTTGGGGCTTTTTACCTTTTTTCTTCCCTCTGTGTATCTTACTCTCGCTGCTCCTTGTGTCTGGCCGGTGGGCAGCTGCCTGGCTTCTTGCCCTGGGTGTGTCCCCCTCTTTCTTTTCCCTCTCTTCTTCTCTCAAGCCTAGATTTCTCCTCCTATTTATTCTCTCTGCCTGCCAACCTCACCTGTCCTTTCTCTGCCTACCTATTGGCCATTCAGCTCATTATTAGACCAGTCGGGTGCCTCAGGCAGGCAAGCGGAAACAGATGCAACACATCTTTTTATAATTAAACAAATGCAGCAAAAACAGTCGTGACACATCCTTACATTGTTAGCCAAGGCAGCAGAAACACGTGTAACATGCCTTCACACAGTTACAGTAATATCCCCAGCCACCAATAAATGTACACATCTTTACGTAGTTAAACATTCCACCACAGGGTTGGAGAGCCCTCCCCTCCCCGTGATCTGTGGAATAAACTCTGCGCTGGTTCCTTTTCTCATTGCTGTGGCAAAATGCCTGAAAAGCAACTTAAGCGGGGAGGATTTTCTGTGGCTCACGGTTTAAGGGTAGCGTCAACAAGGTGGCGGGAGTGTGAGGCAGCTGGTCACACTGTACCCGGAGTAAGGACGCAAAGAGAGACGAGTGCTGCTGGTGCTCAACTTGCCTTCTCATTTTTTATTCATTCCAGGAACCAGTCCATGGGATGGTGTAGGGTGGATTTTCCTGTCTCAATTAACTTCACGTAGAAACTCCTAGCAGGCCAGGCGGTGGGGCACACCTATAATCCCAGCACTGGGGAGGCAGAGGCAGGCGGATCTCTGTGAGTCCGAGGCCAGCCTGGTCTACAAAGCTAGTTCCAGGACAGACTCGAAAGCTAGAGAAACCCTGTCTTGAACCCCCATCCCCCAAAAAAGACAATAAGAAACTCCTGGCAGACATACCCAGAGGTGTGGCTTTGTTGTTTCTAAATTCCACCAGGCTGACAATCCACATTAACCACACTTCCAAATCAGGAATGCAAGTAGCTTATCTTGGGCCCTTGAACCTACAAGGAGGTGAACAGGGAGGCTGCCGTAGATGTCAGGTCGGTCAGAGAGGAGACTCTGATGCGGATTTCCATCTTTTCCAGGCCACAACTACTGCTCAGTGAATAATGGTGGCTGTACCCACCTCTGCCTGCCCACCCCAGGGAGCAGAACCTGCCGATGTCCTGACAACACCCTGGGAGTTGACTGCGTTGAACGGAAGTGATGACAAGAACGCCTTGCTCCCTCTCCAAGTATTTCACAGTAACACGCTACTTGAAATGACTTGACCAGAACAAAAGAACGGACTGAAAACTGTCCTGCAGTGGACTGACCACTGGGCCCAGGTCTAGCCTACCCCGAGCCCTCACAACTTCCCCTCACCCTCCCCTAAAACAGTCACCCCGAGTCAGTAATGGGAAAGTCTCTACCCCAAATGAGGGCAGGGCCCCCCACATTCCCGGATCCCAGTCTTCAGACAAGATTATAGAGTTCTGGATAAAAAGCCAACATAGTGGTGCGTGCTTGTAACCCTGGCACTTGAGAGGCAGAGGCAGGAAGATCAGGAGTTCAAGACCAATCTTGTCTGTGTAGCAGGGTTCAAAGGCAGTATGGATGACTTGATACCCTTTTTCAAAAATTTTTTTTTTTCAGTATGAAAGTTATGTGTCCATTCTAGAGTGCTAGGAGCTTTTCCTAGTCTTAGGGTCCTCCACAGTAAACAGAGCCCCGACACCTAGTCCTTGTCTGTGGCATTACAAGCTCAGCCGTTACTCTCTGGGGTGCCTGAGAGCTTGTCAGTTTCTCAACACCACATCCAGCCAGGTCCAGCTTAGGCAAGGTTATGAGGCATCCTTTTTCTCTTGGTACTCCAATCTCTGTCTCCATGCTCCTGTCTAACTACTCCCGCTCTGAACCACCTTCCCCATCTAAGACTGACTTCAGTTAGCAGGGTTTGCCGTGTGATCAAAGCCTAGAAACTCATGGTATTTGATGAATGGCAAGAAGCAGCCCCTCCCAGATTTAAAAAATCCTGGTATTTCAGCAATGGTCGCTGATGAGCTAGTGGGTAAGTCAAAGAAATGTCCTGTGAGAGGGATTTCAAGATGTAGAGTCAAGATGTTTGAGGACAGGGGACTTTGATGTGTCTTGAATTGTAGCAAATTCTTCCTCTTTGTCGAAGTACCTGTATTAGCATCTGGTCTGTGACACACGTGAATCTTCAGCCCCACTCCTGGAACCGGTTTCCAAGTATTCTCATGGACAGTCATCCGGGGCCCAGGCTGGGGTAGGGCTTGAACAAAGTAGTGGCCCATCATAGTCCTCTAATTTTAGAATTGTGCCTTTGTTTCTCCCCCTCTCTATGGCTTTTGCTGGCTAGATCTTCATCTGAAGACCCAGTCTGTAAAGATCTAATTGGGATATTTCTATTAGTTGTTCAGACCTTTAATTGCTCATTGGTGTGGTTCAAGTTGCTGCCTCTGTGTTTCTGTCAGTTATTAGTTTAGAAAATATCCCCTGACCATATGCATAACCACCATTCTGTCTGTCTGTCTATCTATCTATCTATCTATCTATCTATCTATCTATCTATCTCTCTTTTTAACTTCTTCCAAGACACTTAAAGGAATAGAAATTTTGGATTGAAAGCCAAGCATCAGACGTTCAATTCAGCACAGTGTAGGGAAGGACAAGACTCAGTGGGAATATGGGTGGAGAACAGGAATGGAAAAACCCAAGAGGAAACGGTGGGGGAGGGGTTCAAAGGCAGCTAAAACTAAAACGGTTAAGTAATTTCAGAGAAAAACGGCACATTTTGCAAAAGAATGCTTATCCCTGAAGACATAGAAGAACCTGTCTGGTACTTTTCCTGGGGATAGAGCCCCTACCTCCTTTTCTTCTGGCTTCATCACGCTCAGCCCCCAGTCCCATCTCCTCCTACCTCCGTCTCCACCTGCTTCCATTGGACTGGCAACCTGAACTGGGAGGGAGTCTTTACTTCAACAATTGGAGTTTATATGACAAGATTTAGGGAGCGTGTGAATCTTTCGCGTGGCCTCATGAAGTAGCCTCGGTTGTTTTTCCAGTCATTTGTATGAAGCCCTCTCTCTCATGTTCCTCATATCCATCTTTTAGAACTTTTATCCATTTTACTAGATCCCTTCTAAAATGTTACACGCTCAATTCTTAAACTGTGGAAACCACGAAGGTGCTTATTAATGGTTCTCCAGATGTATGCAAGTATTGGATGATTCCTTGAGTTTACAGCTGTACAAACATTAGTGCAGAAAATTAAAAAAAAAAACTATTAAAAATAAACTCTTATTTTGTCTTGTTTTTGTTGTTTTGTTCCATGGTGACTGGGTGTTTGCTATGTTGAAGCCTCGACTTGACCTTAGGCTCATGGTCCTCCTGCCTCAGATCTTGAGACCTGGGATCAGAGGAATGTGCTACCACAGTGTGATGCTGCAGCCAGTTCATGATGGGAAACCAGAACCTAGGGGACCCAAGACTGTTACCTAATGACCTGTTGATTAGCCACGTAGTTCACAGAAGTCAGAGGCTTATGAATGGCTTTAGAATTAACTATATCACAGACCCTAAATTACCCTTACGGACATTGTTTTTCTCTTTGTTTCTTTTTGTGTGTTTATCTCCTACCTGCCCCTAACGCCTTTTTTATAAGAACTCATACCAAACTAGCCTCTAATTCCCAGTGTATCTAAGAACGACTTTGAACTTCTGATCTTTCTGCATCTGTCTCCTGAGTGTTGTGAACACAAGCATGAGGCTAGCCTGTGTTACATAACAAGGCCCTATCTCAAAACATTGCAACAGCAAAAAGATTGCTAATCAGATAAACTTAAAAGTGGGCTAGAGTTAAGGATTTTTTTTTTTTTCTTTTTCGAGACAGGGTTTCTCTGTAGCTTCGGAGGCTGTCCTGGAACTACCTCTATGTAAACCAGGCTGGCCTTGAATTCACAGAGATCCACCAGCCTCTGCCTCCCAAGTGGTGGGATTAAAGAGCACCACTACCAACACCACCCAGCTAGAGTTAAGGATTTATCCGTGAGCAGTAGACTTGGAAGACAAAAGAATCAAAGAAGATTGGGCTAGGAGCTTGAATGCCGGTGTCTGGAAGGGCTGGGAATGGCCATTACAGCCTTTAGATTTAGAGTGGTCTGGTGCTGGGGGGCAGAGCCTGGCCGCAGGTACCTCGAGGGGAGGGGCTTTTTCCTTGGGTTTTAATCTTTTTTTTTTCCCCAGGTTTTTTTTTTTTTTTTCTTATTTGTTTGTTTTGAGGCAGGAACTCATTAAATGAGCTAGGCTGGCTGGCCAGCGAACCTCAAGGATCGACCGGGCACTAAGATTACAAACACGTGCAACTGAGTCAAGCTTTTTTACATGAATTCTGGGGATCGAACTCTGGTCCTCTTTGCTTTGTTCCGTGTTGGGGGATGTAGGCTCACTATCATGTGTGAAGCCCAGGGTTTGATCTTTAGCTCAGGAGGTAGAGGCAGAAGCTCAGGACCATCCTTGCCTACACAGAGTTCAAGGTCAGCCTGGGCAGTGTGAGACAATGGTGCTGGCGGTCCACCCTATAGTTTTGCAGATGCTAGGTCACCAGACACTCTACCAACCGAGGGACACCCTTGGCCCTGCAACCATTCTTTTAAGGGCTACTTGAACAAATCCATCTGAAGAGCACAGCTCTGAAAAGGAGGTTAGGATCCTTAAGCCACCAAAGTACCTCTGTCCATTTTCTCTTTCATCAGGATGTGGATCCTAAAGGCTACAGCCAAAACCTTAGAGGCCCTAGCAAGAGAGCAGATTCCTGCAAGTGGTCCGTGCGGTCATTGTTAAGATGGCACCGAAATCAAGCCATGGAAGGGCCAGAAAGCTCGAGTACTCTTGAGAATGGCTTCCTGGTTGCTTGGCTCTCCTATCAGCACGGCTGAGCTTACAGGGCCACCCAGCCTGCCTTCAGCCTAGCTGCTCAGTTTAAATCTCGCTCAGTGGTAATCAATCTATGGGCAGTGACCCCTTGGGGGTCTCATATCAGATATTTACGTTATTTATAGCAGTAGCAAAATTACAGCTATAATGTAGCAACGAAATAATTTTAGGGTTGGGGTGTCATCACAGCCCGAGGAACTGGAAGGTTGGAAAACATTGGTTCTAGCTGGTTTGCCAAGGCAGTTCCAAATAAGACCACAAGAGGGCGGCCAACGCCGCTGAATGAGTGAGGCATCACCTGAGGACCCTAACTTGTGTTAATCAACTCGCCAAAGGCCCAACCTGTAAACAATCAAGGTGGAGTTGTTTTGAAGCTGCTCCACGCCTCACAGTAGGGCTTAAACTCCGGGACGAGTTTAAGAGGGACAAACTACATTCACACCACAACAGGTACATGTGGATCTGGGGTTTCCCAAAGTGCCCCTCCCGCCCCCGTGGGAAATCACCTTTAACAGAAATTTGAACGGAGTTTTCTAGAGATAAAATGGCTTGGCTTGTGTGAGCGCAGGAACCTTGGGGGCCTGGCACTAGATACCCACATTATCTTATAAATACTACCTACTTTTCAAAGTAGAGCATCTGGACCAACAGTCAGAAGAGCAGGTTATAGGTCTCAAGCGTTACTTGAGAGTGCAGTCGGGTGTCATTTATTTTTTTAGTGGGACTAAACCATGAAGCTGAGGCCTCGTGCATGCTAGACAACGCTCTACCCCTGAGCTGCATTTCTGGCTCAGATCCTTGATGTTCTTAGTATCAGATAGGACCATCATTTGATGGCGAGGGGCTGGGGAGGGGTTTTATAAAGATTGTTCAGCTCTTAGAAACCTTCTCCTTCTGGTTGCTTTGACTTAACAGAGTGAAGAAGCTTTGTTGGGACCACCTGGTCCCTTTCCCCAGCCTGTTTCTCCTTTGTGATCAATATGATAATATCCCCCAGCTGTAGGACAGTCCATATTTCCTTAGGAGAATGCTGTCTGGGTCAGGCACTGTAGGAAGGAAAGATGAGAACACTGAGGGGGAGGGATGTTTGCGCCCACCCAAAGACACAGGTTGCTGGAGCACCTTGTGGTTTGTCTTCACAAATCTATAAGAATCTTGTGTTCTCAGCAGAAAAAAAAAAATATTGATATCTTGAAATTTGCAGGCAGATGGATGGATCTAGAAAACATCATATTGAGTGAGGTAACCCATACCCAGAGAGACAAATATAATATGTACTCACTCATAAGTGGCTTTTAGACATAAAGCAAATAAAAACCAGCCTACAATTCACAATCCCAGAGAACCTAAACAACAAAGAGGACCCTAAGAGAGACATAAATGGATCTAATGTACATGGGAAGTAGAAAAAGACAAGATCTCCTGAGTAAATAGGGAGACCATGGAAGAGGATAGAAAGGGAGGGGAGCAGAGAAAATATATAGCTCAATAAAAACAATTCTTAAAAAAAAAAAAAGACTCTTGCTGGGCGGTGGTGGTGCACGCCTTTAATCCCAGCACTTGGGAGGCAGAGGCAGGTGGATCTCTGTGAGTTCGAGGCCAGCCTGGTCTACAAGAGCTAGTTNGGTGCACGCCTTTAATCCCAGCACTTGGGAGGCAGAGGCAGGTGGATCTCTGTGAGTTCGAGGCCAGCCTGGTCTACAAGAGCTAGTTCCAGGACAGGAACCAAAAGCTACGGAGAAACCCTGTCTCGAAAAACCAAGAAAGAAAAAAAAAGATTTAATTTTAATTGTGTATGTGTTCTTGCGTATTTGTGCACAGGGATGTAATACTCATAGAGGCCAGAAGAGGACGTCAGATCCCCTGGAGCTGGAGTTACAGGCAGTTGTGAACCTACCAACATGGGTGCTGGGAACTCATCCTCTGGACCAGCTCTTTAACCACTGAGCCATCTCTGCCATTCATAAAAGTTCATTTTAACTCTTTAACGTCTGCTGCCGGTTAAATTGTGGTCTTCCCAAAAGATAGGTGTGACCCTAACGCAGTACTTCAGAGTGGAATATTTAGAAATAAAGTCTTTGCATATACAGTCAGATGATGATGAACTCACAGGGTGGACCTTGACCCAGTGGGGCCGGGGCTTGATTAAACTGGAAAGGTAGTGGACACATAGAAAACTCCATGGGAGAGGAAGAGATGGGAAGTCGCAGATACCAGGCAAGGAAACCCAGGGATACCTGCAGCCTGGGACACATGTTCCCTCCCAGCCTCCAAAGAAATTCACCCCAAAACATCCCAACCTTGAACTCTAATATCAAAAGACGGGAAAATACTTCTGTTGTTTAAGCCCCCAGTTGCAGTGTTTTGCCACAGGGATCAATACACCAGCAAAACGCTGGATCTTCAGGGAGCGACACCGACTTCACCCACAGCTGGTGTGCGTAGACGCTTGAGAGGATGACGAGAAAATATGCACGTGAAGGCAAAGGCTACGCGGTAGCGGCTCTGGCTAAGCGGTGGAACGTGGGCCTGGAGATGGCTCAGCTGGTGAAGTGGCCCCGAGGACCTGTGTTGTGATGAGGAGCAGCAGGGCTGCGTCCCCGGCACCTGCGTCAGATTCCCAGAACTCACAGAAAGAAGTCCCTGTGAGCAGGGTGGTGGTGGCTCATGCTTTTAGTCCCAGCACTCGGAAGGCAGAGGCAGGTGGATCTCTGAGAGTTCGAGGCCAGCCTGGTCTACAGAGCGAGTTCCAAGACAGCCAAGGCTACACAGAGAATCCCTGTCTTGAAAAACAAAACAACAAAAAAGCCAGAGCAGAGAGGCTGACTAGTCAACCTAGCTTACTTGGCAAGTTCAAGGCCAGTGAGTAACCTTGCCTCAAACCTGATGAAGGACACCAGAGATTAACTTTTAGAGTTCTCTCTTTCTCTCCTTTCCTCTACCCCCATTCCCCCCCCCCTCTCTCTCTCTCTCTCTCACACACACACACACACACACACACACACACACACACACACACGAAGCCTCTGAAATGGGGATGCCAACTGAGTGAGGAAGACAAGTGACTTAGAATCCTGTCAGGGGCCTCGAAGAAGCCCTTCCATGCCACAGTCGGTGGGAAACACAGATAATCACCTCTACAACTACTCCAAGTAAATTGGTGTGGCGCAGGGTGTTTCGGCTATAATTCATGAGGATGGATCTGGAAGAAGGTGCATCTTTCTATTTAAGATGGATATTGATCATTCAAGCTCAAGCTACTCGGACACCATGTCTCCAACGGACAGACCACAGACAGAAATGTCCAGAAAATGAGAGCCCTAATGGGTATTTAAATGGAAACTTATTCCTAGGAGAAAAGAGACTTGGGTCCAGCTTTTGCTCAATAGGAAAATGCCAAAACTGTGTTTGTAGTACCAACCCAAGAAGCCACCACTGCAAGTCCGTCAGGAAGATCAGGAACACACTGGCCTTGCCCATTGCTTGCAGAGACACACAGGAAGCTCAGACTCTAGGCTGCCTTTCTGGTCAGTCCTGTTATTATAGCAAAACCAGAGTCTGCAATCACTACTCTAAGGAGGAGAGGGTCCGTGGAAGTGCTCTTTGCAGAAACCAGCAGAGGCACACAATCAGACAGGTAAGTGCCGGCATGGAGTGGTCCCAGAGTATCCGTTCATCCCTCTGTGAGAAAAAAACATTAAAGTTTCAGCCTCATGATGCAACTCTCCTAAACACGAATCTATAAATACCAATTTTAAGGGAAACATGTGGAGAGAAAAAGGAATAGTTGGAATTGGTATGTGTGTATGTGGGGGGGGTGCATGTCTGTGTCAGAGGCTGACACTGGTATCTTCCTCAATCACTTCTCCCCCTTCTCTGATGTTCAGTGACAGGTCTGTCATTGATTTGTCTGGTCTGGCTGGTCAGCAAGACCAAGGGGTCTGCCTGTGTTCACCCTACTAGTACTGGGGTCACAGGTACGCGCTGCCACACACAGCTTTTTAGAGGGGCACTGGGCCTTCCTGCTCACACAGCAAGTTCTTTACAGACCCAGCCATTCCCCTACGCCCAAGAAGAGCAGTAACTCTTGAGCAGTTACCACACTCTGGCCTAAATCTTCATTTTACCTACACAGCGTCTGAGCCCAGAGTCTCCTATAAGGATGACACGGTACTGGGGTGCTGGGGTTCCAGGTTCCATTTGTCTGGTACTTTCTACTTTGTTGTCACTGGTACCATACCCCACGCCCAGGCCAGCAGTAGCTTAGAGGATTTTCCGGGCATGAACAGCAGCCTTAGAAAGAAACTTAAAACTGAGTGAAGATGAAAAGGGGGTGGAATCATCTCTGGTGACCCTGGAGAATGTTCTAGACACAGAGACAATTGAGTAAGGAAGTCGCGGAATGCTGTCTCCTCTGGGACATATTTTTGTGCAACCAAAGACCTAGGGCAGCCATGGAAGGAGAGCCTAGAAATTCTTAGGCCGGTCCTCCCAGGAGGGGGCAATGGTGGTGGTGGTATGCGTGACCAGGGCTGTGATCTCCCATTGTCTAAAGTCTCCTCCTGTACCTAGGATGTTCCGGTATAGACACACAATACCCTTAGGATGAAAACCATTTCTAGTTTAGAGTGAGGTGGGGAAAGATTTCCTCCGGACTGCCAGTTAACAGAACTTTCAAAATGGGAAGTTGCTGGGTTCCCCTTCCCAGCCGCTGTGGCTGTTGGGTAATGTCACACTCCAGGGGAAGCACCGTAGGGAAGGAAGGTGTGCACAGACCCACACAGGCACCCAGACTTGAGGGCACAAGCTTGTTCTTTACCTCCTCAGGCTCTCTACCAGGCGGCCATCAGCAGGCTGTGGCCACTCTGAGACCAGGCTTGAGGGGATGCCCCTGGTCTTTTAGCCAGGGCTGCAGCAAGCATGGCTATTGTGGGCCGTGCAGCAGTTCCTGTCTGGGGACGAAGGTGCCTGTGAAAGTGACAAAGAGGAAGCTGTGGTGACTGGGCTGGTGAGAGGGAAGGGTGGCTCCCTCAGACTTTGTCCTCGGGATGGGATGTTCCCAGACACCTGTATAAATGGCTCAGTAGCAAACCTGAGGTTCTGTTGTGTCCACAGGGGACGCAGGACCACCTAGTGGCTTGGCTTGGCAACCTACCTTGTCTACTCTGGCAGCTACCTTGTCTGCTCTGCCTCTGGGCATTGCTGTGTGACAGGGAGGGGAGTTCCATTCTAAAGTAGGTAGGTAGGTAGGTCCTTTAACAAAGTAGGTGGCTATTTACAGCAGTTCCTGCTTCCCCACAAATCGGGCCCCTTTGCCACTGGGGTTTTCCACCCTGCTGTGAGTGAGGCCGCTGAGGAGACAAGTCCACGCTCAGCTCTGCTCCGCTGCATGACCTTGGCATACTCTCAAAGTCCCCAGCTTGCACACAGCACAGAAGCCCTTTGCCCTGGGCAGGGGACAGGGATGGGGAGGAGAGGGTAGCAAAAGGCCAGAAAGCCTGCCTTTTTTAATAGAACCCTTTCTGTATAAAGTAGCTTGTGTGTGTGTGTGTGTGTGGTGTGTGTGTGTGTGTGTTTGTGTCTGTGTGTGCGTGCATGCACGCACATGCCCCTATAAGTGCATACATGCGTGCATAGATACCTGCACCTGTGTGTACATCTGCATGCATGCATAAGCAGGTGGAGGTCACAGAATAGCTGCAGGTGTCATTTTCTCATGCTCCATCCTGGTTTTTGTTTTTCTTTTCATGAGTATGTTTGCATGTAGTGTGTACATGTGTGTGAGGTCTGTGTCAGGAGTCTTCCTTGATCATGCTTCCACCTCGTTCTTTTAGACAGGTGTCTAAATCAGGCCCAGATTCTGTCCATCTGGCTGGTCTAACTAGTCAGCTTGCCCTGAGAATCCCCTATCTCAGCCTACCGAGGGTGGAATTACAGGCTGGCTGTCATCCTGCCAAGCATTTATGTGAGTTCTGGGGATCTGAACTTTGTGCCCAATACTACTGTGTTTGGAAGCTGCTCCCGGTGACCCTGATTCAAGGAGACGGCTGTGACACACCCAGTCCAAAATACTGCAAGGTGTGGGGTCAGACCCTTTCAGAAGAACAGAGCCAGCTGAATGGATGCAGAGAACCCGGGGGAACCTGTCCTGGGTTGAGTTCATACAAAGGCCAAGCAACTGCATTCTCTCAGGTTAATGTGGCTCTTTAGGTCTCTAGATTTGAAATGAATTCTTCCTAAATCTATGTGTTTGTGGACTTGCCCTGAAAGGGTCCAAGGAAGGAGCTGTCATATGGCTGTCTGGCCTCACAAGGCTATTCTGGCTGATGTGCCCTGAGGCAGAAGAAAAGCAACCTTGGCTGCTGTCCAAGGGCAAGGCTTGTGTACCCCAGGGCTGTCTCTCTTGTTGGCCCTTTCTGTTCTCCTTGTGTATTAAAAGCTGGTATCCTCATTTTTGTGGTGTGTTCTATGTGTGCTTGTATATGTGTATGTGGTCTCTGTCGTGTGTGTGTGCTCTGTGTGTGTATGTGTTTGTGTTGTCTGTATGTGTTTGTGTTGTCTGTGTGTGTATGTGTTCTATGTGTGCATGTGTATGTGTGTGGTCTCTGTGTCATGTGTGTGTGTATGCATGTGTGTAGTCTATGGGGGTGTGGTATGTTCACATGTAGACCTGTGCACATGTGCAGAGGTCAAAGGAGGATGCTGGGTGTCTTCCTCTACCACTCAGTGCTTGTTGCCTTGAGACAAGGCCTCTCAATAAAGAGTCTACAACAGCAAAGCCCCAGCATCCTTCTGATTCTGCCTTCCACAGTACTGGGGCTCCAGGCACAGGCAGGGTCAGGCAGGCTTCTTACAGGCCTGTTGGGGATTTGAACTCAAGACCTTATACTTAGGCAGCAACTTACTGAGTCATTTCCTCCTTGGTTGGTTTGTTTGTTTGTTACCGGCAAGGTCTGATTATGTAGCCTAGGCTAGCCTGGGAGTCCTGGAGATCCCCCTGTGCCTCAGACTCCTGAGTGCTGGAACTAGAGGCCTGAGTCACAACACCTCACTCAGTTTTTAAAGCAAAACGGTCATGCTTGAGACTTCTTGAGCCTAGCTCAGCTTGTCCAGTGCAGTGAAAGAGCCGTCTGTGGCTCCGGAGGAATGTGGCAAGGAGGCCTTTGGTGTTTTCCGCTGGGCTCCATTCCATCTAGATGGACCCGGTACCCCACAGGACATCATTGTGGCAAGTGGACAGTTTTCTGGTGCCGTCTCGGCCTCCAGCTGCTCTCAGGACAGTGGCTGTGCTTCTGGGTTCAGTGAGCATAAATGAAGGCTCAGAGACATGCTGGTTTTGGTTTTGGCAGAAAGAAAGCTCAAAATCTTGGGTCTCTGAAGAGCTTTGGGCCTGGAGGGTTGGCATGGGCAGACAGCCTGCTGGGAACTCGTTTGTAGTTTGTGCTTGCTCTCTTTCTCCCTCTGGGTAGCCAAGAATGACCTTGAACTTCCTGCCTCCAGCTTCTAAGTGCTGGGATTTCAAGTGTGCACCCCCTGGCCCAGCTTATGAGGTGGTGTGTGTAGGACACCCATCCCCCGACGAAAGCCCCTCACCTGCCTCTGGCTCACACTGGGCCAGCATTCTACCAACTGCACCAGTCACTGGGTAGTGACCGGAATGAAAGATTAAGATCACAGTTGTCTCCAGCATGACATCGTGTCGTGATGCTTCCATCTACAAAGTTCATTCTTGAGGATTGTAGAATCAAGATTTTTTTTTTTTTAGACCCTCGTAATGTTTTGGTTATATTTGTGGTTTGTATTGGATCACACTGACAGCTAGATATCTTCATGAAAAGAGTAGTTTAATTGGTTGCAAACCTGCTCCAGGCTGGAAAGGATGAGAATAACAGAGAGATGTGATTCCTAGTGTCTTCTGGCCATCTGTCCCTTCAGGCAGGGGATATAGGGGATGTGCCAGCCCGACCTAAGGACTTACTAAGCAGCTATCACTGGTGCAGAGCAGTGGAAGGCAAACTTGTCTTAAGAATGTCTGTGTCAACCAGTCATGATGGCACATGCATTTAATCCCAGCACTTGGGAGGCAGAGGAGGTGAACCTGAGTTCGAGGCCAGCCTGGTCTACAGAGTGAGTTCCAAGACAGCCAGGGCTATACAGAGGAACCCTGTCTTCAAACCACAAACAAAAGAAGAATGTCTGTGCCCAGGTTTTCTCTCATGTGAGGAATCTAGTAATGTGTGTGTGTGTATGTGTGTGTGTGTGTGTGATATGAAAGCAGAAGGGGGATTATAAAGGAGCCTATGAGAAGGCTTACCAGGTGAAGGTGCTTGCTGCCAATCTTGAAAACCTGAGTTGCATTCCCAGGTCCCACAATAGTGGAAGCAGACGGTGACTCCTACAAGATGTCGTCTGACCTCACACAAGGGCTGTGGCGTGTGCCCACATACAGAGTGAATAAATGGAAAAGCAGAGCTCCCCCTCCCCCAACAAAAACCAAGCTGGGCATTGACTCAAAAGCAAGGCCACATGTCAAACTCTGGTCTCCATATGCACGTGTGCACACGGTCACAAGTACCTCTGCCCACATGAACACACACAATAAATAAGTTAATAAAATATCATACAGAAAGAAGGGGAAGAGTGAGGGGGGATGGAGACAAGGGGCGAGCAGAAGGGACAGCAACAGAGGCTGCTGGGGGATGGAGAAGTATCACATATTTTCTTCTATCATCAGAATCTAGATTTTAGCTACACCTAACCCAAATGTAACATGAACACAGAAGGAGGGGCTGATGGAGGGAGGGAAGGGGAGAGCACGAGGGGCGAGAAAGGGAGTAGGGCAGCAGGGGGCACAGACCCACACGTGTGTGAAAATGTCCTGGTGGGAGCATCAACTGCCTCTAGGCTCCTTCCTGCCCTCCTCTCTGTGGACACGCACTTGCCTCAGGGCGTGTACAATGAGGGAAGTTGGGCTGCTGAGAACATAGCCCCACTTTTATGTTTGTTTTTCGAGACGAGATTTCCTGGCTGTCCTGGAACTCACTCTGTAGACCAGGCTGGCCTCGAACTCACAGAGATCCGCCTGCTTCTGCCTCCTGAAGGCGGAGATTAAAGGCGTGCGCCGCCACCACCAGGCAAACCTAGTCCCACTTCAATTTACTTTAAGACTTTGTAGACAAACTGTGAAAAATCTGGAATTAGTGAGGTGTGGGGTGCACACTCGTACCTCTTGTACCTTGAGGCTGATTGGGAGCTGAGGGTCAGCTTGAGCCCCGCGAGACATAGAGTGAGACTTTGTCTATATATATATATATATATATATATATATATATATATATATATAACAATCAAACTGTGCTGGAGAGTCTCTGGGAGGCACACCTGCACCATCCATCCGTGATTGCAAAATGGCCAGTTGGGTGACTCCAGGTCGAGACAACTGCCAGGTTTCTGCCACTGACAGCGAAGAAATTGCTGCAACATTTTCAGAGGAAACCAGAGTGAGGGTTTGGTTTCCATGCAGGTTGAGCAACTTCCTCCCGGGGCACTCAGAGCTGAACATGCCCTTTCCACAGAGGCAGTCCGGTAACACCAGAGGATGTGACCCGGCTGTGGCATAAACATCTCCAGGCACCTGTGAGAAAACACAGAGCAAGAAGGAAAAAGGTTAACATTCTGAGGCCATTGAGGCTGTCAGGCTGCCTAAGGCCAGGTGACCAATAGCACAGGGTCTATAGCAGCCCACACCTCTGTTACTCATCCTGAGGTGTGTGACTCTGCCCGAGGCGTACACACACTCCCAACAGTGCAGACGGGCTCCCTGAGCCTGCCTTCCTCTGCTGAAACCCCAGCCTCCTGCCCAGCTCTCTGGGGAGCCAAGTGAGTGTGCACATTTGTAAACAGGCATGATATCATACCCTTACCAGACACGGTGGCTGCCATGGTGCCCAGCACCCTGCCCAGCACCCTGCATGCCAGCTACATTCTTTTTTGTTACTTTGTGAGGCTGTACCCATGGTAGTTGTTCTTCCTGGTGACTGAATCCCCTTACGACTGCTGGGTAAGTGCTTTCCCTCCGTGCTACATCTCCAGCCCCCTCTTCACTTTTTATTCCATCGTTTCCCAGGCTGCCTTTGAACTCACTCTTTAGTATAGGCAGGCCTTGAACTTGCAATCCTCCTGCCTCCGCCTGACGAGCAGCTGGGATGACAGGCTTACACCCTCCTGCTTCCGTGCTATGCCCCTGAATTTCACACTAGAACAGACTTTCTTAAGCTTACTTTGAAAAACAAAACAAAACAAATCCCCACAGAAAAATTGTAGGGAGCTGGAGAGATGGCTCAGCAGTTAAGAGTATTGGCTGCTCTTCCAGAGAACTTGGGTTTGATTTCCTGCACTCATATGAAGGCTTATAACTGAATATCTCCAGTTCCAGGGAACTCTGACTTTTGCTGGACTCTGCAGGCACCAGACGCGCGCGCGCGCACACACACACACACACACACACACACACACACACACACACACGATGCACAGACATGCAGGCAGGCAAACATTCATGTGTAGGGATAAGTCCCACCCCTTAGGGGGCGTGTTCGCCTCAGGCTAAAGTTCTCCTATAAAATTGGTGAGCGTGCTCCCAGCGCTCTCTTCTGCTTTCCTGGTCTCCGCGGGAACAGTGGTTCTGTAAGTCTATTCCTCCATTAAAGCTGTCTATATTTTGACAATCTGTCTGCATTCGCTTACGCCGTTACATTCATGAAACTAAATTAAAGAAGGTTTGTATGGACTGCAAATAGTTTTCAAATTGGCTAATGATTGATTAGTTCCCCTGTTTGATTTTTCTGTTCATTCTCCCAGTTTGTAAACACAATTGCCATCGTTTTGGTTGAAACATACGAGCACTTGACCTCAGGTACCTGATACTTTAATCTCTAAGGACAGGAGCGTCTCTCACAGAGCCCTAAAGCCAGCATCAGGTGGCAGTCTCAATATTAATTAGTCCTGCGATCTGAGAGTCAATCCACACACCAGGGATCATAATGATCTTAAACTAGAAGAACTGATGTCTGTCAGTGTCCCATGCCCCCCTCCCCTTCCCTTCAGTTCACAAGCCAGTCCAGGCCACGAGATGCCATTCATCTGGAATAGCTCTTCGGTCTAACCTTGTCTTTCACATGGTAGGTTCCCTCCCTCCCTCCTTCCCTTATATTGCTGTGTAGCCCAGGCTGGCTTCAAATTCTCAACCCTTCTACCTCCACCTCCTGAGTGTGGGCTATGGGTATGCACGCCAAGCCCGGAATCACACGCCATTTCTGAAGAATGCAGTTGGTAGAATGCTCCTCACATGGGCCAGCCTAATTTGTCTCTTGTGATTAGGTTCAGATTAAATTTGGGCACAGTCGCTACATAAATAACGTGTTCTCAGGAGGTCATGCTGGGAGGCGCATGATGTTACAGCTTCGGGAAGATTCTTTGAGACTGTAAACATCCCGTCTATCTCAGACTGGTTCCCATTGGATACTAGAATGATTTGGGAAGAAGAAAAAAAATCCACCACACAGGTGCCTAATACGTACTGGGAGGCTTTCAGCAAGCCTTCTAAGTGCTTCATCCCATTGCCACCTGCTCCTCTGCATTCAGGGCCTTGTGGGCCCCTCAGGCCCCTTCCTTGCCCCCTAGAAGTCCACATGGGGCAGGACCCCACAAATGCCCCACAGACCAAAATAAATATGAAGAGTGCACATCTCCTCCAGGGCAAATGCTGCAACAGTGGATTTCAGAAAGATTTCCTCTCTGGGCATTGGGATGAAGCCTCCAAAAATACAGACAGGCTTTGCAGTCCAGTGGGGAGTCACACAGAAGGAACTCTGAATGGCTGTATATGCAAAAAGGAAGGTGGAGGGAGGGGAGGGAAGCAGGATGAGGGGAGAGAGGTGGAAGAAGGAGGAATTTAGCTTGGATAAACCCTGTTAGTCAGTCAGTCCACTCTGGCCCATGTAAGCAAGTGTCCATCAAGGTCCACGTGCCA
Organism: Alexandromys fortis; assembly: GCF_014885135.2. Lineage (NCBI taxonomy): Eukaryota > Metazoa > Chordata > Mammalia > Rodentia > Cricetidae > Alexandromys > Alexandromys fortis. The sequence continues at coordinate 23,557,463 of NW_026067924.1, read as the reverse complement.
GAGACTTAATCTCCAACGCAAACGTTGAAGCGTGGGATCTCTGAGAGGTGATTAGGTCATGAGGCTCAGGCTGCCTTCAGAGGATTAATGTCACTACTGCAGAAGTAGGCGAGTCATCACAGAAATGGGATCCAGATACAAGGATGCGTTTGTTGCCTGTCTTCCTTCTAGTTTTTTTGGCGTTCTCTGGTCTGTCTACCTGCATCCAGGAAGAAGGGTCTCAGCACATCAGTCATGTAATCCCAGCATGCGGGGAGCAGATGGAACTGGATCAATACAAGGTTGACTGACTTCAGCCAGGTTTAGACAGGAAGCACCAGGTCAGGCCAGAGCTACTTCTTGAGAGTCTGTCTTTAAAAACAGCGGGGCGGCGTGGGGACCTGGGGAGGTGGTAGCTTAGTAGCTAATAGCAGTTGTGATGTAAGTGTGAGGACTGGAATTTGGATCTCCAGAACCCAAGAAACTGCTGAGCGGGTGTGACGCCCACCTGCAATGCCAGCACTCAGAAGGCTCTCTGGAGCAAACTGCCTAGTTAGACCAGCTATGCCGTTGAGATCCTTGCTCACCTGAGATACTTTGCCTCAGTGGATAAAGCAGTGAGCGATTGAAGAAGACTCCATGTCAACCTGGGGCCTCCACAAGTATATGTAAGCATGTGCATCCACACACTGTGAACACGGGTACACAACACACACATACACATATAGCAAAACAAAACAAAACAAAAAGACAAGAAAGTTCTCACTGGATGTGGCCCTTCCATCTGGAATTCCCAGGCTTCCAGAACTAAGAAATCAGTCTATTCTTTAAAAGCACCTAGTCTCGGGTAATCTGTGGCCACAGAACTAAGAAGACAAAGACAGTGTTTGTGCAGATAGAGTGAAAAAGATATTCCTCCCACCAAGATACTCCTCATTAAAGAAAGATGAATACGGGGTGAACGTGAATTCCCTCGTTTCTGCAGTATCTGTGAGAGCTTAACGCTGCAGCACTATTTTAGGAGCTACAGTTAGAGTGGTGAGGAAAAGAAGTCCCAGCTCTCTCAGAACATAAACCCGCAGGGGCACTCGCAGACAGAAATCACCCATACGCATGTGTGTACGCGTGCGCACGTGTGTATACATTCACCAGAAAGCTGTAAAAGATGAGGGTGCAGGGAGAAACACTAGATTCACAGTTGAGGTGAGAAGGGATTCTAAAAACAGTCGGCTGAGGTGATGGTGTAGAATGAAGTTGGTGGCACGGTATCGTGTGGCACACACAGACACACCCGGCGCAGCTGTCGGTGCACCCTTGGTGTGTGTGTCTGTGTGAACGCAGAACTAATGGAGTCTAAATACGGTAATGTGCAAATGTAAGGTGTCAAGGGTGGAAGTGTGGCAGGGGAAAAGCAAGAAAACAAAAGAAGGGATTGCATGGATGATTGACAGGGAACCCAGGACTGAGGTGTCGCATGCATCCTTGCATGCACTTGAGGTCCAAAGCGCTCTTTCCTCCTCACCAGCTCCCGGGGCCATGCTCCTTTCTGTGTCCACAATCCTACCCCAGGATGTCACAGCCTGGGACATATCACTGCAAGAAGCAGTGAGCGAGCGAGGTGGCAGGAGGAGACGGAACCCTATCAGACTCCCTTGGTCACCCAGGCCTAGCTCTCATTTCAACTCCTTCACCGGTAGGCACATGATCTTCGAGTAAGCTGCCTTATCTCCTAATGCTCATGTTTCCCATAGTGCATTGGGAATATTGCCAGGAACCACTGCAGGGGGTGACCCTGTGGATTCAGCCAGTCAGAGCATGCAAGCCTTCAGCACGGGCCCAGGGGTGTGGTGTGTTCTTAGAAATCCTCGTCTATTAATACCATTCTAACAGAACTGCCAAACTAGCTTAGTTCGAGAACATCTCTATGTGTTTAGGACCTGCACCTGGGCTGGATGATGCCAACGGCTTTCATTTTCCTGACACAGCAAGTGGGCCAATGGGCTAGGCTGAGAGGCGCCCATGCAAACCTCATGCTATAGTTCTTGTTAAGGTGACACAAACCTAGACATATCTGGGAAGAAAGAATCTCAGCCGAAGAACGGCCTCCACCAGCCTGGCCTGTAGAGAATTTTCTTCTGCTAATTGGTGCAGGAGGGCCCTGTCTACTATGGGCAGTGACATCCCTGGACAGGTGGACCTGGGCTCTACAGGGAAGTAGCTGAGGAAGCCTTGGGGAGCAAGCCAGCAAGCAGAGTTCTTTCATGGCCTCTGTTGCATTTCCTACCCCCAGGTTCCGGTTTTGAGCTCCTGTCCCGGATTTGCCTGACGATGGACAGGAACCTGTAAGGTGAAAGATCACCTTTCCAGTCCAAGTTGCTTTCGGTAACGTTTATCCCAGCAACAGAAACCTAACTGGGACATTCCACCTGGGCGTATCTCTGTGTAAGGCAGGAAACCGAACCCTTCCCTGTCCATCTCCTTATGGGAAGCTCTTGAATTTCTCGTGACTGTTTTCCAACGTGCTGCATTCAGGACGACTTCCCTGTTCTAGAAACCGGGCATGGACGTGTAGAAATGATTCCGGCAGCGCGCTTACACGAGCGTGCCTGCGCATATCTTTGCAATGCACACAAGATACGCACACGTGTGTGCATGTGATCGCATCCGAGGTGCCTGCTGAGTTCCTTTCTTTGACTTTCATTGCATGGCTCCGTACTCAGTGCTCAGCTGGGCCTGGCTCGTTCACTTTGGCAGGAATTAGAAGCCCAGTTTTGAAACAGGTCCTTATCAGATGGCACCAGGTATCGTGTGGCAATAATAACAGGACAAGCCGGAGTTTCTCTGGGACAAAGGGTGGAGCAGCTTTCTGTGGTTGATATTACAAAGCCACCCAGACTGTCCCACCCTCTGAGGTGGGGAAAGGAGAGGACATCTGGCCCTGAGAGCAGCAGCTGCTCAGCTAAGAGCACCCACTGACCCCATTTCCACTCTCAGAGGACGCCCCTGGGCTTCTCCCTTAGAACTTTGCACCGGATGCCATTCTGGGAACTGCTTGGGGTCAGCCACTGTGCCGGATTCCTCCTTCTCCCAGGCTTTAACCTAGAGTCTGGTCCGAAGAAGTTGTTCGTTAGTTTCAAAACAGAATCGAAGATTGAGGACATTTAATGAGAATTTATACAAAGAAATAGCTGTCACATGTGTGGAGTGGAGCCATCTGAAATGAATACCTATTGGAGGTGTAGCTCAGCGGTGGGGCACTTGCTTTGTATGTGCAAAGCCCTGGGATTGATCCCCAATACTGCAATCTCTCAACCAATCAATTGAACATTAGAGTTTCTGTGTACACAGGCATCTTACTGCCACATTCTTGGCTTCTGATGCCAGTTTTCTTTATCCAGAAATGCAGATTTTAATGTCCCTGGATATCACACACATCAACACTCTTAGCACTGTGTTCCTGTCTGCAGCTGTAGAGTGCTTGGAGCCTGTGTGTCATTTCATGGTGACAAATCTTCCACACCATCACTATCCCCAAAACTGCTTTTGGATTCTTCCTCCTGCGAGCCTTTTCTGGGCTCTGAGCCATAAGACTTGAAGCTATGTGGGCACCTGAGCAGCCATCTTTGTTTTGACTAATGTGACTGTATAGCCTACTGATACTCTCTCCTTAGGCAGAACCGATGTCACCTCCAGTAATCTTCCGTCTTCTGGGTTTTCTTTCCTGACCTTCCAGACAGGGTAATTATAATTCTCAGGTTCCTTAGGAGCGCAATTCTTTAGCTGGACTTGGTATCCGTGAATACATGCTCACACACACACACACACACACACACACACACACACACACACACATGTGAATGTATAAACAGTTATTTTTACATCATTGTGCTTATAGTACCTGAATAAAAGAATATGAAATATTTATTTTGGCTCTTGGTTTCAAAGGGACAAGTCCATCCTGGCAAGGAAATGCAGACCAAGGTGGCTAAAGCAAGTGACAGATGCTGATGACATCATGGCAGATTAATAGGAACCAGGCTTCTGACACAGCTTTCTGGTGACACCTCTTGTGACCTCTTTTTTTCCCAGTGACATCCCGCCCCCCCTAAAGGTCCCATAGCCTCCTAAGACAGCACTAGCGATGGAGACCAAAAATGAACCTGGGGAGATGTCTCAGTTTGTAAAGTGCCTGGCATACAATCATGAGAACCTGAGTTCAATACCCAGAACCTATGTAGAAAAAAAAAGAAAAGAAACCAAAACAAAAGAATGACAACAACAACAAAACCAAGACATGGTGACACACCCTTGCAATCCCAGAACTATGGAGGTAGAGACAGGTGGCTCTCCGGGTTCATTGACCAGCCAGCTTAGCCTATTTGGCAAGTTCCAGGCCAGTGAGAGACCCTGCCTCAAAACAAGATAGATGGTTCCAAAGGAAGGGTATCCCTGTCTGGCCTCTGGCCTCTGGCCTCTGTGTGCACACATGAACACCCTCATTTAAATATATATGTGCAGATGTGTGTATGTACTTCTGGGAAGGGTTTGTAACAAGGAAGTTTGTTTCTTTATGAGAATTGAGCCTTGTGCATCACCACAGACATAACATTTGCATCCAGATGTCAACCTTTGCTTGATACCATATAACTTAAGTGGCAGTATTCCCAAACAGCCTCATCTCATCTTTGAAGCTTGGCAGTGAGCGTGCACCTGCTGGCTCCCCAGACCAACAACGCCTCAGAATGTGACAGAGAAAGCTCTTTTCAATGTCTTCTCTGGTCTAGCATGCAGGACTACCTCGTCCATTTCTGGGACAGGGATCCTGAACTCTGGATATGTAACTAGACTGAACCTACTTTGGAGGCCACTGCCAGAACCACAAGTCACTAACAACCAGGTGTGAACCTACTTGATGCCCCTATAACAGCATCAAGCACCTTGCCCTACATTGATATAGCAAGGTATTGCCATCCCAACACATAGAAGAGAGAATCAAGGCCTTGAGGGCCTGGGCAAAATGTCCAGGAACTAGAGATGGCCAGGTCTCTCTATACCCTTGCTTCTGAGGATGTTCTTTTCAGGTTTGGGGCCCTGTGCATTCTGTGTCTATGGCAAGATTTGCACTTACATTACATTCAGACACCCCTGCCCAAAGTCTCTCTAGGGTTCCTGATCCTATCAAACTCCTTACTCTGGACGCAGATGGTCTCTGCACAGAACTGCCTGGCATCTGAGGGGCAATCATTTGTGGGTTTTGTCCCCCGCAGTTGAGTTTTCTAGAATGTGGCAGGCCCAGGTCTTGTTCTGGGCTTCCTGTGTGCTCATCTGCCAGGTGGTTTAGCACCAGAGCCTTAGACCCACGGTTTGGAACACCAAGGTCAGAGTGTGGGACTAGTGGGTCATGCTGAGGCCATGTCTGGATCTGCTACAGGCCTCCGTCTTTGGCTCGCTACAGTATCCCATTGCTGTGGTTGCATCACTGGGGAACTCCTGCCTTCGTCTCTGCACGACATTCTCCTTGTGTGCCTGTCCCTGAGTACAGTGTCCCCTTTTTATAAGACCATCATAGTATTGGAAAGGGCCCTCCCTAATGACCTCATTTTGATAGTCTCTGTAAAGAGACTGTCTTTACATTTTGGATAGTGAGGTAAGGTTCCAAGAGAGGCAGAAATCAATTATTAATATCTAGCAACCCTGGTGTGCAGTTAGTGTGTGTGCTGGCTGGTCTTATGTAAAGTTGACACACAAACTAGAGTTACCTAAAAGGAGATATATTAATTGAGAAAATGCCTCCATAAGATCCAGCTGTAAGGCATCTTCTTAATTAGTGGTTGATGAGGGAGGGCCCAGGCCATTGTGGGTAATACCATCCCTGGACTGGTGGTCCTGAGTTCCATAAGAAAGCAGGCTGAGCAAGTCAGGGGGAGCAGGCCAGTAGTCAGTACTCTTTCATGGCCTCTCTACCAGCTCCTGCCTCCAGACTCCCGCCCTGTTTGAGCTCCTATCCTGACTTCCTTTGGGAATGAACAGCAATGTGGAAATGTAAGCTAAGTAAGCCCTTTCCTCCCAACTTGCTTTTTGGTCATGGTGTTTCATCAAAACAATGGTTATCCTAAGACAATGTGAGTGTTGTGTACAGTGGGCATAGGGTATATACTTGGTACATGGTATAGCTACGTCTGTGATAGATGCATATGGATAAGTATATATAGGTCTGTCCAGCATATGTATATGTGTAATGTGTGGGGTATATAGTATGTGTATGAGTGAACTACATGTGTGTGTGTGTGTAATGTATATGTGTGATATGTGTATGTGTAGTGTGATGTGATCAAATATATGAGCCTACAGTCTTCTGGAGTGAAAGAAAGGGTTGAAACTAGAGGAAAATGTGGAATGCATTAAATGGCACTGAATGGTACCTTTTAAAATGGTTCAATGTGTCATTTGTGGCTACGATGCAGGGTGGTGGTGCTTCTCTGATTTCTTTCTTAGCCCACTTATCATCTGTATAAATGAGGACTACTGATTTTTTTTAGTTAATCTTGTATCCTGCTACATTACTGAAGGTGTTTATGAGTTGTAGGAGTTCCCTGGTAGAATTTTTGGGGTCACTATGTATACTATATATCATCAGCAAATAGTAAGAGTTTGACTTCTTCTTTTCTGATTTTTATTTTTTTAAAATATTTATTTATTTATTTATTATGTATATAAAGCAAAGTCTACAACCCCAGAGAAGCTAGACAACAAAGGGGACCCTAAGAGACACATACATGGATCTATGTAGGAAGGAGAAAAGACAAGATCTCCTGAGTAAATTGGGAATGTGGGGGTCATGGGAGAGGGTAGAAGGGAAAGGGGAGAAAGGGAGAGGAGCAGAGAAAAATGTATAGTGCAATACAAACAATGTATAGTGCAATAAGAAAGAGAGAAAAAAATTAAACTTTTATACTGTTTTCAGAAAGCCTGATAACAGATAGTACATTGTGTCAGAGAGAGTTCAACAGAGAGAAGAGAGGAAGGCTGGAAGAGAGGGAGGAGGTATGTTCTATAAGACCTTTAAGTTTCCCTGAGTTAAAAAAAAGAAATCATATGACCTCTTAAAATGGAACAGTCTGAGTCCATGGCCATAGGCTGTCCGCTGAGGTCTGGCAGCTGTCATTGGCCTCTGATACGGAGTCATAAGCTTTGGTGTCAGCATGGGATGCGATACCAGTGCTGTGTCTTTGGCTTTAAAGAAGCAGCCCCTCCAGTGATGTCCCAGGCAGGCATCTTCAGAACAGAGTTCTCTGCTTCCATGGAAGTCTCAGACCCAGATTTTGGTAGCCACCTCAGGGCCGGGGCATCCTGAACCCAGAGTGGAAGAGTGTGAACAGCCCTAGGCTACAAGTTCAAGGGTGCATGCAGATGGATACCTTTCTGGAAGCTCTTAGGAATGCAAGTCGTAGTTTCCTAGTTCTTGGCGAGGTTAAGATGTGGGTTAAATATATATATATATATATATATATATATATATATATAGATAGATAGATAGATAGATAAACAGAGGCGACTGGCTCAGTTGGTAGAATGCTTGCCTGGTAAACACAAAGCCCTGGATTTAGTCTTCGGCAATGCATGTCGTTTGGTGGTTCATGTCTGTAATCTTAACGTTCAGGAGGTAGAGGCAGGAGGATAAGAAGTTCAAGATCATCTCTGACTATATAGCAAGTTTGAGGCCAGGCTGAGATATGATATCTTGTCTCAAAAACAAACAAATTAGGCATGGTGGTACCTGTCTCAGGACTGTCTCAAGAGTCAATAAGCAATCAAACAGACAAAAGCCCAGGCATGGACGAAGACTAGAGCTGCAGGTGAGATGCACAGGTTGCTGGTTTCCAGCCAGCATCTGGAAGGGTCTCAGCACATGTCCTTTGATGCCACTTTTTTTCTTCCAAGTATAGCCTAGTGGGTAAGTCCGCAGCCCTGATGGCTCAGATATGCCATGCTGATGTCTCCAGCCTGGCTTTGCCGGTGTCCGTCACGAGTGACATCTCATGCTTCTTGATCAGAGCATCAAGTGATTCTGTCAACATCACTGCGCTTCTTGTTTTCCTGCCTATCACCCCTCCAAGGCCCACTCCGAGCTTCCTGCCACTCCTTGGCTCTTTTCCAAAGGCCTGACTAATTTCCTGTGCCGAAGGCCCAGCCTCCTTATCAGGGGAGACACAAGTTTAGAGAGTCTGAGCCAGTTTCAGACTGTTCCTTCCAGGCGTTTGCTGCTCCAGCTTGGCTGAGTACTGTGTGTCTCTGTAAAAGTCAGAACCATCTCTGTATCTGTAGAATGGCAATTGTGAACAAGAGGCCAAGGAAGGAGTCCTGGCCTTGGAACTAGCTGAAGCTACATCAAAATCTGAATTCTGCTGGCCCTGGCTTGCAACCTGACCCTCGAGTAGGTCTGTAGAGGTCTTTTTACTGCAAATCTGCAGCCTGAGGTCATAAACACCTTACAGTTTCCCCATAGTCCTGGAGTTGAAAGACTGAGGCCAAAGTGTTAGCCGACATTGTTCTGAGGAAGGCTCTCTTCCTGACTTGCTTATGGCTCTGTCTTGCTGTGTCCTCACATGGGGAGGGGGCAGGAGAGGAAGGGGAATAGACAAAAGAGGGAGAGAAGGGGAAGAGAGAGGAGAAGAAACAGGAGAGAAATAAATACAGGCAAAATGGGTGGGGGAAAGACTAAGCTTTGAATTCTCTTACACCCTTTGGTGGACGACAAGGACAATCCCATGAGGATCCAACCCTGCAGCCTCATCTAAGACCTTTTCCCTCTCAGCAGCCTCACCGTCAATACCATCACATTAGGAGCTGAGTCTTCCTTTGGGGAGACAGAAACATTTAACATGCCATTACCATAGATGAAATAATAGGATCCCAAACCCAGACTGTACTTGAACTCTCCAATTATCTCATAATCTTCCTCACAGACACTTTATTCGGTTATTATATCTCTTTGGTTAGTTTTCATCTACTTCAAAACCCTTGAAAGTTGACCTGTCTGACAAGATCTTCTAGAATCTTCCGTGTGTCATTTGTCATGTGGACTCCCTGAGCCATTTTCCATGCAGAATGCCCTTCTATATGGAGTGGTCTGTTTGTGTCTAACTAGATCCTGGTTACATCTCTCCGACAAGAACGCAATCTAAGTGTCACGGATACCGAGCAAGCAGAGAACGGAGCTGGTGTTTATCCCAGTGCTGGGGATCCAGGCTGATGGCTTGGCTAGAGTGGCTCCTCCTTGCTCCAGTCTAAAGGTTTCTCTTTGTCCCCCCTGCCCAGTATCCCTTAGGACACATAGGCATCCTGCTTCAGCATCCTTTTACCCAAAGGCTCTTTTTGGGTGGTCTTTACTGCTCTCAATTGTTCATTAACATCAGCTTAACTTTTCATTTTAACTTAGAAGCTTGACATTTTTCCCAGTTGCACTGTTTTCCACTGTTTTCCTGTTAAAGCACACAGACAGCAATTCACTATTTTAAAGTCTCTCTCTCTCTCTCTCTTTTTTTTTTTTTTTTTTTTTTTTTTTTTTTGTCAAGGTCGTACCTAGCTCAGGCTAGCCTTGAACTCCTTATACAGCGAGGGATAACGTTGAACTGTTACATGGGTACACACTATGAGGGCAGGTATGCAGGTGCCAGAGCAGCCCTGTGGAGGTCAGAGGCTAGCTTCCAGGTCAATCCCTGATTTCTGCTTTGTGGCAGTCTTTAGTTTGATGCTGTGTAAACACCATGCTAACCGGCATCTTCACCTCCCATCACAGTATAGGAGCATGGGGATTACAGATACACTGTTTTTCTTTATGTGGCTTCTGGGAATCCAAACTCAGGTCTTCGCCCTTGTGAGACAAGCACCTTGCCCTGAGATATCTCCCTAGCCTCTGACCTCTTTGTGTTGTTGTTCTTTGCTCTTTGTTTGTTCTCAGGCTGTGAGTTCTCCAACTCACAGAGATCCTCCTGCTCTATCTCCAGAGTGCTGGGGTCAAAGATGTGCACCACCACTTCCGGGGGGGGGGGCGGTGCTTGAACTCTTGATCCTCCTGCCTCCATCTCCCAGGTGCTGGGATTATAGATGTGCACTACCAAGCGTGCCTGGTTTATCTAAGTCTCATTATTTCACTGGCTCAGAGCTTCATTGCACACAACGTAGAACACGACGTAGCTTATTTACTCTTTACTGATTGTTATTTAGGTTCTTATTATAGGTGGTGTTTTGGTAATAGAAATATCGACTGCATGACAGTCTTTGCACCGTCTACCCACCATCCCCTTCTCTGAGAGACATTCCTGGAAGTGTACGTTCAGTTCTGTTTTTCATGCATGCAGACAGACTGCTCTCCAGAAATATCTCACAGTTCACACCTTCAGTGAATCAGCTGTAAGGGAACAACAGCTCCAGCACACATGGAAACAGACCAGTCCAGATGGCAGGGCATTTTGCAAGAGAGCTGGCCCAGACGCTTCAGAAATGCTCGCATCTCAAAAACCTACAGATGTATGCACTCACATGTACATTCATGCTTGCATACACATATCACATATGAGACATAGGATTAAATAATTTCCCACATAAGCCAGAACTCCAAATTAAAGGTGTCACATTCTCAATTTTATCCTTGATTCATTTTATTTTTTATTTTATTTTTTAAGAGAAACACTGGACAGGGCCAAGGAGAGAGTTCGCTCTATAAAGTACTTGTCTTGCAAGTACAAGGACCTGAGTTCGGTACCCAGAGCCTATGTTATCAAAGCTTGGTGTGGTGGCACATGCTTATAAACACATGCAACTGTCCTGGCAGGAATGAAGATGTATTCTAAAGACACACTGTGCCCCTCCCTTTGGCTATCAGACTATTGAAACAATGAACCCTAAAAACAGGAATCTCCCCAGCAATCTCATGCTTAGACCACTCAGAAGAAACTGGAGCTGAGAAAGGAATGGCTCGGAGATGGGCAGGATCACACATTGATTAGGACCACTGAACTGTTTGCCCTCTATTTTAACCCCAGTCTTCTGTCTGGATCCCTAAACGGTGCTGGAGAGATAAGTGGACCTTTGTTCTTCTTCCCAACGTGGCCACATTGGAAACATCACCTTTCTCTGCTTTTCACTATTGTTTGTCTCTCTTACTGGTGTGATGAAGATGGGTGCCTGGGCCCAGCTTGTTACGGATGCCAAGGCCCAGGATTTGACTCTGACAACTTCAATAGCAAGATCAAGAGTAAAGTAAAGATGTGTTCTGTCTTCTGGGAGCTTAATCAAGGAAGAGAAGGGAAGAGAGGGAGAGAAGAGCCCACTGGAGACGCCCTGGCCAGACATGCTTTTTGCGTACACTGTAAGTAGCTACTTGACCTCATTTGCTGCTGACTAGGTGACCTCTGTTCCATCAGGTCCTTGTGGAATCCTGGACCACTTCTCCAGGGATCATGCCTGCCTTCCCTTAGGCTCTCTATTTTCTCTGTGCTCCTTGAGGTCCCCATTGGGCCAGCCTCATGCACAAGGGACACATTGGGAGAGCTGGGAAGATGGCAAAACTCTGACTCACAAATGCAATTGGCCACTGTGTCATGGAGGATGCTCATTTCATTGGAACCTAGTTTCTCATGAAGTATCATTTTTCCTCCTGGAATCCTCATCTTCTATATGTGAAATCTTACGGTCAGTGAGTTCTCAATGGAGAAGGAGAACTGTAGTTTTGTGGGGGAAACAGGAAGTGGCTGACAATAAAGGGGAAGAGCATCAGTGACTTAGTGAGAGCTTCTCAACATAGAAGGTCGAAAGAGGGCTAGGAGAACAGCCCAGGAAGAGAGGATCAGCCCCAGGAAGAGCTTTTGCCTCACCTGTGGGTTTGGTCCCTAGCACCACCAGAAAAACAGCGTGCGCGCGCGCGCACACACACACACACACACACACACACACACACACACACACACGCGCGCGCGCGCACACACACAGAAAGAGAGAAAGAGAGAGAGAGAGAGAGAGAGAGAGAGAGAGAGAGAGAGAGAGAGAGAGGAGAAAGAGAATTGTTGCATGTCCATACGAAAGAGAAGGTCTCAGAGGCTATAATGGGCAGACTGCAAAGGTCAAACCGCCATGGTGTGTACGGGTCTGCAGGCCAGCACCAGCCTGAGAGTCCCTTCCTCATCTACACACTAGAGACCACCTAGCAATGTGTATAAACTGAGCTCAGTGAGACAGGTAACTAGGAAGTGGACAAATGAGGGCCAGTGAGATGTAAAAAGGCTCCTGCCACCAAGCCTGACCACCTGAACTTGGTTTTGGGGATTTCACATAGAGGAAGGAGAGAACCAACTCATTTAAGTTGTCCTCTGAACGCCACACGCAAGCCATGGAGTATACATGCATGTAAAAAACGGACAAATGGGGCCTGGCAGTGTGGTCCTGTTCCAACTATGGGGGAAACTGAGGCAGGAGGATCATGAGTTTAATGCCAGTCTGGACTGCAGAATGAGTACAAGCCAAACCTGGGTAACTTCTCTTGAAAGCCTGTCATAAAATAAACAGAAGCCGGGCGGTGGTGGCGCACGCCTTTAAATCCCAGCACTCGGGAGGCAGAGGCAGGCAGATCTCTGTGAGTTCGAGGCCAGCCTGGTCTACAAGAGCTAGTTCCAGGACAGGAACCAAAAGCTACGGAGAAACCCTGTCTCGAAAAATCCAATAAAATAAAATAAAATAAACAGAAGTAAAAAGACACTGGGGAGTGTAGCTCAGTGGTGGGGAGCCCTAGTGTGTGTGAGGCCCTTCATTCAAAGGGAAAAAAAGAACAAAAGAAAAAAGAGGAGGAAGAAAGCAGACAAGTGATAGCAGCAAATAGATCATGGGAGAGGCACCACAGTCCCAGAAGGGGTAAAATATCAGGTTGGTATGAACTAGGCACCATCAGTTTGTGACAAGCGGCAAAACTGAGAAATATTGGGTAGGATAAAGACAGAATAGCTAACATGGAGCCTTTAGTCTGCTCACTTCTTTTCCTTACTCTATCCTGATAAAACAACAGAAATCTACAAATGGAATTTTAAAATGATTTTCGAAATGCATTTTTTGTGCTAAGCACTCTGTTTAGCAGTGAGGGGAACACGTGAGGCTGACCTATGGCTTAGAGGAACACACAGACACACAGGCACACAGACACATGTGCGCAGGTACACATGCACACTGACTTTGCTTTCAGTTTTCTGCAGCTCGGGCTTATCCTATGCTGTAAACTCAAAGTCAGGACATGACCCTGGACTGTCAGAGAATAGTGACACTGAAACTTCTAGAAACCTTCAAAAGCTACCTGGGGTTTGAGGGAAGGAGACTTCCTCAGCCTTGGGAGGATAATCAGATGGAAGCTCTGTGACTAATACCCACTTTCAGGGCTTTAAGAGCTGCAGGGATGACTCAGCCACCGAGACAGACGCTTTCTCTGATGACATGAAATAAGTAGGACTGAATCCTATTAAGCCAGCCCTTGAGTGGCCCTGGAGGACAGATGGCGTCAGTGTCTTTCAAATCTGGATGAGCACAGTGTCTGTCGCTGTAACCAGGCAGAGTCTCCTCCCTCTGGGAAGCCTGACTTCCCTGCCTCCTGCAAACCAAAGGTCTCTGAAAAAAAGAGAAAATTCCCACCTGTGTTAAAGACCATTACACAAGGAGGTTGTAGAGGTGGCCGAGTGGGTAGAGTATTTGCAGCCATAACCGCAAGGATCCAAGCTTGGTCCCCTGTTTAAGAAGTTAGGCATTTCAACTAGGGAGGCTGATAGGAAAATCCCAGGGCCTTGCCTGCCAGCAAATTGAGTCCAGACTCAGTGAGAGACCCTGTCCCAAAACATAAGGTGAAGAGCAATTGAGGAAGACACCCAACCTTGGCCTTCAGCCTCCACATGCGTGCCCACACACTTCGTATACGCACAAGGCCCAATGACTGAACTTCATGACTGTGGAGAGTCAGAACGTTACAGATCAGAATCAAATCATCCTGGTCTATGTTGAGTCCTTTGGAAAGCCCATTCATTGCCCACGCTGTGTCTGTCCTGATATCACCATGACTACCAGAAGCTTTAAAATGTATTCTGGAAGGCCAGTAGCTTCCACCAATCTAAAAGTCAAGAGTGTTATCTGATAACAGCTGTTTTCTCCACTTTGCTGTGACCAGCCTACCCAAGGTCCCCAAGAATACAGTTGGCAAATGCCTTGATTTATCTTGTTTGTTCTGTAACCAATAAGATCTCATAGAATCACTTCCATGGTTCAATGTGTTTGGAGGCAATCTGAATCCATGTTCATGGGCCATGGTCACTCATAGTTGGCTCAAGAATAAATGATATCTTATTCCCTTGGAGCTGAGAGTGCTGTCTTGCTTTGCATGACTCTGCTTTCCTCTCTTACGGGGAACTCGTCTGAGCAGAGGTTTATTATAATCTGGTCCCTTTGGGCAGGAGCTGGGCAGCCTGAGCAGCCTAGAGGCTTCTCGGTGCCCTCCAGTTATGTCACAATTACTCAACTGCACAGAAGGTGGACGGACATTGGATGCTGACTAAAGGCACCAGACAGAAAAGGCAAGGACCCAGCAGCCACTACACCTCTTTTAGCACTGACACACAGTAACTGGTTTCATGATGACATTTTCCTACATGTATTTTTATCATATTCACCTCTATTACTCTCTCATGCCCCCTGCCACTCATGCTGATCCCCTTCCTCTCCCTATTTCCTCTTTTAGTTTCTTATCTTTGTCTTTCCTTTTTTCTTTTTCTGTGACCCCAGGAGTATCATTAGGGTTGCTTATGGAGTATGGATAAGGGGCTGTTTGAGTTGTATGGGTAACTATGGCTCTACCACGGAGGAAAAGGTCTCCCTTCCCCCAGTAAATGTTAACTGATTGCAAATCTTCAGGGAGGGTGGGAGCTCATGAGTCCCTTCTTCTCCCAGCCAACACACCACTTTTATTTTGAAGCAGACACTGTCTGGGATCATTTCAGGTGCTGGCATCCCAGAACCCTGATCCTAGGACACAGCCTCTCAGTTCCTACAGAATGCAAGGGTTGGAGGTGAACATTGGGAACGAGGATGTCTCTTGTCGCTGATGGAATCAGCCTGTATTCCATCACTGGTGTGTGTTGCCTTTTGCTAATGCAAATTTAGGCTTCTTTCAGCTTCTGAGAAAAGGAAACTGATGACTCCCCCCCCCCCCCGCCAGCCCCTTATAACTTGTCAGAGTTTCTCCTGCCCTGGGGTAAAATCCAAAGTCCTTCCTGGTCCACCCTGCATCTTAACTGTATCTTTTATTGTGGGAATTACTTTTAAATTGACAGATATAAGTGTATGTAACTATGCCTTGGATGGCTCAGGCCTGTCATCTCAGCTACTTGAGAGGTGGAGGCAGGAGGATCAAAGACTCAAACCTGCCTGGGCTACAGAGTAAACAGAAGACCAGCCTAGGCACCTTAGTGAGACACTGTCTCAAAATTCAAAGGGCAAAGATGAGTGTGGAAGGAGCTCAATGGCAGAGCGCTTGCCTAGCATGCACAAAGCCCTCAGTTCAGCCCCCAGGACCATAAATAGATAAGCAAATAAATGATATTATTTACCCCATAGTTACCACAGATGCCTTGAAATACTTTGCATCTTTCAACATGTTCTACTTTTTCTATCCCCAGCTAGGTTACAGGCCAACTTCACTACTACATGGAACCTCCAGTGTCTTGGTGACCTTAGGCCATCTCCTGGGCCTTGAAAATCCCCACCATCACCTCTCTACCCTGTATGCTTTCCATTCTTCTAAACTAGGCTACTTTCTTCTAGAAGTTTCCTTCACATTCTCTGCCACAAGCGAGCATCTCACCTTCATATCCCTACAGAAGTGTCCTGCTGTCCTCACAGTGTGTCTGAGCCCAGATTTCCCTGTCCCCTTCCCCAGTTGCCCATCCTGGAGAGGAAGGTCAGGCCATCTCTGTCCCTGGGTTCCCCAGCACTCTCTTGTGTTGTCTGGCACATAGGAGATGAGTGACAATATTTGTGACTGAATGTTCTTCATGTCCTTAGGATTTGGATAGTTTTTGCTATTTTAGATGTAGTTGTCTGCTCCTCCTTTTTATACCCTTTCCTGCCTACTGAATGCAGGCAAGTGACTCATAGTTTCTCCCACGAGAAGCTGCCACCCATGTGTGCCGTGCACAAGGCAGCCTCCAGCCCCCCGGTCCTCCGCACAGGAGCTGAGCCTCTGTGATACTGTGTAGGAACCCGAATGTGACACAGACAGCTGGACTTTCCCATAAGCAGTATGAGTGAGCAGAGGTGTGTTTAGGACTAAGACGTGGTAAGGAACAACTCTGTGCAAGGATGAGTGTTCCTGTGAGGTCTACATGTGAGGGACGGTGGTGAGAAAAACTTGAGAGTTGACACACTAGGTAGAGAACTAAGATGATGGACAGGAGTGGGCTGGAGGGACCAGGTGTGAGTGGAGAAGCGGGACTTGGATGTTGATGGAGGGGCAGAAGAAGCAGGCGCTAAGTGGGCCACTCCAAGTGTGGCCCTATATACCTGTAATCCCAGCACTCAGGAGACTGAGGCAGGTGGACAGTGAATTTGAAGGTTAGTCTGGCCAACATAATCACCTGTCTCAAAACAAACAAATAAAAAACATTACAAGGCTCCAAGATGATTCAGACTCTTGGCTCTAGAACACACGAGTGCAGTTGGCACTGTTAACAGGAATAGGGAAGGTTAGACGGACTGTGAGAGGTACCTTGTTTTGTTTATTTAGGGAGGTGAGTTGAGTATTGGATTGGCTAGCAGACTCATTCAAGTTCTGAAGTTCAGTTATCCAAATAATATTGTAGCTGACGTTGATTGTGTGAATACCATAGCCAAACACTTCACATAGCTAACTTCCTAAATGCTTTCTGTAAAACTGGAAGGTAGAGTCTATTATTCTCTCCCTTTTATAGATAAGAAAACGGAGGCCCGCATCACTTGTCCATGTTCACACATCTGCTATAAATGAGAGAAATGGGGTTCAGCCTGGGACCTGGGACCTGGTGCCCTTGGCATAGGGATGTTGGCTTAAGAAAGGACTGATCACTCTCAGTTGGCTGCATAGGGGGCCACACAAGGATGTGACGGGAGCCTTGAGACTGGATGCAATTGTCAGGGGTGGTAACATGCGGAAGAAAGAACCGTGGAGTGTGGGAATGGAAGGGTGAGAGCAGGCAGAGCAGAGCGAACGGTAGAGGTGGGAACGAAGCCCAGCAGCCATGGAGAGGGAGTGGGCCCAGTCAAGCATCATGGATTAAAAATGCAAAGGAGAATCGTACGCTGCGTTTGCGAGGTAAAGAAAGCAAGCCATTTAGAGCCATGCAGTGGCTAATTATTTATTGGCTGAGGGACTAATATGCTATTCTGCATATAATGAGGCATCTCTGGTACAGGAAGGAAAATGTCAAAGACGCAGCTGGGATGCCAGCGGCACCATTCAATAGAGCTGTGCCAAGGACCTGCATACCAAGCAGAAGGAAAATCTGTGCTGTGGTTTCCATGCCCCAACGATGCGAGGCTGTGACGTACCAGAACCATCACTGAGACTGCATGAAAACCCACAGGCCATCCTTCTAGCACGGCAGAAACCTCAGAACCACCAAGGCCCACAAATGGCCGTTTCGTGTGAGTGCGCCCTCTGTGACAGCCCTGGTTCTCTAGCATCCTGGGGGGCACCAGATCACCTGCCCAGGATCTAGCTCTTACTCCAAGTTCTTCTTTCGGTCTCCAGCACCCGACGACATGTACAACCACTGTGCCGGCTGGGTTAATGTTAATTTGACACAAGTGAACGTCATCAGAGAGGAGGAGTTTTGGATGAGAAAATGCCTCCTCCTTAAGGTCAGGCTATAGGCAAGCTGGTAGTTGTTTTTCTTCATCAGTGATTGATGGGGGAGAGTCCAGTTGAGTGTGGGTGGGGCCATCCCTGGACTGGTGGTCTTGGGTTCTATAAGAAAGCAGGTTGAGCAAGCCACGAGGAGCAAGCCAGGAAGCAGCACCCCTCCATAGCCTCCGCATCGTCTATGGCTCCAGGATCCTCCCCGGTTTGAGTTCCTGTCCTGACTTCCTGTGGCAATGAACAGCAATGTGGAAATGTAAGCCAAATTAACCCTTTCCTCTCCAATTCACTTTTGTTCATGGTGTTTCCTTACAGTAATGGAAACCCTAACTAAGATAACCAGACTGGCCTTGAACTGGAGAGCCACCTGCCTCTGCCTCAGGAGTGCTGGGATTAAAGTTGTACACCACCACCGCCTGGCTGGAATTCAAGCCTCTTAGCTCTTTTATGCCCTTCAGAAAACAAAAAGTTCATCCGTCTGCAGGTGTTTGTTCTGTGTCTTCCTTCCCTGCATTTAGCACTAATACCACTTGCATAGATTTATGCCTTAGGCAACAGGAGACAGGCAGACACACTTTTTAAAATATAGTAAACAAACACCAAAGGAGAATGAATCAACTTTAGGGAAAGGCCCTTTTGGGTCTGGACTTGTTCGCAATTAATTTCCATTCAGGCTTCATTACAGTATCATCCGAGGCACCCGGCAAGCTCTTGCTCAAGTTCAATGTCACTTCCTATTACAAACCTAGTGGTTTACAACACAAATTTTTATTCTCTTGCAGTTAGTTGCAGAAGTCCACAGGTTATCTTCAGGCCATACCAGCTGACGGCAGGAGTTTTCTCACCTTTTTCTGGCTCCTAGAAGCGGAAGCCACCTGTATTCCTTGGTGCATGGGCCTCCCTCTTGTCATCAGTCCTCTTGATTTTGTCCCAGCAACTCCTAGTACTCACTGGACCTTTTGTCTTTTGTAGTGTGTGTGCATGTGTGTACATGGATGTTGTATATATCATGTGTGTGTGCATGCGTGTACACGGCTGTTGTATATATGATGTGTGTTCATGTGTGTGAATGCAGAAATGCATGAGGAGGACAACCTTGGATACTCTTGGTCTTTGCTTTCCATCTTATTTGAGGTACAATCTCCTTTTTGCAGATGTATACAGCAGTCTAACTGGCCTGTGAATTTCTGGGATTCCTTCCATGTCCTCCCCCCCCCC